>NW_026652278.1:13734635-13758236 GCF_009828535.3 Hylobates moloch | reverse complement strand
AAACTCCATCTCAAAAAACAAAAATTTTTTTTTATTAAACCAGCCGTAATTATTTGTGTGTGTGTGTGTGTGTGTGTGTGCGCGTGTGCAAGAGAGAGAGAGAATGTCTTTTCTGCATCAATATTTCTCCTCCCTCCTTGCAGAAAAGATAATTAGCCTTGTTCAGTGATAATTTCATAATTGCTGGGGTCTCTTGTAAGTGCTTTAATGAGCTAATTACTTTCCAAAGGCCTCTCTCCTAATACTATCACCTTGCAGGTTAGGATTTTAACATACAAATTTTGGGAAAGCAGTCAATTGTATTCTGCCCTCATGTTTCTCCAGAGAAACAGAAACAATAGAATATATATTCATATATAGAAGAAAATGTATGATGAGGGATTGGCTCATGAGATTATGGAGGTTGAGAAGTCCCAGTCTACCTTCTGCAAGCTGGAGAACCAGGAAAGCCTGTGGTATAGTTCCAGTCCAAACCTAAAGGCCTAAGAACCAGGGAGGTCAATCTGGGTCTGAGAGCCCAGAACTATATCTGCTCAGATATTTGCAGGCAGGAGAGATGAATGACCTGGTTCAACAGGGAACACATTTGTTTTTCTTCCACCTTTTTGTTCTATTCTTGTCCTTAGGGATTGGATGACCACCATATCGGTGAGGGCAGTCTTCTTTACTTAGTCTACCAATTCAAACGCTAATCTCTTCCAGAAACACCCTCACACACACACACCCAGAAATAATGTTTTAGCAGCTTTCTGGGCAGCTCTTAGCCTAGTCATGTTGACACATAAAATTCACCATCACAGCTTTGTGAGTGTTTTGGGCCCTTAACCCTGAAGTTAAGCCACCTGTCATGCCTGCAATCTTGGCACTTTGGGAGGCCGAGGCAGGTGGATCACGAGGTCGGAGTTCAAGACCAGCCTGGCTAACATGGCAAAACTCCGTTTCTACTAAAAATACAAAAAATTAGCTGGGCGTGGTGGCCTGTACCTGTAATCCCAGCTACTCGGGAGGCTAAGGCAGGAGAATCACTTGAACTCGGGAGGTGGAGGTTGCAGTGAACCGAGATCGCGCCATTGCACTCCAGCTTGGGTAACAAGAGTGAAATTCCATCTCAAAAAAAAAAAAAAGTTAAGCCACCTGGACTGCTGACCTGCAACATTAGCAGCCTCCAGGCAGGCAGGGGGAGGGGGGAATATATTTATATAAACATAAATCTCTTCTTTTGGGAGATTTCTCAAAGGCAAGACTGAAGAAAGTTATCATAGACAACAAACAAGACTATGGACAAGTAGAAGACAGGAGATGATGTTGAAGTCAGATCTCACCAGAGGATACCAAAATCTAATCCAAAGATCTCAGATATTGAAGGGCTAAATCGATCATCAGAGGTGGCTTATTTACCATCATTATTTGTGTAGGTTTAACTACGTGGACGCATTTTCTCACATTGATTTCAGCACTGGAAGGGAACACTTAATGATCATCTCTTTTCATAAATAAGGACACTGAGACCAAAAGAGATTGAGTGAACTGACCAAGATCACACAGAACTGGTTAGAACCAAACTCCTTAGTGATTATACTTAAATTAGCATACATATGCCATACATGTAAAAGAAGATATATAATATGTATGATGGTCATCCGTGTTTAAAAAGGAGAGCAGCATCATGTGAATTTTCCACTAAAACTTGGGTGGCATTGGGGCAGGAGGACCTTGAATTAGGAAGCTGGAAGAGGGTGATGAGGCTGGCAAGTTAGCCACAGGCTGAGGATAGGCCAGCCAGGGAGTGGAGAGGCTGCAGGGGCCAAGGTTCAGGAAGCTCATAGCAGAAACAAGGCAAGGCAACGGTGGCAGTAGATTGGGGATGTGACATCTACCAGGGACAGAAAACATGTGCTCTTTTCACTCTGCTCAGCCAGGCTAGAGCTGGGCCTACCCCACAGCATGCGTTTGGAGCCTGAGGGAGACAGCAGTGTGCATTGGGGTCAGATAGATTACAGAAGCATCTCCCCTCCATGTTTTCCTCTCTCCTAAAGACTTTGCTGGATTTACAGGTAACCAAGCCCATATGATGGCATTAGTTAATGACTGACTGCTGTTTTTTTCCAAGCTGCCGTCAGGCAGATTTTACTAATTAATTTCACTTAAAATAGTGGTGTTCAAGCCTGACTGCATATTAAAGTCATCTGGGGAGCTTAGAAAAAATAAACTGATGCCGCAGCCCCACCCCAATTAAATTCTGATTTAATTGGTCTAAGGTCCAAGCATTGATAGGTTTGAAAAATTCCCCAGGTGATTCTAATAGGCAGCCAGGGTTGGAACTACTGATCTAAAACATCAGGAAAAGTTTCAATGAACTAATTAATTGTTTTAAAACAGTTACAACAGTATTGTTTTCTTCACATCTGGCAACGTAATTCATAAAACAATAATGAAATAATTTGCAGGATACAATGTCTTCATAGAATTTTATCATTCTCATTTTTGCTAAGTCAACATATGGCTGAATTCAACAATCAATCTGAAACCAATGGTTCCACTAAAGCTTCTTATAGCTTCATTACCTTCTTTCTCCAAATCACATCACAAAGATTTGATAGAGTAACCACCTCCCTCGACCTTTATGTTGAGGTGTCTGGACAGCACAGAGGCATGGTACTTAGAAAAGATTCCAGGACGCTTTGTTATCATTGGACTTTCTGTGCTATAGAAATTCAACACTGTGGGCTGGAATAATTAGTCATGTGGAACTCCTTCCTGCTTTTGTACCCTCTCACTTTTACTTGAGCAGGTTAAAAGTACTGCCTTCTGAGAAGTCCCATTCGGGCACTCCTCTCTCGCAAAAAAGTTCTCCCTTTTCTTTTGCATATAAACTTCCGCTCTTAAACTCAAAAAAAAAAAATCGCCTTATTTCTCTCATCTCCTACTTCTCTTGTCTTTTTCTCTTATTTCCGATTCAGGCATTAGAGAAGGCAAGGAGTCAGGCGTAGAAAGACTCAGTGATTTATAGAACTGGGGGTGTAATAAAAGGTCATTAGTTCAACCACCATCTGAGACCAAGAGACTTCCCCAAGATCACACAGCTAGATAGTCCTCGAACTGGCCCCAGAAGTGGGGGCCTCATTCCCCAGACCCATTCTGTTCAGGATATCAAATGGTTTTTCAAGACAGACTGAGCTCAAGGATGTTTGGGGGAGACTCCTTCCCCGAGAGGTTCTCCATTCATTTTATCCTCGCCAAACGATATTCCTTCCGCTTGCTTCATTAACTGGCTCCATTTGTGAAGTCTTCTCCAATACGCCTTACTTAATTCGGGACACAGCAGCACCTGTACATTCCTCCCTTCCTCCTCGCTCTTTAGCCCCGTGCTGCTAATGCTTGTGTGTTTTCTATCGTTACATGCTTTCCCTCGTTGATGTGCATTTATTGAATGCCTCCAGTTGTCAAACTTCTAATAGGAAATACGAAAACAGAAGACGCCTCCGCTTGGCCGTGGGCCTGGCTGGGGATGAACCCCTGTAGCCAGACCCGGGGGTCTCGCCTGGTTTCGGTAGGGGCAGGCAGCGCAGGCCCACGGGAAACGTACCCCGCACCGCCCCGGGAGAGCGGGTGTGGGGCTGGATTCAGGACTTGACCTGGCTTTAGAGGGCCTGGTGAAGCGTGAGCGCCTCCCGGCACGGAGGGGAGGCCCCAGCGGTGGGCGCCTGTCCGCAAGGCCGCGCGGAAGGAAGCGGTCAGCCCAGCCCGACTCGGCCGAACTCCCGAGCTGCCACCGGTGACCACGACAGGAAGGCGGGCGCACCGGGGGAGGGGCCTGGACAAGAGCGGGAGGGGTGGGCGGAAGGACGAGAGGGAGGAGGAAAGACCCGAGGCGAAGAGCTGGGAGGAGACACCCGGGAGAAGGCGGAGGAAAGGGCAGGAAGCGGGAGGGAGCTGAAAGGAGGAGGAGGCTGAGGGGCGGAGCCGGGCTCTCGGGGAGAGGAGCCAGCGGAGGGGGTGGAGCCGGGCCCGGGGCGGAGCCAGGGAAGGGGAGGAGCCGGGGGGGAGAGGCCTCTACGGCCGCCGCAGCCGCCGCCGCAGCTGCTGCCGGGGCGCGTTCTCCTCCTACCGGTCGGGTCCCCCGGGGCGTTCCCTCTGCCGCTGCTTCTCGGCGCGGTTCCTACCCGGCCGCTCCCCGAGGCGCGGGCTCTGGCCGCCGCGACCGACTAGGACGCCCCGTGCGCCGCCCGCGGGCCGCCGCCTCCCTGGGCGCGCGGGGCCGGCATGGAGCTCTTCCAAGCCAAGGACCACTACATCCTGCAGCAGGGCGAGCGCGCGCTGTGGTGCAGCCGCCGCGACGGCGGCCTCCAGCTCCGGCCCGGTGAGGCTGGCGGTGCGGGCGGGGGGCACCCCGGGCCAGGGCGGGGAGAGGAGGGGGCGCCGTCGGACCCCTCAGCCGGGCGGGAGGAGCCGCCTGCGGGCCTGGCGAGGCGGGGCGGGGCGGGCTGCGAGCGCGCGAGCTGTCATTATTCCCTGACTGGAAGGAGCCTGGCCTTTCTCCGAGGGCAGCGCCGAGCCCCTACCCCAGTGCGGAGCAGAAGGGGCTGGCGACCCTCGTCCCTCCCACCGCGTCGCGCGGCCGCCCTTCGGGCTTGGGGCCCAGGCCGAGGGGAGGGGGTCCCCTCCGGCAGAAAGTTCCAGCAAGGTGCACCTGGCCGTAAAGGCCTCTTCCTCCTTGGAGTGGTTCTTACTTGGCTTTCGCCAGAAGTTCTGAGTTCGAATTCCGATCTGGAGCGGTTGCTCCAGTTCCGTCGAGGGCTCTGCTGGACACTCACTCCCTGTTGCCATTCCCGTGTGTTCTTGGTCCCTTATTATTAAAGGTGTGACTTCACTGTGGTTATCTCATAGGCACTCGGTTCAAAGCCTTTGTCTTTGACTTTAATACCACAGCACAATTAAACTGTATTGTAATGTATAATTTTGAGATTTTTGTGTGACTTGATGTTGCGCGACACAAAATGTATTGTGGGTCCATGTTTGGATGTCATGTAAGCTGTTCGGAGAGGCTTAAGTCTACAATTAGCTTGCTTTAGGAAAATGTGTGTGCAGTCGTGGTTTAAACAGAGCAATCCCTGCCCTCAGAGCGCTGACAGTCCAGTTTCTTGTAAGATGGGGCTGGGTGGCACCTGCCCCTTTTGGCTTGCCAATCCTTTCCTCAATCACTCAGAGATTCTTCCACTTCAGGAAAAGTGAGAGGATAGAGTTCTTTAAGGAAGGAGCCAGAGCTTTTCAGACTTACTTGTAATTCTTATGTGCAGTCTAGACAGAAGGATTACATGATATGAATTGAAAAGGATAAAAGGTTCAGATGAGCTTTTCAGATCACAGCGTGGTACCACTTATAGGATGGTTTTTAAGGATAGGCCCTTTAATATGTTATTTCCAGTCCCCACAGCAACCTTACAGGACACGTGTTGGATCCTCTTTTTCAGGTGAGGAGAAAGGAGTGAGAGGTTATTAGTAACTCGTTCGGGGTCACAGCCTAGAGTTGAGACACTGACACAGGGCAGTTCTGTGACCTCCAGAACACTTTTGGGCAGGCCCCACTGCTTTCTTAGAAAGGCCTACTAGTTGCTTTGCCAGAGCAGTGAAGGATAACTTATTTTTTTCTCAGGCTCTGTCTATATTTTCTTGCTATTACGTTTTATTTCCTCTTTTCAGAATGGAGGATAAACTCCTTGGCCCAGATAAAGTTCTTGATGATCTTGGGATAGAGTCGTTGTAGATAGACTAATTTTGGCCAGTCTTCTGTCATTCTCTTCTCTGATTTGACCGTTTGCCTGGCTTTCTCCCCTTCCCTCCTTTCACTCCCTCAAATTTGGGTAAGGCTTCAGTACAGCTTGAAGTAAAGCAGATTTCAAAATTCCTAGGTTGTCAAAAGAGTCAACTCCTTGGATTCTAAAAGCTTAGACTATTAGAGTTGGATGGGACTTAAGATCGTCTCCAACTCATCTGACAACAAACTTTTCTACACCCCAGTTTCTTGAACTATAAAGGCTAACCTGCGCCTAGATTCTTGGATGAAGCCATGCAGTTTGGATTACTGTTTGTTCAAAGTCCATGTCAGAAGGCAAATTTAAAACTTTTTTTGGGGAGGAAAGTAGCTATAGCCTTTGCACTTGAGATTAGCATACTTTTTAGAATATAGCGGGCCACAGACCAAGTAGACCAAGTGTCTAGAGGAAGGAAGAGGCCATGTTTCAGAAGTAACAGCCAGTTTTGATCTTAAGGTGTTCAGGATAGCCAGGGAATAAAGAATCCCATGCACTTGATTTTCCCATAGTTTATCCTGTCCAGGATTGAAGATCCTTTCTAACTAATGGCTATTTAAGAATGGCATTTTAATTGAATAAGTGCTTTTCAGATCTTTTTCTATATATGGAATCATTTAAAATTCTCTTTATTTTATTGGACTTTTCCCCTCTGCTTTTATGGCAAGTTTTGCTGCTGTTTGTAGTGACAGCATTTAAAATCTTTCATTGTTTCCTACTGGTTATTTAGCTGAATAGGTTACTGACTAAGTCTTTTCTTTTTTGAAAGGGCAGTATTATAAGCTCAAAAAAGCTTGTGGGCATTGTGGGTTTTACATTCGTGGCTATTGAACAACAACCTGAAACAAGAGTTTTCCTTTTTCTAGAGACATCAGAAGGATAAGTAATGATGATATTTAAGATTAAAATATTTATTTAGCCTGGAATGTTTGTTACTGTCAACCCCTTTTCCTACCTAGTTCATTCTGTAAGACCCAGCTCAGATGCTACCCCTCATCCTTGGGGCAGAATTATTGGCCACCTTTATTGTGTTTCCAGGCATTTTCTACACTTAGTGGACACTTCAATTCTAACCCTTATGCATCATCATAATAAACGTTTGCCTACTTCTTCCCCAGTGAGAAGTTACGGTGTGTTCCCCAAGTCAAAGGCTGTATTTACTCCTCATCTTGGTGTCTCTAGGCTTTAGAGTACTTAGGACACAGAAGGCGTTTTTGTTTGAGTTGAGCTGAATTAAAGTTAAGTCTAAGTTCTCTCTCAGTAATATCATTGCCTTAAAAATAAGATGTTGTATTATGTTTGTTGCTCTTTTTAGGCCTGTTTTTTTGGGGGAGGGGGAAGGGGTGGGGCAGGCGGTGGACAGAGTCTTGCTCTGTTGCCCAGGCTGGAGTGCGGTGGCGTGATCTCGGCTCACTGCAACCTCCGCCTGCCCGGTTCAAGCGATTCTCCTGTCTCAGACTCCCGAGTAGCTGGGACTACAGGTGTGTGCCACCTCACCCAGCTAATTTTTGTAGTTTTTGATAGAGACAGGGTTTTGCCATGTTGGCCAGGCTAGTCTCAAACCCCTGACCTCAGGTGATCCGCCCACGTCAGCCCGCCAAAGTACTGGGATTACAGGCTTGACCCACTGTGCCCGGCCTCTTTTTAGGGCTGTTTTGAATGTATTTTAATTGGAGTGGAAAATCTCTGTCCATTTGGATGAGGAAATACGAGGCAAGGTACACCTGCACTTGTGTTATATTTCTATCTGATGTAGCATTATCTCATTATCTTTTTTTTCTTTTTGTTTTTTTTCTGAGACGGAGTCTTGCTCTGTCACCCAGGCTGGAGTGCAGTGGCGTGATCATGGCTTGCTGTAGCCCCTACCTCTCGGGGTCAAGCTATTCCTCCCACCTCAGTCCCCCAGGTAGCTGGGACTACAGTTGTGTGCTACCATGCCTAGCTAATTTTTTTTTTTTTTGGTAGACATGGAGTCTCACTGTATGGCTCAGGCTGATCTTGGCCTCCTGGACTCAAGTGATCCTCCCACCTTGGCCTCCCAAAGTGCTGGAATTACGGGCATGAGCCACCACACTGGGCTTTTAAAATATCTTTTTGGTAGTATTCCTTACTTTTCTCTTTAACATTATTTAAACTTTTTCATTTTTTTTGTCCTAGCTAAAAAACCAAGTTTTTTTTTTTTTTTGGTGTTTCTAATTTTTTTAAGGGTAGTGAGTAATCTGTATTCATATATAGCACTGTTTTTTGATAGATGCTTATGTCTATTGTAAGATAATGACTACCAGAGAAAAATATTTCGATTCTTTTCTTTTCTTTTCTTTTTTTTCTTTATTTCTTTTTCTTTTTTTTTTTTCGTTGAGACGGAGTTTTGCTCTTGTTGCCCAGGCTGGAGTGCAATGGTGTGATCTCGGCTCACTGCAACCTCTGCCTGCCAGGTTCAAGTGATTCTCCTGCCTCAGCCTCCTGAGTAGCTGGGATTATAAGCACCTGTCACCACACCTGGCAAGTTTTTGTATTTTTACCAGAGACAGGGTTTTGCCATGTTGGCCAGGCTGGTCTCGAACTCCTGACCTCAGGTGACCCACCTGCCCCGGCCTCCTGAAGTCCTGGTATTACAGGCGTAAGCCACCATGCCTGGCCTGGTTATTTTATTTTCTACAGGGAAAATGATAAAGCACTGTGTAAACATTCAGTAATCTTCTGAGAGTAGAGTCTAATATCTCAGGATAAGAATTGTAATTTAAAGATTCAAGAAGAAATATAATACAATCCACTTTGGGGGAATGCTGATATGGTCTTATCTCTTTGGTCTTAAAATTGCTTCCTCTAGTCCTTGTGGCTTTGTCTGATATGACAGTATTATATAATTTATAGCTGTGTGTAAATTATATAATAATTCACATTCTGTTCTGAGATTGAGCGACCAAGAAGAGATCTCAAAGCATCTGTCATACACATAACATTCATAAACATATAAACTATATATGGAAAGGTAATACTCTAAGTGATGAATCCCAGTGAACTTTTTTTTTTTTTTTTTTGAGATGGAGTCTCACTCTGTTGCCAGGCTGGAGTGCAGTGGTGTGATCTTGGCTCACTGCAACCTCTGCCTCCCGGGTTCAAGAAATTCTGCTGCCTCAGCCTCCCGAGTAGCTGGTACTACAGGCATGCGCCACCACGCCTGGCTAATTTTTTGTATTTTTAGTAGAGATGGTGTTTCACCATGTTGGCCAGGATGCTCTCAATCTCTTGACCTCGTGATCCGACCGCCTTGGCCTCCCAAAGTGCTGGGATTACAGGCGTGAGCCACCGCGCCAGCCTGAACAATTTTTTGAGGGATACTAGGTATTAGAATTCACAGAAACATTAAAAAATTTTCATGTTCTTCTTAGAGTTGATTTTGGATAATGAAATTATTTTTACTATGTCATATGAGGTCAACTTTTTTGAATGAGAAATCATAATTATGGAATTGAAATCCACCTGGCATTTTTTTTTGAGGAATCATTTTTGTGAAATGATTCTGTTTATTTGGAGTTTTGTGGCATTTGGTATTTACTTTAAAAAAAAAAAGGATTTTGAACTTTATCTTGTTAAAAAATTATGTTTGTGGCTAGGCATGGTGGCTCACGCCTGTAATCCCAGCACTTTGGAAGGCCGAGATGGATGGATCGCTTGAGGTCAGGAGTTCAAGACCAGCCTGGCCAACATGGTAAAACCCCGTCTCTACTGAAAATACAAAAATTAGCTGGGTGTGGTGGCGGGCGCCTGTAATCCCAACTACTCAGGAGGCTGAGGCACAAGAATCGCTTGAACCCGGGAGGCAGAGGTTGCAGTGAGCTGAGATGGCGCCACTGTACTCCAGCCTGGTCAACAGAGTGAGACTGTCTCAGAAAAAAAAAATTGTGTTTACTAAAAATTTGCAAATTACCATGACAGAATTTAATAGGGCACTTTAAATTACATATTAAATGGTTTACAAAATCTTTCTGATCATTTTTGTTGTTGAATAACCAGATTTTTTCCTGGTGTATTTAGTCTTCAGTTTTTATAATGGGTTACTAGTTTTATATCTTGTACTACTTTTTACTCCATATTTTATATTGCTGACAGGCTAACAGTTGGGTTGAATAGATCTGTATGTTTATTTTTATGCATGTACATATTTGTATGACTGTACATTTATTTCCCATTTAACGGTAGAAAAGATTTATCTTTACAAAGTTTTCACCGCACCCATTTTTGGCTTAAATAAAAGAAGACAGGTGGTTTTTTTTTTTTTTTTTTTTTTTTTTAAAAGCGTAGACAGTCTCATTCTGTTGCCTAGGCTGGAGTGTGGTGGCATGATCTTGGCCCACTGCAACCTCGGCCTCCAGGGTTCAAGCGATTCTTGTGCCGCAGCCTCCTGAGTAGCTGGGACTACAGGTGCCTGCCACCATGCCCAGGTAATTTTTTATATTTCTAGTAGAGACAGGGTTTCGCCACATTGCCCACGCTGGTCTCGAACTTCTGAGCTCAGGCGTTCTGCCTGCCTCAGCCTCCCAAAGTGCTGGGATTGCAGGTGTGAGCCACCACTCCTGGCAAGAATACAAAGTCTTTCTAAGGTGACTGACAATTTTTGGAATCAGGTTTTACAGATTGAGGGAGGTTTTTGTGTGTATTTTGTTGTCTACATCATCACCTGAGATTAAGAGTAGCTAATAATAACAACTTTTATTTCTTGAGCACTTTTCTTTTTTCTTTTTTTTTTTTGAGATGGAGTTTTCTCCTGTTGCCCGGGCTGGAGTACAATGGCATGATCTTGGCTCACTGCAACCTCTGCCTCCCGGGTTCAAGCAGTTCTCTCTGCCTCAGCCTCCTGAGTAGCTGGGATTACAGGCTACTGCCACCATGCCTGGCTAATTTTTCTATTTTTAGTAGAGACGGGGTTTTGCCATATTGGCCAGGTTGGTCTTGAACTCCTGACCTCAGATGATCCGCCTGGCTCGGCCTCACAAAAGTGCTGGGATTACAGGTGTGAGCCACCGCAACTGGCCTGTAATCCCAGCTGCAACTGAGCACTTTTCTGAGCCAGACACTGTTCCATGACCTCTACATGTATTATTTCATTTCATCTCCACAGTAAACCTTGGGAGGAGGGTTTCATTATTATCCTCATTTTACAGATGAGGAAACTGAGGCACAGAGAAGTAATTTGCCCAGGTTCACAGAGGGAGAGCCATGCTCTAACCCAGTGTTTGACTCTAAAACCAGGTTTTCCTCAGTATTGACAAAAATGTTTTATGAACCTTTCTACCTTCTTGACTACAAAGTGATAGGATTTATATTTTCATGGGTAATAGCTGAAATGTATCTTTAGCTATCCTAAGCATTATAGTGCAGCCTATATAGAGAATTAAATAGCCTCTCAAACGTCAAAGCAAGCACACTGAGGAAGGATCTATGTTGAAAGAAAAGGCTAATAAGGTGATAACTGGTTTGTTTACCCTATGCCTGCACTAACTTTCTTGCAAAATTCATATAGTTACAGGGAATGTTGTTATGTAATGAATTGACTAGTAGTAGTTTTTCCAGCTACGGTCAGTTGATCAGGTTTCTCTTCTTAAGTGTTTGGAACATCTGCAGTTTGGGAAGGGAATAGATACAGGGGAGATCTTTGAGCAGAAACATTGATATGTATACTCATTGGGAACTATTTCCTCCAGTGATGAGCAACCCGAAGCCTTTCTCAGTGTAGCTTTTCAAGAGTCCTAGATCCAATTTCATAGACATCCTTTCAGAGCATGCACAGCAGAGGTGAAATGGAGAAGCGTGTAGGGCAAAACTACCTTCAAAGAAGGGAGAAACTTTGTAGAATCACTGGTTCCTAGACACTTGTGTTTTCGCCAGGCCCTGACCAGCAGAGGCCAGGGCTTGCCAAAGGCATGCTTTAGAGGAGAGGTAGTATCAAGTTTTTTTTAGAGTAGATCGTGAAGCTGCCAGAAACTAAGGTGCACTGACAGCTTGGTCTTTGGGGAACCTGGCTGCGTTGGTTCAGGTCCCTGCTTGTCCCACTTGCCTGGTCTAAACACCCCCCGGCATGGAGAAAGAGGACGAGACTCATTGCTGGATCCCTAGCACCTGGCCCATAGCAGGTTTTCTGTGAGAGTTATATTGAATGAATTGAAATAATTCTAGTCCCTGGTCTACCTTCTATAGTTTAAACAGCAAAGGGATTGTAGGGAAGTTTAAAGGGAGAATATAACCCAAATGTCCAACAATGATAGACTGGATTAAGAAAATGTGGCACATATACACCATGGAATACTATGCAGCCATAAAAAATGATGAGTTCATGTCCTTTGTAGGGACATGGATGAAGCTGGAAACCATCATTCTCAGCAAACTATCACAAGGACAAAAAACCAAACACTGCATGTTCTCACTCGAACACATGGACACAGAAGCGAACACAATGGATTTGGGGGAGGGAAGATATTCCCAATGCTAAATGACAAGTTAATGGATGCAGCACACCAACATGGCACATGTATACATATGTAACAAACCTGCACGTTGTGCACATGTACCCTAAAACTTAAAGTATAAAAGAAAAAAAGAACAGAAGACTAGAGCACACTGCCTCTCTTGCCACCTAAAAAAGTCATGCAAATTTCTCACTCATTTTATTCAGTGAAGCAGGGATCTCACTCTTAAGCCTGTGGAATTCATTAAATTTGTTTTCTTTCTGATCAAAAATAAATGGGACCCACAGACATCTTTTTTTCCAAACTGGCCCTTATGCAGAGAAGGTTGTTGTTGCTAATTTTAGTCCTTGTGATTTATGATGGAATTCGTTCATGTATTTGCAGATAATACTGGACTACTGGAAAATCAAACTAGTTTGATCAAACTAGTTTGGGGTATAGCCCAACACATTGCCAACACATGTTTCTTGGGTGATGCATTATGAATGCATTATCCAAGGATTTATCTAATCTTTGTTTCAGGTGGTTGTTACTCTCAGGTTCTTAAGGTAATGAGTTTGGAAAGTTGTAATTTAAGCTGTACTTCCTTTTTCATTCCCAAACCATGACTTTTCTTTTTTTTAAATAGTAGAGACGGGGTCTTACTATGTTGGCCAGATTAGTCTGGAACTCCTGGCCTCAAGCAGTCCTCCTGCCTCAACCTCCCAAAGCTCTTGGATTACAGGCATGAGCCACTGCACCCAGCCCAAACCATGACTTTTAAATGCATAGTTTTCCTGTACTGGTATTAAGTGGTATACAGTTAAGTCTATACCTTTCATAGTTGTATTCATTTCCATCAGGTCCTCCTAGACTGAAATGTCCTAGTTACATTGTGGGACCTTTCATGAAAGTCGTTTTGTTTAGTTGTCCTCTGTTCCTTTTTGAGTTGCTTTGGGTCTTTTCTTGGGATGTGACAGTTAGGACTTTATGCTTCATATATTTGAGTTGCTTTGGGTCTTTTCTTGGGATGTGACAGGACTTTATGCTTCATATAGAGAATCAACAATTTTGTGTTTGGATATTGTACAGTTTAAGAACCAATTTCTAATTTCCTTCATGATGATCAAAACTTTGTGGCCATCTTGCTGTGCTGTAATTAGATCCCTTTTTAAATAAAAATGTCTAGAAATTTTTAATTTTTTTAGAGACAGGGTCTTGCTCTGTCGCCCAGGCTGGAATGTGGGATAGCTCACTGCAGCCTCGAACTCCTGGGCTCAGGTGATCCTCCTGCCTCAGCCTCCTAAGTAGCTAGGATTACAGGTGGGCACCACCACACCTGGCTAATTTTTAAAAAAATTTTTTTATAGAGACAGAGTCTTGCTTTGTTGTCCAGGCTGGTCTCAAACCCCTGGGCTCTAGTGATCCTCCTCTCTGGGCCCCCCAAAGTGCTGGAATTACAGACATGAGCCACTGTGCCTGGCCTGGAAATTAAGTTTCTTTTCTAGGTGGTATCTCTAATCTTTTAAATATTCTTGTGGTTACTTTTTGAAGTGTATTTCCTTCTGCTAGTTTAGACCAGCTTTTATGCCACCTCCCTATGAGATCTTTATGCAGTTTATATTACTTTATTACGTGAGAGTTTAAAGTTGTATGTGCTACAGGCATCATCTTTCAGTCAGACCTGATAAGACCAAGTTGCTAATACAGGTCCTTCCCAGTGACCTATGATCATTTAGACCAGTGATTCTCAAGCTGGCTCACCAGGGGGAGATTTAAAGAATACCTGTTCCAGGGCCCCTCCCTAACCAATTGAGACCGTCTCTGATGCTCAGGGATTAGTGTTATAAAGCTCCTAGATGATGATAATGAGCAGCCAGCACTGATAACCACTGAGTTAGATTGAAGACTGGGAAATCACCAGCTGCTAGAACTTCTAAATTGGATTAGTTCTTTAGCTTGTGGAATGCTGGAGAATAATTACCATTAGAGAGTTCAAGGAAATGTGTATCAAACTTTGCATTTATAAGATAGCACCTGAATCAAATTATTCCTTAACTTGTTTTCCTGGCCTGATTAAATTCTGAGAATTAAAGCATAAATGAGCTAACAATTGGAACTTTTAGTTTCTCATTCTAAAACCCTTTTCCTTATCTGTTTGATTTTGTGTTGGTGATTGTCTTTTTAGAGCAGTAATATCCTTTGTCTTTAGCAGGAAATGAAATATGGGTCTGATTATTTATGCATACCCTGATACCTTTTTTTTTCTTTAAGTCACAGTGAAAGTGCCTGTAGGCTTCAGCAGCTGTGCTTTAAAACCCAGGCTTGTTCTTGGGCTGAGGGAGTGCCTTCATTCTTCCATCTTGGAATGAGTGACTCATGCCCTGTGCAGGCACACAGTACTTAATCACTTGTTTTCTGTGTACCGGGAAGAGGAGGGCATATGAAAATAGAAGCCATGAACTGCCAAATGGATCTGAAATAAGAGTGGAAATGTTGACCTGATGGGTCAAACAATTGAGTTTATTGCAAATATTTATGACTTTGGGTGTATGTTACATTATTACTTCACTAAAATTTGGCATTATTTCAAAAATGCTATACTTTTGTAATTTGTAAGCAACTCTTTTCCTTATAGATAACGTTGATGATCTTAAATTTTACAATTTATTTGTGAATTTTAAATGTTTGTTTTTTTGAATTTGTATGCCACATTAGAGTATACCTTCTGAAGGAGAGATTAGAAAACAATACATTTGTTGGATTAGATCAGTTACATGGTTATTCTTTGCAGAAGGATAGTATGAGCCTGCTGGCCGTTTTCTCTGCCATTCCAGTGCCTTTTGCCCCCAGAGTAGCCATTAATATGGTCAGTAGGATATCTACTACTAAGGGCATTTGCTGCATATGCCTGGACTAATACTGTCTATACATGTCCTCTGTACAGACAGACTCTTTAATGCTAACTTGTTTTATTTCTTTAGTGAAGAGCCACAGATTTTAAATACATGCACACACGCACACACACACACACACACACACACACACATTTTGAAGTGTCAGCTATATGCCAGGCGCTATACCAGGCAGCAAAGTCAGAGCAGCTCGACACGACACAACAGTCTCCCTTCTTGTGTCAGTTACAGTTCCTGCTTCAGGCCTTCCTCTGTTGTCTTGTGTCTCTTATCTCTGTATTAGTATGAGAAGTTTTGTGTACCTGCTAGAGTTTTCAAGATAATATAAAAATTTCAAGATAATTTAAATTGCCCAGGTGGCTCATGCCTGTAATCCCAGCATTTTGGGAGGCTGACGTGGGAGGATCACTTGAGTCCAGGAGTTTGAGACCAGCCTGGGCAATATAGATAGACCTTATCTCTACTAAAAAAAAAAAAAATTAGCTAGGCATCATGGCGTGTGCCTGTATTCCCAGCTACTTGGGAAGCTGAGGTGAGAGGATTGATTGAGTCCAGGAGTTGGAGGCTGCAGTGAGTTATGATCAAGCTACTGCACTTCAGTCTGGGTAGCAGAGTGAGACCTTGTCTCAAGGGGAAAAAAAAATTGCCCAGAAGTTTTAGGTGAGTCTTTCATTTTGAGAAACCATATTCTCATCATGTATTATATTTATTGAAAGATAAATGCTTTTATTATTAAAAGCACCTGAAATTAAAAATCCAAGCTCATTCCTGGTTTGTATAAAAGAAGAAAATAAATGCATAAATAAAAGTGCCTGCATAGCAAAGACTGATATTTTGGGGCTAACTTCAAAAACAATAAAAACTTAAGATGGTATTCTTACTACACATCAATGAAAATAAGCAATTGGTAGGAAAAATTTATTTTTATTATTTGATGCCTATTTTTTAAATGTTGTTCAATAACTATTGAATGAGTGCCTGTTATGCTGGACTGCAGGTATATAGTGGTAAACTATAAATAGCCATAGAACTAAATAAACTGATGGAGGGATTCAGACTTAATAGTCTGTCTGTATTTATTTCTTTATTTTTTTTGAGATAGGGTCTTAATTTGCCACCCAGGCTGGAGTGCAGTGGGTGGCATGGGTGATCATGGGTCACTGCATCCTTGACCTCCTGGGCTCAGGTGATCCTCCCACTTTAGCCTGCTAGGTGGCTGGAACTACAGGTGCCTGGCTAATTTTTTGTATTTTTTGTAGAGATGGTGTTTTGCCATGTTGCCCAGACTGGTCTTGAATTCCTGGGCTCAAGCAATCTGCCAGTCTCAGCCTCCCGAAGTGTTGGTTTACAGGTGTAAGCTACCACACACAGCCAGTAGTCTGTCTTTTCATTGGTTAGTTGAAACTGTTTACATTTATTGTAACTATAAATGTATTAGAAGTTATTTCTACCTTATATTTATGTTTTCCATTTATTATGCTTTTCTTAATTTTTATTGCTCCTGCCATTTTCCCCCTATTTTCTATTGGATAACTGAAATTTTGTCAGGTATTGTTGCTCATTAAAATTTACACTTTCTATTTATGTTCTTCTCTAGTTTCCCCAGCCTTAGGAACTCGTACTTATTCACATATGGAACTGGAGTTTACCAGTATCCATGTCTTTCCCAAGCATGTTTTTACCTCCCTTGAGATTCTGCCTTTTCTAGATTCTCCCTCTGTCCTGTGGATATAGCGGGTGTGGGGGCAGGGCAGGAAGTCAGCAGTCATGCTCGATTTACCATTTGGACCAGAATTTGGTTGTTGGGACTGAATGCTGGATGCCTAGTTTTATGCTGTATCAGAGCTGCAGGTCACTGTTTCCCATTCTGAGAAAATAGAATTCTGGGGCATATCTAGGCATTAAGATATTTCCGTGAAGCATTTCTTACTCTGAGAAGGCTTTCAGGAATTATGGTTCTACCATGAGGCTTAATAATTGAAAAACATATTGAAGTTGGATTTTTTCTTTCATACTTTTTTCTTTTTTTTTGAGATGGAGTTTCGTTCTTTCGCCCACGCTGAAGTGGGCGAGGGGGAGCCATCTCAGCTCACTGCAACCTCCCCCTTCCGGTTTCAAGTGATTCTCTTGCCTCAGCCTTCCGAGTAGCTGGGATTACAGGCACCTGCCACCACGCCCAGCTAATTTTTGTGTTTTTAGTAGAGACAGGGTTTCACCATGTTGGCCAGGCTGGTCTCAAACTCCTGACCTCATCATCCGCCTGCCTTGGCCTCCCAAAGTGCTGGGATTACAGGCGTGAGCCCCTGTGCCCAGCCCCATACTTTTTTCTTTTAAGCCATATGAAGACCTTAAAAAAATTATGGAGAGGTTACTGAATGGTAGGAGCCTGGAATTTTAAATACATACACATTTCTCAACTTGATGTGAAAGTTGCTAACATTTGTTATGTGACAGATGCTGGGCACTTTTCATATAATCCTCATGAAAACCTGGGACTACAGGTGTCCGGCTAAGTTAGATGGAATTCTGTTTACAAAGGAGGAAACTGAAGCTGAGAGGGGTTCAGAGACTGTAGTAGAGCTAGGATTCTTCACCCAGGACACCAAATGCAGACTACATCTACAGCACATCCAAGTAGCTGAATTCTGTCCAGCTTTCCAGTTCTACAGTCAGCCCCAGGTCACCCTCGCACATTCTTTCCTGTCACCTGGCTCTGTGGCTTCAGGCCCCTTCATGTTCATCCTCTACAGAGTTGTCCTATGTTCTATCTCAAATCCAAATCTGTCCTGCTGGAGGAAGCGGCTCCTGAATTTACTACCTGTTGTCCTGCTGAGTGGGTTCCTGTTTAGTTCTTCAGCCTCATTCTTCCTGCTCCCTGTCTTATTCTGCATGGCCAGTAGTACCAAACTATTTAGAGTCTTCTTTGCCTTCCGTAGACATCTGAGTGTCTGTTGTGTGTTAAGCAGCCTGTTGGAGGCCAACAACAGCTTTTTATTTTTATTTATTTATTTTTATTTTTTCTTGAGGTGTAGTTTTGCTCTTATCACCCAGGCTGGAGTGCAGTGGCGTGATCTTGGCTCATTGCAACCTGCACCTCCTGGGCTCAAGTCGTTCTCCTGCGTCAGCCTCCCAAGTAGCTGGGATTACAGGTGCTCACCACCATGCCTGGCTAATTTTTGTATTTTTTTTTTTTTTTTTTTGAGACGGAGTCTCGCTCTGTCACCCAGGCTGGAGTGCAGTGGCGCAATCTCGGCTCACTGCAAGCTCCGCCTCCCGGGTTCACGCCATTCTCCTGCCTCAGCCTCCAAGTAGCTGGGACTACAGGCGCCCGCCACCACGCCCGGCTATTTTTTTTTGTATTTTTAGTAGAGACGGGGTTTCACCGTGGTCTCGATCTCCTGACCTCGTGATCCGCCCGCCTCGGCCTCCCAAAGTGCTGGGATTACAAGCGTGAGCCACCGCGCCCGGCCTAATTTTTGTATTTTTAGTAGAGACAGGGTTTCACCATGTTGGCCAGGTTGGTCTCAAATTCCTGACCTCAGGTGATCCACCCACCTCGGCCTCCCAAAGTGCTCGAATTACAGGCGTGAGCCACACCGTGCCTGGCCATTATTTATTTTTTTTGAGATGGAGTCGCACTCTGTTGCCTAGGCTGGAGTGCATTAGTCAGATCTCAGCTCACTGCAACCTCCGCCTCCCAGGTTCAAGCGATTCTCCCGCCTTGGGCTCCCAAGTAGCTGGGATTACAGGTGTTTGCCACCACGCCCGGCTAATTTTTGTATTTTTAGTAGAAATGGGGTTTTACCATGTTGGCCAGGCTGGTCTTGAATTCCTGACCTCAAGTTCTTCAGCCTCATTCTGGTCTCCCAAAGTGCTGGGTTTACAGGCATGAGCCACCGCGCCCGGCCCGACAACAGCTTTTTATTTGTTATTTTACTTACTTATTTATTTATTTTTTTTGAGACGGAGTCTTGCTCTGTTGTCCAGGCTGGAGTGCAGTGGTGCCATCTCAGCTCACTACAACCTCTGCCTCCCGGGTTCAAGCAATTCTCTGCTTCAGTTTCCCGAGTAGCTGGGATTACAGGCACTCGCCACCATGCCTGGTTAATTTTTTTTGTATTTTTAATAGAGAAAGGGTTTCACCATCTTGGCCAGGCTGGTCTTGAACTCCTGACATTGTGATCCACCTGCCTTGGCCTCCCAAAGTGCTGGGATTACAGGCATGAGCCACTGCGCCTCACCCGACAACAGCTTTTTAAATGATCCAGATGGTGAAGGTGTTGGCCCTGGGCAAGGACAGTAGCAGTAGGGGTCAAGAGAAGTGAAAGATTCATCAGTTATTGAGAAGATACAACCAATAGGACTTGGCAAGAAAAAAAGGCATTTTGGAGTACCCGGGTTGATGGCGGTGAGTTGAAAGCCCCATACAAACATGAGAGGATTGCACCAGAGAGAATTTGGTAGAAAAACTTATGGTGTTAGAAAGAGCCCTGGTCTGGCTGGGTGCGGTAGCTCACGCCTGTAATCCCAGCACTTTGGGAGGCCCAGGTGGGTGGATTACTTGAGGTCGCGAGTTTGAGACCAGTCTGACCAACATGGTGAAACCTCGTCTCTACTAAAAATACAAAATTAGCCCGGCGTGGTGGCGCAGGCCTGTTTTCCCACCTACTTGGGAAGCTAAGGCAAGAGAATTGCTTGAACCCGGGAGGTGGAGGTTGCTGTGAGCCGAGATCGTGCCATTGCACTCCAGCCTGGGTGACAAGAGTGAAACTCCATCTGGCCAAGAAAAAAAGAAAGAAAGAGCCCTAGTCTGAGAGTGGGAAAGTGTTTTGATATTAACAAGCTGTGCAGTGTTGGGCAGTTACTTTACCTATGCCAGCCTTAATGTCTTTGTCTCAAGTAGACCAGATGAGATGATTTGACTTTTGCCACCTTAAGTAGTAAATCCTTCCAACTTGATTCTGTGATGACTTTAACTTTTGCCACTTTAAGTAGTAAATCCTTCCAGCGTGATTCTGTGCAAATTATCTGATTTCAACTTGCCTCCCCTTTCTACATCGTATGTTTACCCATCCATTTGGGAGCCTTCTGTGTACCATGCACGGAGAACAGAAGCTCGAGGAGACAAGGTCTAAGTGAGCTTCCTCTTCCTGATGAGTTCCTGTTCAGTCAAGGAGACAGGCAAGTCAGTAATGACATGCACTAAACCAAAGTAAGATGCCGTGATGGGAATATGCACAGGGTTTAGGGGATCCACACGAGAGAATCTGGTCAGCTCTGCTGGGTGTGGGTGGAGTGGAGAATGTGTCCGGGAAGAGGACTGACCCTTGTTCTAAGTCTGGAATGAAGGGCAGGCAGAAGTGTGTGGGGCATCGCATTCCAGGCCCAGGCTGCACATAGTTCAGGATGACTGAAGGCTAGGTTGCTGGGGGTGGGGGGCAGGAGGGGGATGGGCAGGACTAGCCTATGCAGTGTCTCACAAGCCTTTCCAAGGAATTTGGACTTTATTCCCAAGGCTGTGGGAGTTGGACAGGTAGTTAGCAATATTCATATTTATCCCTTTTTAATGCCTAATGTGTTTCTTTCACAATATTAATGTTATACCAACTAGACTTTAGGGCAAAAAGTATTATTTGAGATACAACCAGTTATTACGTCCTGATAAGCGGAACAGTTCACCAGGAAAATATAATAATCCTGAGCGATATAAAAATAAGGAAGAAAATAAAGCATGAGATTTTAAAAAGTAAGACCTCTTTCAAAAACTAACAGGTGAAGCAGTCAGAAAAATTAGCAAGTACGTAGAGGAGTTGAACAAAATAATTCACAAGGTTGTACCAGAAACAAGTTTCATTAAATATTTCTCCTTACACTGTGGTTTTTGTTTTCTCTTCTATTCTGTTTTAGTGCTATTAATGCTGATCTCTTTATAAGAAATTGATTTGATGACCCACTGATGGATTGACTCCCCCCCTTTTTCTTGACAACACTGAGTTAAAAAATATACATACATTTCAAACACACATAGAACACTTGCAAATTGACTTTCCAAGTTCCTTTCCCACACCTAGCCTCCAGTGCCCCATGTCCTTCCTCTTGCTAAAACAAAGACGACTTTGACTCCTGTTTTTACTGAGTCAAGGGCATAGGATACACTCATCTGCTTCTCTTCTCCATTTCTATGTTTAGCCTTTCATCTTTTCTTCCAGACTTAGAAGAAAAAATAGTATCTCCTTTCCAAGGTTAACTTTTATACCTGTAGCATTTTTTTTGGTCATCTGTCTTCTTTTCCTTCTTCAACGTCTTATCTCTTTCTTGTTTTTGTGTTTTTGTTTTTTTTGAGATGGAGTCTCACTCTGTCCCCCAGGCTAGAGTGCAGTGGCACCATCACAGCTCACTGCGCAGCCTCAAATTCCTGTGCTCAAGTGATCCTCCTGCCTCAGCCTCTTGAGTAGCTGGGACTACAGGTGCGAGCAGCCACACCTGGTTAATATTTTGTAGAGGCAGGGGATCTTGCTGTGTTGCTCAAGCTGGTCTCAAACCCCTGATCTCGAGTAATCCTCCTGCCTCAGCCTCCTAAAATGCTGGGATTACAGGCATGAGCCACTGAGCCTAGTCCCTCCTCTTGTTCTTAAATCCAGTGATTTCTTCTTGATCATCTCATCATGAACTCAGTCTTATGGGTTTAACTGGTTTTCATTCTGGACTACTAGTGATTATTGTTTTTAGTCATTAGACCACAACAGACGTTTTTATAGTTTTTTTCTAGTTTTTTTAAAGTTGAAATCTTATTTTCTTGACTGGATGAGGCATTTACATGGTTCACAATGCTAAAGATGGAAAAGGATATTGAATGAGGAGGTTCTCATCAGCCCTTCCTTTTAGCTGCTGTATACCCTATCCTTTTTGCCATGCTCCCTCTTGCTCTTCTCACTCATATCCTCATCCTTTCCCACTCAGGAGAGAATAGGTGTCTCAGTGAGTGTCATCTTTGATTTGCCCTCTCCCCATCCTCCACATAGCTTCTTTTGAGGACTTTCATGTTCATCTCCTCCTGTGGATTCTTCACCCGCTACCAGCTCACTCCCTAAGCTCTTCTCTTTTCTTTTTCTTTTGTTTTTTTTTTTTTTGATCTTTTTTGTTGTTATTTTTTTCTTTTTTTTTTTTTCTCAAGCTCTTTTTTCCATGCCTTTCATGTCATTCAAGCCAAGACTTTTGCAGTAACCCAAGTGGGTTTCTTACTCCCAGTCTCCACCTCTTTTCAAATACTATTTCATGAAACTTCTGTTTCTGGTACCTAGATACATCTATGTGTTCACTAGGTCTTGATGTAGAAGTATCTGTTACGATGGACCTTCTGAACGACTGAAAACACGATTTAACTTTTGGGTAAGGTTTCCTTAGTTACATCAACCTTGTGATGTAATCCCTGGCCGTAATCTTGTTTTACTTATGTTATTATCTGCTTGCCATGGTCTCCAGGAAGCTCAGGCTCATTCCTTTTTTTTTTTTTTGAGATGAAGCCTCACTCTGTCACCCAGGCTGGAGTGCAGTGTCGTGATCTCGGCTCACTGCAACCTCCGCCTCCTGGGTTCAAGCGATTCTCCTGCCTTAGCCTCCTGAGTAGCTGGAATTACAGGCATGCACCACCATGCCCAGCTAATTTTTGTATTTTTAGTAGAGATGGGGTTTCACCATGTTGGTCAGGCTGGTCTTGAACTCCTGACCTGCGATCCGCCTGCCTTGGCCTCCCAAAGTGCTGGGATTACATGTGTGAACCACCGTGCCCGGCCAGGCTCATTACTGTTGATTCAAGTTTTTCCACAGTTGGCCTGAGTTTACTTTTCCAGCATTATCAATTCATATCCCCAGTGTACCTACTGGTCTTCTGTTATCTACACTGTTTGCTTCATTATTTTTGTATCATCTTAACGTGATACAGTGTCTGGTTCCTGGCAAGTACTTGATATGTGTTTCTCCATTGATGGGACACATACCAGAACAAATCTTGTACTTTTTTTTCCACTGTATTATTTTTCTTGCTGCTGTTCTTATGCCTGATGCGCCACTTCTTCTATGTGACTCTTCCTGACTGCTTTAACTCTTGTTTTTTCCTTCCTCTTCTGTATTCCTAAAGCTCACTTGATACCCAAGGGATAGAGTCCTACAACTGTGGCCTGTTCATCTAAGGTCAAGGTGGCAGGGTTCTGGGTAGCTGGAGCTCTTTCCTTAGCAGGGGCATCTGTGTTGGCAGATGTTGAGACATGGTCTGCCTGATACAGGGATTCTGGCTCACTATTTGGAAAGAAATCAGGGTATCTTTATTCCACTGGCATTAGGGTTAAATAGTTAACAACTAACAGAGATGAAATCAGTAAATACAGTAACTGATACTAAGGAACAACTTTGTAAGCCAAAAGATATAAAAAT
>NW_026652278.1:13716951-13729635 GCF_009828535.3 Hylobates moloch | reverse complement strand
ATTCAAGTTTTTCCACAGTTGGCCTGAGTTTACTTTTCCAGCATTATCAATTCATATCCCCAGTGTACCTACTGGTCTTCTGTTATCTACACTGTTTGCTTCATTATTTTTGTATTATCTTAACGTGATACAGTGTCTGGTTCCTGGCAAGTACTTGATATGTGTTTCTCCATTGATGGGACACATACCAGAACAAATCTTGTACTTTTTTTTCCACTGTATTATTTTTCTTGCTGCTGTTCTTATGCCTGATGCGCCACTTCTTCTATGTGACTCTTCCTGACTGCTTTAACTCTTGTTTTTTCCTTCCTCTTCTGTATTCCTAAAGCTCACTTGATACCCAAGGGATAGAGTCCTACAACTGTGGCCTGTTCATCTAAGGTCAAGGTGGCAGGGTTCTGGGTAGCTGGATCTCTTTCCTTAGCAGGGGCATCTGTGTTGGCAGATGTTGAGACATGGTCTGCCTGATACAGGGATTCTGGCTCACTATTTGGAAAGAAATCAGGGTATCTTTATTCCACTGGCATTAGGGTTAAATAGTTAACAACTAACAGAGATGAAATCAGTAAATACAGTAACTGATACTAAGGAACAACTTTGTAAGCCAAAAGATATAAAAATAAAAAACTGAAAATATTTGCAAACATGTCAAAGAGTTGAAGTCCTTAATGTGAAAGGAACTTGTAAGTCAATGAAGGATATAAAGAAAAATCAGGAGGCATGAACAAGAAAATCATAGATGACATGACATATAAGCAGCCAAAAAAAATTTTTTTTTTTTTTTTTTTTTGAGACAGAGTCTTGCTCTGTCGCCCAGGCTGCAGTTGAGTGCAGTAATGTAATATCAGCTCACAGCAACCTCCACCTCCCAGATTCAAGCAATTCTTGTGCCTCAGCCCCCCCAAGTAGCTGGGATTACAGGCATGTGCCAACATGCTCAGCTAATTTTTGTATTTTTAGTAGAGACAGGGTTTCTCCATGTTGGCCAGGCTGGTCTCGAACTCCTGACCTCAAGTGATCCTCCCGCCTCGGCCTTCCAAAGTGCTGGGATTATAGGCATGAGCCACCATGCCCGGCCATAAGCAGCCAATTTTATAATTAAGTGTTTAATCTTATCAGCAATAGAAAGGAAATAAACATCATGTTAGGCAATAGATGCCAGATGCCATCAAATTAGCAAAATTGATAAATTCTAAATTTTTAACTCAAAATTATTAATTTTTTTTTTTTGAGACAGAATCTTGCTCTGTCCCCCAGGCTGGAGTGCAGTGGTATGATCTCAGTTCACTGCAGCCTCCACTCCTGGTTCAAGCAATTCTCATGCCTCAGCCTCCCAAGAAGCTGGGATTACAGGCACGCACCACCATGCCCAGCTAATTTTTTGTATATTTTTAGTAGAGATGGGGTTTTACCATGTTGGCCAGGCTGAACTCCTAGCCTCAAGCAATCCACCCACCTTGGCCTCCCAAAGTGTTGAGGTTACAGATGTGAGCTACTGCGCCTGGCCTTGCTTTAAAAAAATTTTTTTTTTAATTCAAAAAAGAAATTCATATGCTTCTGGCAGAAATCTAACTTGCTATGTAACCTTTGTAGCAAACAGTTTGGTATTATTTGAGAAGTTTGCATTTTTAAGGTTTTAGCCTATTAATTTAATTCCCAGGAATCTATCCAAAAGCTATTAGGCAAATATTTACATAATATTCATTTATCACAGTGTTTTTTATGTTGGGGGAAAAACTTCAAATCACTTAAATGCTTTCTTTGAGGAAGTACTTAAGTGGAAAATTATGTCACCATGAAGTTATAATCTTGAAGAATATTTTAAAGAAGAAAATACTCATGAAATGTTAGAAAAATCATGTTAGAAATGTTAGAAAAAATTATTTAAAGAACTGTAATGTCATGGGATCCTTGAGGTGTTGCTTTTCCACCTGGACACTTCTGTGGCCAGTGGCACTTTTGCCTGAGTTTTCCTCGGGTCCACTGGGCTTTTTCCACCCTCTTGGCTCGGCAAGCTGCGCTCGGCTTGCACTACCAGCCTGGATCCCATGCCCGCCAACGGCAAGCCAGGTGTGGAGCGGCGAGTGGTGTGTGAGTGAGCGTGGGGTCCAGCCACTGTGCACAGCCAGGTGTGCCAGCCGTGGCAGGGCAGGCAGCTCCAGGCACCGGTACAGGCACTGGCTTTGTGCAAGGCTGTGGCTGGACCGGGAGTACCACAAGCAGCTTCCACTGGGGAATGCAGCGATGCCCGGAAGCTTAGAGATGCCAGGAACTGCATAGCCCCGCTGTCACAGCCCTGGTTTGGAGAGCCCCTAGGTCTGGTGTCCCTGAAGGGCTGCAGCCCTTCCCTCCTTCTTGTTGCCCGCAACCTGGTGAGCAGGAGGCATGTTTTGGTCCTGTTTTACAGCTTTTTCAGTCCCACCATTCAGGGGTCCCGTGTCCAGGAAGAATGAGGTACGCGAGGTATGTGGACAACTGCAGGGTGAGCAAGGCAGAGAGCCCCAGAAGAGCTCTCAGGAGACCTGAAGTGGGTAGCTCCTTTTTGCAGGCAGGTCATCCGATGAGGAGACCTGAAGTGGGCAGCTCCCTCCCGCAGCTGGTGGTCCAGGCATCTGTGAGTCTGGCTGAGTCTGGGATTTTTATGGGCTCAGAATGGATGAAGTGTGTGCTGATTGGTCCATGGGAGGCCACGGACGGCCTGGAGAAAGCACCCTGAGTTCTTACTCCAGCCCATGGACTCCACCCAGAACCCACAGCTTGGACCCCAGGCTTCAGGTCATCCCTGGCTTGAAGGTGGGGTTTTACCTGTGACCTACCCCTTTCTGGGCAGGATCCTGTGTCTGCCTCCCTCCACTGCCCAGGCTGTTTAGGCCTGGGGGTGCCTGCAGGCCCACTTGGAGCTGCCCTCACCCCTGCTGGCCTCTCTCCCACGCTCATTGGCACCCAAAGTCCAGAGGGGGCTGAGGTGGCAGGGGGCTGGTGTGTCAGTACTGTCCGAGCCTGTTCACACCCAACCCAGTTGTG
The DNA here is from genome assembly GCF_009828535.3 of Hylobates moloch. Taxonomy (NCBI): domain Eukaryota; kingdom Metazoa; phylum Chordata; class Mammalia; order Primates; family Hylobatidae; genus Hylobates; species Hylobates moloch. Next base: position 13,726,611 of record NW_026652278.1, on the reverse strand, counting down.
ATGGTGCCCGGGCTTGGCCACAACTTGCTCTGCACCAGAGCAGGTGCTGGGAGCAGGGAAGAGAGGCCAGGGAGTGGGAGCAGGCACTTCCGAGCCTGTGGGGGAAGAGGGGTCTTCCCGGGTACCTGAGAGTACAAGGAATGCCCAGGTCTGGAGCCTCTGCTGGCTGCAGCTGTGCCAGGAGCATGGGGCTCCCGCCCCGCCAACTTGGTAGGGGACAGCGCTCCCGCTTGTTCTCTGCCCTGCTGGCTCCATGGAGGGCGCAGCCCTGGCTGCGCCTCCCCCAGTGCAACCAGACAGGCTGCGGCTGCCATCAATAATGCTTATTTATAGGGCTGCAGTTTGGTATGTAAACAAACAAATGCCTTGAAATGTAGCTGAAGAAGTTATCTCTGGGTGGTGGGATAGGTGATGATTTTTTTCTTTGATTTTGTAGTACATGTTATTTAAAAATCACTGTCTTAGTGATTAGTTCCATGTATGATTTCTGAAGGAGACACTGTAACAGAAAGGTTTAGAGCAGGGGCTAAGTGTCAGGCAGACCTGGTTTTTGGTAGCAGCCTTGATCCAATCCATTGTATGACCTGACCATATTTTACTTTTCTCAGCATTTGTTTCCTCATCTGTAAAGTGGGGCTCCTTAAACTTAGGAGTTGTCAAGATTAGAAATGATAATGTATTATAATAGCCTTAAAAAATAAATTTCTTATTTTGCTTTAATTCTTGCAATTAAAACAGTATTGCATTGTTGCCTGGGCTGGAGTGCAGTGATGTGATCTTGGCTTGCTGCAACCTCCACCTCCCGGGTTCAAGCGATTCTCCCGCCTCAGCCTCCTGAGTAGCTGGGACTACAGGCACATGCCACCATGCCTGGCTAATTTTTGTAGAGATGAGGTTTCACTATGTGGGCCAGCTGGTCTCGAACTCCTGACCTCAGGCGATCTACCCTCCTCAGTCTCTCAAAGTGCTGGGATTACAGGCATGAGCCACCATGTCCAGCTAAAAACAAGTCAACTTTTTTTTGCCTTCCATTGAATGTATCATAACAAAGACATTCAAGATGCAATAGTCAAAACTCAAATGAATTTGGAGGCTAAACTATTAAGTGTATAATTACCCTGTGAGTTACAGATTGAGTGTAAGTTTCACTAAAATAAACTGTAAATGATAATAATGAAAATGTAATTTTAATTTTCTGCCAAGACAAATATTGTTTTCATTCTTGCTAATCTTCACCTGTTGGACTACCACAAATGTTACGTTTATTGCCATGTATATAACCTTTTGCAGTCTGGGTCACACAAGAGAATAAACCCTGTCCTTAGGCATCCGTCGCATGTAATGAATTTGCTTCTCTCTTGTGTGTCTAGAATGGAACCAGCTTGTGTCATCTAATTTCTCATATGGAAGAAGTGAGAAAACTGTCATCCAAAACAAATCACTGTTCTGTGGTTTAGATGAGGAACCCTGATTGAGATGCCTGGCACATAGAAGGCACTCAAACGGAAACAGTTCCTATTGTATTTGTCCTGGAAGTCAGATAAAAGAGCAGTTGCTTTCCGGATTTCTTTCTTTGGTATAAGCATCTTCGGGAAAAGGTATTTTCCAGAGTGTGATCCAGTAAGTGGACAGCTCTGTGGCAATTTCTTAGGCCCTGTCTTTGGATCCTGGACTGGCTCTGTGCCATAGGACCACACGCAGCTCCTCCATTTGCCCTCTTGTAGTGTAATGGCCCCGTTCCTCCACTGTAGGGCGCCAAGGTACTGCTTCCTATCTGGGAAGAGTTATGTTACTGCTCTCCCCTTAACTGTCATAAGCCTTGTTGTATCCCAAGCCTTATTCAGGCCTCACATTTAATACTTTGTCACAAATTGCTTTATGGTAGTGTATTCCATTTGGATATTCATACTGCTTTTTTGGGACATTGATTTTTTTTAATACACTGCTAAAGATATTGTTTTAATCTATTTTCTGGTGAATGTTTTCTCATCACTGCTTCCTATTTTATTTTAGCTACTGATCTACTTCTTGCCTGGAATCCCATTTGTTTGGGGTTGGTAGAAGGTGTTATTGGGAAAATTCAGCTTCATTCAGGTATGTTTCTATAAACTCCTTAAACTTGTCAAATTTATTGTAGCATTTTTTGGTGTTTTCCTCTTTGAGGATACATGAGATTCTCTTATAGCTTTGGTTCCTTTGTCTTAGTTTTGGGTCTGCTCAAAGTGGGTGTATTTCCATGTAAGTTTAATGAAATAAAAAGAAAACTTTAGAGAAAAGGTGACATAATATTACTCCTCTTCCTGTTACAAAACTTACTGAATGCCTGCTGTGTGTCAGGAATCGGGCTTGTTGGTTAGAACACAATAATGAGCAAAGACCTGTTTCTTTTTTTTTTTTTTTTTTTTTTTTGAGACGGAGTCTTGCTCTCTCACCCAGGCTGGAGTGCAGTGGCGTGATCTTGGCTCGCTGCAAGCTCCGCCTCCCGGGTTCACGCCATTCTCCTGCCTCAGCCTCTCCAAGTAGCTGGGACTACAGGCGCCCGCCACCACGCCCGGCTAATTTTTTGTATTTTTAGTAGAGACGGGGTTTCACCGTGGTCTCGATCTCCTGACCTCGTGATCCGCCCGCCTTGGCCTCCCAAAGTGCTGGGATTACAAGCATGAGCCACTGCGCCCGGCTGACCTGTTTCTACCCTTATGGAGCTTACAGTTTAGGAGGAAAGACAGGTATCAAAGAGTAATCACAGAAATAAACATGATTATTTGATAATTGTGGAAGGTGCCATGAGGGAAAGAGATAGCAAATGCATCGATCTCAAAGGAGAGTAGTAGAAGTAAAGCTGGAGAGGCAGGCAGGTGGCAGACCATGACTGGTTGGCTTTATGCCAGCTGTCTGTTCCTGATGCATTCAGCTCTGCCAGAGATGAGTATGGGTCTCTTAGCACACAGTGTGGTCCTGTCAGGGATCCCTATCTAGGACAGGCAGATTGGTGGGAAGTCCAGGTCACTCACCAGGCCCTCACTTGGAATGACAGGCACCTGTGTCCTCAGTTTAAAGGGAATTTTCTTGGTGGGAAAGTATAACAGGTATTATACAGGCGGGTCCCAAAAAGCTAACTGAAAGGGGCCAAATGAAATTTTATTATTATTTTTTTGGTGCCTTACCCTTCAGGGAGCTTTTAAAAATAGAGACGGGTTCTTGCTACATTGCCCAGACTGGTCTCAAACTCCTGGCCTCCAGCAATCCCCCTGCCTTGGGCTCCCAAAGTCCTGGGATTACAGGCATGAGCCACCATGCCTGGCCTAAATGAAATATTTTAAGCACTACATTTAAATAAATATTTTTCCTTTGGTATCAATTTTGATGAGTTATGAATTATAGGAGGCTTTGCCATTATTTCTGTTTAATTGCGAGTATATATCTTTATAGTGTGTCCTTTTTATTTAAAAATAATATTAAGCATTTGGGAGCTAGATTGATTTTTGTGTATTAGAAATAAGCATGTATATCTGGAACAATCTAATTTTCCTTTGCTAGATTCTTTGGTTGTTTTTAAAAGTGTGTTTTTATCATGAAATATTTTACAAATTCAAAAAGCTGTTTATCGCAGATGTGCGGTAAGGTTGTTATAAAAGACACGCATGTATCTACCGCCTAGGTTAAGAAATGAAATATGGGCCAGGCGCAGTGACTCACGCCTGTAATTCCAGAACTTTGGGAGGCCGAGGCAGGTGGATCATCTGAGGTCGGGAGTTCGAGACTGGCCTGACCAACATGGAGAAACCCTGTTTCTACTAAAAATACCAAAATTATCTGGGCATGGTGGTGCATGCCTGTAATCTCAGCTACTCGGGAGGCTGAGGCAGGAGAATCGCTTGAACCTGGGAGATGGTGGTTGCAGTGAGCTGAGATTGCACCATTGCACTCCAGCCTGGGCAACAGGAGCGAAACTCCATCTCAAAAAAAAAAAAAAGAAATGGAATATGACCAATGTGTTTGGAGCGTATCTGTGCCTTTTCCCAAATGTTTCTAATTTCCTTCCCCTGAAAGGAACCTGCTATTTTGAATTTTGTATTCCCTTGGTTTTCATTTTTGCTTTTATTATATATGTATTCCTAAAGATGTTGCTAAGGGTTGTATTTTGGGGATTTTATATAAATGATATTAAGTTGTTTTTGTTCTTTCACTTATTTTTATTTATATTTTTGAGATTTATCCATGCGTGAAACTGTAGTTCCTTATTTTCACTGTTTATGAATATATCATGATATGTCCTTTTTCCTCTCACTGGGTAATTGAGTTGTTTCTTTTTTTTTTTTTTTTTTTTGCTATTAGAACTAATACTGCTATGAGCATTGTTGTATATTCTGTATTTGGTAGGTTTTTAAAAAAATTCTTTCAACACAGAGGAGAAAAGCACTTAGTCATTGTGTAACCATGTAACCAAGTATTTTAATAACACTCTCCTACCTGTCCACATTTACATACATATATTTTTAATTCATTTACGTGCTGACAGGATAATTGTCACAGCTGGGTGTTCTGAGCTAAAATTCATTTTCTATTATTTAGATGACACGTATGAAACTTTTGAATTATTTTTCTCATTTTCAGTCACATCTTAGCCCAGTGAATAAATCACTGCAATCAGTTAGGAGACCTGAAGACAAGCTGTATTTATTTAGCTTTGAGATACAGGAGAAGCTGCCTAACATCTGTTTCATGTATCTCTTGTTATGTAACAAGCCAGTCCCAGAAGTTAATGGCTTAAAACAACAACAGTGTATAATTTCTCACGATTCTTGGGTTGACAGAGCAGCTCTGCTCTTCTCTGTTGTGTTGGCTGGGGTCACTCACATAGCGACATTCACTGGGAGTTTGCCTGGGTGGCCTTAGTTCTCCTTCACCTGGCCCCTCTCCTCCATGTTTCTCATCTCACAAAGCCTCTCCTTGAGTCCTCCTCTCTCTCCTGGATAACCTGGACATCCTTTCAGGGTAGTGGCTGGGTGCTGAGAAGACAGCTACCAGTGTTCAAGGGCCTGTATGTCTTAAGTTGTTACACAAGGTAAAAGAAACTGGTCTCTTCATTTCCATAGGGTACTGTGAGTCCCAAATGAGATTATTGTACCTGCAAGTGCTTAGTAAATTGTAAATCACTATTTTATCAAGGCTCTTTGGTTACAAATACAGACCCATCAGCTTATGCAAAAAAACACACTTTATAATGAAGAACCCAAGGGACCAAAAACAAGAAAGAAATGGATGTTGTACAGGACCCAGGATTACCTTATTGGGGCAGCTGGTCTCTGACAAACTGCCTCTCCCTCTATGTCTCTTGTATTCTTCTCTCTTTTTGGCTTTCTCTGTTTGTGTGTATGTAGGACAAAATTTCTGCCTTTAAAATGACACCCTTATCCTCAAACCAACTGACATCTGATATTCCCTGTAATGACTGGAAACTGACCAGCAATCAAAAAAGATTGAGTAGTGAGTCCACGTTAGCCTTCTAGGTAAGAGACTTATTTGCCCATCTTGGGCCAGGGGACTCCTGGCCAGGGTCACATAGGTCAGACGTTCTCCAGAGTCCCAATCCCCTAGGTGGGAGTCAGAGCCAGGAGGGTTTGGACTTGGCAGACAGCCCAGAAGCTGTCTCCTACAAATAATGTATAGATGTAAGTTAGTTAATGGTTGATGAGTTTGATACAGTCAAAGTATGGTCATTTAGGAGGTGGTGAAGATATGGTCATCTGTGGTCAGCCCCCTTTGTACGTACTGCTCCTCCTTGCCCTTCTTTGGTCCCAAAATAGGTGGTTGATAGGCAGTGAGAATACCTGTGATGTAGGATATTTTGAAAGAGGGGAGAGGTGGAGAGTAGAGTGAACTGGAGAAAGTATAAAAAAGGAAAAAAGGGCAGGGAAATTCTCTTAATTTTTCATTCTCCTAATCCTTGGACCTTTTTTTTTCCTTCTTGTCACGTCACTTGAACGGTTTGGCTCTTAAGAAAGAGAGTGGGGAGGAAGCAAAGGAAACTCTTTTCTGGGCCCCTGCTGCTTTTGCCTCCCTCCCAGCCCTCTCCATGTCACTCTGCCCCCAGCCCCTTGCCTGTGAGCACCCATCTTACTTACTCTCCTCATCTGTCCTCAGGGATGCCTCCTCCTCTCCTCTCCCTGCCCCCGATTAAAGCTCTTGCCCTGGGTCAGATTGGCTAGAAGGGAGGTATGTGCCTGCTGTGTGTGAGAAAGAATTGAGAAAATTACTTCAGGGGCATTTTCCCCGGAACATCTTATCTTTGGAGGACAGGGGATGAGGGGAATAAAATGACTGTACTGAAACTCTCTTCTGTTTCCCTCCTACTTATTCTCCACATATTAATGCACAAATTTTTCTTCTCACCTAGGGAGATGGGAACATAAATTTATTTGAACAGATGTCATTGACAGTCTTAAAGTGGCGTGGGTGAGCCATGCCGCTGTTCCTGACTGTCACTGAACTCTGAGCTCTGTGGAATGAGCAAGTGCTCATGACTTAGGAACTATATTAGTTTGCTGCCATAGCAAAGTGCCACCAGCTGGGTGGCTTCAACAACGGAATCATATTTTCTCACAATTCTGGAACACAGAAGTCTGAAATCAAGGTGTTGGCTGGGTTGGTTCCTCCCTCAGCCTGTGTCCTAGGCTTATACATGGCCACCATCCCCTTGTGTCTTCACGTGGTCTTCCCTCTGTAACTGTGTGTGTCTGTCTAAATTTCCTCATCTTGTAATGACACCAGTCATTTTGGATTAAGGCCCACTCAAATAAACTCATTTTAACCTAATTACCCCCTTTGAAGACCCGTCTCTAAATATAATCATATATTCTGAGGTCCTGGGAGTTAGGACTTCAGCATATGAATTTTAAGGGGAAACAGTTTAGCCCATAACAGGAACATAATATCCACCAAAATGCTTCATTACAAAAGCATGTCAAAAAGAATTCCTTCTAGTCTGGTGTTGCTATTTCCTACTGCTTGCCCTCATTTCAGTGTGATAGGCCAGTCCTCGAATATCATTGGCTAGGAACCCACTCCAGACGTGCACTAATTCTGAAAGATCACACAATTGCCTCGAGTCAGGTGACCTCATTTAAGCCTCAGTTGCCATCTATAAGACAAAGCTGATAGTTCCTTGATACAGTTATTGTGAAGACTCAATAAAACTCACATAAAGTGAGTTCTTGGTAATAATAAGCATTTCAGCCAGGCACAGTGGCTCACGCCTGTAATCCTAGCACTTCGGGAGGCTGAGGTGGGCAGATCATGAGGTCAGGAGTTCGAAGCCAGCCTGACCAACATGGTGAAACCCCGTATCTACTAAAAATACAAAAATTAGCCGGGTGTGGTGGCACACCCCTGTAATTCCAGCTACTCCGGAGGCTGAGGCAGTAGAATTGCTTGAACCTGGGAGGCAGAGGTCGCAGTGAGCCGGGATCACGCCAGTGCACTCCAGCCTGGGTGACAGAGCAAGACTCTGTCTCAAGAAAACAAAAAACAAAACAAAACAAAAATTCAGTATATGCTGATTACTATTCTTTTTTCCTCTTAAAGATCCTCATAAGTATCAGATATTCTACTCAAGAACCACTTACATTGTGGCTACACAATTTTGAACAAATTTTAAACATGGACTATTTTTCTAATGTTAATTTTTGCTGAAACTGTAATAAGAACAAGTCACAGGCTGGACGTGGTGACTCACGCCTATAATCCCGGCACTTTGGGAGGCCGAGGCGGGTGGATCGCTTGAGGTCAGGAGTTCGAGACCAGCCTGGCCAACATGGTGAAACCCTGTCTCAACTAAAAATACAAAAATTAGCTGGGTGTGGTGGTGGGCACCTGTAATCCCTGCTACCCGGGGAGGTTGAGGCAGGAGAATCGCTTGAACCCAGGAGGTAGATGTTGCAGTGAGCCAAGATCACACCACTGCACTCCAGCCTGAGCTACAGAGCAAGACTCTGTCAAAAAACAAAACAAAACAAAACAAACAAACAAAAAACAGAACAAGTCACTAAAAGACTACCTTGTAAAAATGTATAAAAAATAATGTTTTTGGTAATAACAGATTAGTAGCATTAGTGAAAGTTATTTTGTAATCCACACGTTTCTTTTAAAAAAGATATGATAGAAGAATTTCAAACTATTTTTGTTTGTGTTATCCTTTGTTGATAATTGCCTGCCCTTTTAGCAAGCTCTGCCCCCCCCCCCCAAAAAAAATGGTTCTATTTACCCTAATGCCTAGAAAATATCTATTTAGAACCATTAGCCTATTTTTGGGTTGCAAGACCTCTTCCTCAGACATTTGCAGGCAAGTGGACTTCAGCCAGGGTGTAATGTAGTCTGTCTTCTGACAACTCAAATGTGTCTGACTTTGGTTTGACCAGTTGAGATTTATTTAATTAATTAATTTATTTATTTTTGGGACGGAGTCTTGTTCTGTCGCCCAGGCTGGAGTGCAGTGGCACGATCTTGGCTCACTGCAACCTCAGCCCCCTGGGTTCAAGCGATTTTCCTGCCTCAGCCTCCTGAGTAGCTGGGATTACAGGCATGCGTCACCACGCCTGGCTTATTTTTGTAGTTTTAGTGGAGATGGGGTTTCCCCATGTTGACCAGACTGGTCTCGAACTCCTGACCTCAGGTGATCAGCCCGCCTCAGCCTCCCAAAGTGCTGGGATTACAGGCTTGAGCTACTGTGCCTGGCCGAGATTTATCAATAGGAGAAACAGAAAGTAGGAGGGATGTGTAATGCATCAAATAGGTGAAAGAAAAGTATAGGTCAGTGAAAAATCAACATTAAAAAAATTAATTGTAGTGTCCAGAAGGAAATAAAAATGGTAGTCAAGGCCGGGCATGTGGTGGCTCACACCTGTAATCCTAGCACTTTGGGAGGCTGAGGCAGGCAGGTCACTTGAGGTCAGGAATTTGAGACTAGCCTGACCACATGGTGAAACCCCATCTCTACTAAAAATATGAAAATTAGCTGGGCACAGTGGCGTGCACCTGTAATCCCAGCCACTTGGGAGGCTTAGGCATGAGAATTGCTTAAACCTGGGAGGTGGATGCTGCAGTGAGCTGAGATCTCGCCACTGCACTCCAGCCCGGGTGACAGAGTGAGACTCCATCTCAAAAAAAAAGAATGGTAGTCAATTTCATATCACAATTGTAATTACATATTAATTTTTTCTTTTTCTTTTTTGTCTGTCTTCTCATGGAAATAACCTCCAAAAAGACAGCAACTGGAGCCATGTCTGTTCTGCTTACCTGCTGTGTCTCTGTGTGCTGGCCCACTGCAGGGCAATTCAGAAATATTCAGCGAGTGCTTATGGATTTAACAAGTATCTACGGAGTACCTACTGTGTCCCATGGCCTGTACTCAGTGCTGGGGCTGCAGGTTGAACAAGCTGGGGCTGCAGGTCGAAGCTTCTAGAAACCTAGACTTAGAATCTGAGTGATAGATGTTAATTACCAGTCACACAGTTTTACCATTAAAAACGTAATCATCTGAAGACAAGTGTGGGGTGCTGTGGTGTGTATGACAGAAGAGCCTAACTGGGTGGAGCTGGTGCTTCTGGATGGAAAAGATCTCATGGGTGGAGCTGGGGCTTCTGGTTGGAAAGGATCTCATGG
>NW_026652278.1:13385396-13716941 GCF_009828535.3 Hylobates moloch | reverse complement strand
GGGCTTCTGGTTGGAAAGGATCTCATGGGTGGAGCTGGGGCTTCTGGATGGAAAGGATCTCATGGGTGGAGCTGGGGCTTCTGGATGGAAAGCATCTCATGGGTGGAGCTGGGGTTCTAGGATGGAAAGCATCTGATACGGACAGGGCCAGGGGTGGGAGGGGGAGGCATTGAGAGGAGAGGTAGTTCTTGGCAGAGTACGCAGCTGTGCAAAAGGCCCGGTTCTTGGCAGAGTACGCAACTGTGCAAAAGGCCCACGTGATTGATGTGTTTCTTTTCATTTTCTGTGTAATGTCTGGGTATAGTCATATCTTCATACAGACATCCAGGAAAAGACTGCTTTAGGCTGGAGATTTAAAATAGATCACAAAAGCTCTTCAAGTTAAAATGTATTTTCAAGATTGAGAAGAGGATAAGCTCAATTAGGGTTAAGAAGTATCTGAAGATAAAAAGCAAAAAGATTCATTAGTAAAGGAATATATCCCACGATATATTCAGGACTAGTTTGAAGAGAAAATTGTCAGGAGTCTTGATTAATGTGGCAATAGAAGCTTTTTGTTTAGTAATTAACTGAATTACTACTGATAGTACTGAACAATCCTAGACAAAAATTCGCTCAAGTAAATCTCATTCATTAAAATAATACTCGCCATCTGCTGTTCCTCCACTTTTGAAGTGGTGACAATGTCTCAGTCATTAAGATGGTAAAGTGTATTATGCATATGATTTTAATACTGATTTTAGTCTTCTGCTGTCTATGGAGACTTTGCTATGGCACTAGTGACATGAAATATTATATATTTTAGTGGTGAATGAATGGAGTGTCACTAGCATTGTTTTAGTGCATGCCGTAAAAGCCACTGGAAACCCCACTCCTTAAGGACATTGGAGAGAAACAAGAGGGTCTGACAGGGTCCCGTGGAGCTCTCATCCTCTGCTGGAGGCCTGGGTCATGTGACAAGCCTTTTAGTTATTGCTTCTGTTTAGATATGAGTTTGCCTGTGTATATACAGGCACGCACCACTGTGCCCAGCTAATTTTTGTATTTTTTAATAGAGACAGAGTTTTGCCATGTTGCTCAGGCTGGTCTTGAACTCCTGGGCTCAAGCAATCTGTCTGCCTTGGCCTTTCAAAGTGCTGGGATTACACAGGCATGAGCATTGTGCCCAGCCTCAGATACAGTCATTTTTATGTTCATTTTCTCATGAGGATCTCAGAGTTACTGACTTTTACAGGTAAGACTTACTTTTTTTTTTTTTTTTTTTTTGAGACAGAGTCTTGGTCTTGTAGCCCAGGCTGGAGTGCAGTGGCACGATCTCGGCTCACTGCAACCTCTGCCTCCTTGGTTCAAGCGATTCTCGTGCCTCACCCTAAGGTGGCTAATTTTTGTATGTTTAGTAGAGACAGGGTTTCATCATGTTGGCCAGGCTGGTCTCGAACTCCTGGCCTCAAGTGATCTACCTGTCTCGGCCTCCCAAAGTCCTGGGATTACAGGCGTGAGTCACCACTCCTGACCTAGAAGTAAGATTTTCATTGGTGACCAGATTCCTGGTTAACCGTTAGAAGATTCTTTAACTATAATTTAGCTGACCCATTCTCTTAACAGACTTGAGTCTTGGAAGCAGGCAGCTAAGTGGTGTGAGAGGATTACATTCTCCGGTATCTTCTCATTGGTCTTGTTTTTGCTTCTCTCCTGTTCCTTTTCTTCTCTCCTCAGGTACCTAGATGCGGAGTGCTTCATCCTTCTCTCTTTGCTCCCCTCAGCTTGTCCCTACATTTTGTGCTTCAGAATTTCCCACCTCCCTTATTCCTAGTCTTGAGCCCGTCTCCTTGGTGCAGATGATTCTACCTCCTGGGCAGAAGTGATGCTTGAACAAGTCACATGAATGCGACCCACAGTTCTGAGCTCCCCAGAGTGTGGTTACACAAGTGTGCTTCTTATTCCTGAGCATATCTCTAAGTGGCATGGCAGATATTTATATTTTCAGGCAGAGAGATACTTGAGAGGCAGGCCAGTGTGCCTCATGCTATTCCACTCTCATTCCTTTTTCTAGTCATAAACCCATTTGTTCTTAAACTTCAGTTTTCTTCAGTGATTTCAGTAGCAGCCATATTAAAGGTTTTTTAGCCTCAGAAAGAGGGGAGGAAAGCTGAGTGCAGTGGCACGTGCCTGTAGTCCCAGCTAATTGGGAGGCTGAGGGCAGGAGGACTGCTTGAGGCCAGGAGCTCGAGGCTGCAGTGTGCTATGATCATGCCTGTGAATAGACACTGCACTCCAGCCTGGGCAACCTAGTGAGACCCTGTCTCTTAAAAAATAAAAATAAGAAAAGGAGGATTATTAAGGTAAAAATGACTGTGTGGGCCACCTATACAGGTGCTTGCTTTATTTATTTCCTCCTTTGTATACCTTTTGGACTTTTTATCTTACTGAACATTTAAAAGTAATTCCAGTCAAATTATTGTCAAAGCTATTTGTGTTTAAGAAAGGAGATTCTCGATAAATTTGTTAAGTTCTCACTTACTTAGGCTTGGCCAGTAACAACCATTGACAGCAAAAAATGAAGGTTATTTAATTGACTTGGATAGCAGGTTTGTTACAGCCCATGGGCTTGATTCCCTTTATGTACGGACCAATCACCTCCAACCTTGAAGCATTTTTATGTCACTTTTCAAAGCATTAATTTGAATGCTTTATGATGATTAACTCGTATCGTGAGTAAAAATCCTGATTGTCTTTAGTATGCTGGAGTTTAGTGGGTAGGAAAGTATTAAAGCTTTCAATAAACATATAGGAAAACGTTTTAGTACTTTAGGGGGATAAGCTGTAGTTGTCTGAAAAATACATTTTTATATAGAAAATCACTTTGCCCAACAGTACTTAATAATTTAGACTTTTCTAGTTTTCTAAGTCTTTTCTATTATAGTTACAAGAGTTTGTATTTTTATAGAGTATAATAGATTATTTCAAGGTTATTTCATTTTATGGCAGATTTATTTAGGGATTTAACTACAGTCTTAAGCTTTACAGGCTAAGCAGAATATACTTCTAATTGCACCATTTGGTACTTTTGAAATAGAGCCTATTAAAAATGTCTCTTGCTCTAGATGCTCTCCCTATGAGTCATTGTCAGTTTTCTATAAACCGAGACGTAGGAAACTTTAGTAAGGAACAGAGCAACCAGTCAGGAAACGTGGAATAGCTGCTATGTTTGGAAGGTGAACAGATTAATAGTTGGCTCTTTAGTCACTGAGAGCATTAGAAGCCTAATGTGATGTACTTTTAGCTATTAAGTACCTGACGTTCAACAAACCAGCACTGGCGTGGTGGTAACATTACTTGTTTTTCCATTTACTTGATGTGTGTTGTTCCCTGAAATATAATCAGGGATATATGGTGCTCTGCTTCCATTAGGGGGGACAAAACATTTCTCTTAATGTAGTTTTTTTTTTTTTTTTAAGACATGGCTTTAAATATAAAACAAAAATTCGCTAAACATACTGTGAATTCATATTTTTAGTTGAAATTTAAATTCATGCATAAATGTGCATAAACCTACTTTATAGACTCATGTTCTGTTCACTTAAAAGTGCTAAATAGCCAATTAATAGGTTATGCAGCAGATATCAATGAAGTAGGTTTTATGCACACTTAGGACTCAATTTACATTCCTACCAAAGATTTGTAAATAAAATTGGAGCATAATTGGAGCATAATATGCCTTGGAATAAACTATTAAGATATTCTCTTAGCATGTTAATATCATAGTTCAGTCGTCCCTTGGTATGAAGAGGAGGGATTGGTTCCAGGGCCACCCACGTATACCAAAATCCATGCATGCTCAAGTCCCGAAGTTGGCCCCAGAGAACCTCCGTATATGAAAAGTTGGCTCTCTGTTTATGTAGGTTTCTCGTTCCACGAATACTGTATTTTTCAATCTGCATTTGATTGGAAAAAATCTCCATGTAAGTGGACCCTTGCAGTTCAAACTTGTGTTGTTCATAATAGTTCTCTCTTTGTCTGTTTGGGCTGCTATAACAGAATGTCATGGACTGGGTGGCCTATAAACAACCGAAATGTATTTCTGATGGCTCTGGAGGCTGGACAGCCTAAGTCAAAGCCCCAGAAGATTTGATGTCTGGTGAGGGGCTGCCTTTTATTCATGGATGGCCTCTTCTCACTGAGTCCTCACATGGCAGGAGGCGTGAGGGAGCTCTCCTGGGTCTCTTTTATAAGGGCACTAATCCCATTTGTGATGGTGGAGCCCTAATAACCTCATCGTCTGCCAAAGGCCCCACCTCCTAATACCATAACGTGGAGGATTAGGATTTCAACATACAGTCACAGTCCTCCTTATCTGTAGGTTCAACATCTGCAGATAGACAATATTCAGGAAAAAAACCCAATAAAAATATTACAACAACTATAAACAGCATTTATATTGTATTAGGTATTATAAGTAATCTAGAGATAATTTAAAGTATACAGGAGGATGTGTATAGGTATATGGAAATATTAATACTATGCCATTTTATATAAGGGACTTGAACATTGAGGATTTTGGTATCTATAGGGGGTTCTAGAATTAATCTGCAGATACTGAGGGGTGACTGTATGAATTTGTGGGGACATAAACATTTAGCTTATAATATTCTGCCCTGTCCCCCTAAATATATGCTCTTCTCATATGCAAAATACATTCATTATAATCCCAACATTCTTAAACTCTTAACTCATTCCAGCATCAACTCTTAAAGTAAAAAATCCGAAGTCTCGTTTAAATATCATCTAACTCAGATGTGGGTGAGACTCAAGGTATGATTCATCCTGAGGCAAATTGCTCTTCAGCTGCAAACCTGTGAAACCAAACAAGTTATGTGCTTAGAAAATACAATGGTGGGACAGACTTGGGCTAGACATTTCCATTTTCAAAAGAGAAATAGGAAAGAAGAAAGGGGCAATGGAGCCCTAGTGAGTCCAAACTATAAGGCAAACTCCTTGAGATCTTAAGGCTCGAGAATAATCTTCACTGAGCCCATGTTCTGCACTCCAGGCCCACTGCGTTAGAGGTTCTACCTTCCAGACCTGCTGAGGTGGGGGGCCTGCCTCCACGGCTGTACCCAGGAAGGGTTGTGCCCCTAGGGTCCTGCTGGTTGTTCCTATCCTCACGGCATCTGGCAGAGACCATCTTGCCTGTTGAATAAGGCAGTCCCTGCCTACCCCTTTTGAAACCAAGAAAGCAGCCCTGACGATCTCTTAATCACCTTTGGGCTTGTTCTGTCTTTGTCTTGAAGAATAGTGCACATTCTCTGCCAAAAAGCACTGTGGTCCTGGCCTGTAAAACCCAGGAAGACTGACAGCCATCCTTCATTCCTTCCCAGTTCATTCCCTTTCATCTCACACTGGCTGTTCTCCTGCTGAAGTGGCTGAAGTCCATGGTTCACACCCATATTACTCTCCTTATCAGAGGGACTTGGGCACACCTGTAGTGTTTTCCCCTGAACAGGCCTTTTTTAAAATTTCTGTAGTCTGGCTAGAACTTTTCAAATCTTTAAGTTCTACTTCATTTTTGCTTGACAATTCTATCTTTAAGTCATAGCCCTCTTGTCGCATTTTACTATAATCAGGCAGGAGGAGGCAGACTTCACCTTTGACATTTTGCTTAGAAATTGCCTCAGGTAAATATCCAATTTCTCTCTTAAGTCCTCCCTTCCACAAAATAGTAGAACATGCACACACTTCAACCAAGTTCTTTGCCACTTTATAACCAGGATCATCTCCATATTGTCCAATAACACGTTCCTTATTTTCATCCGAGACTTCATCAGAATGCTCTTTACTGTTCATGTTTTCTACTGACATTCTGCTCAGGATTACTTAGGAATTCTCTGAGAAGATTGAGGCTTCTACAGCTCATCTCTCTTCTTTCTGAGTCCTCACCAGAATCACCTTTAAAGGTTCACACAGGGCAATGTAGGCTTTTTCTAATAGTATGCACCTCCAAACTCTCCAGCCTCTACCCATTACCTGGTTCCAAAGCTGCTTCCACGTCTTTAGATGTTTGTTATAGCAGCACCGCTGCTGCTTGGTACCAAAATCTCTATTAGGGCCTTCCAGAACCAATAGCGTATACATGCGCATGTGCCTGCATACACAGGTGTGTGCGCGTGCACACACACACACAGACACACAGTTGACCTTTGGACAACACAAGTTTAAACTGTGTGGGTTCATGTATAGTGTATTTTCTTTTGCCTCTGCCACCCCTGAGACCTCAAGACCAACCCCTTCTCTTCCTTCCTCTTCCTCAGCCTACTCAACATGAAGATAATGATGAAGACCTTTATAATGATCCACTTCCACTTAATGAGTAATAAATACATTTTCTCTTCCTTATGGTTTTCTTTTTTTTTTCGACAGAGTTTCGCTCTTGTCGCCTAGGCTGGAGTGCAATGGTGCGACCACAGCTCACTGCAACCTCCGCCTCCCAGGTTCAAGGGATTCTCCTACCTCAGCCTCCCAAGTAGCTGGGATTTCAGGCATGCACCACCACGCCTGGCTAATATTTTGTATTTTTAGTAGGGATGGTGTTTCACCATGTCGGCTGGTCTTGAACTCCTGACCTCAGCTGATCGCCTGTCTTGGCCTCACAAAGTGCTGTGTTTACAGGTGTGAGCCACCATGCCTGGCCCCTTGTGGTTTTCTTAATAACATTTTCTTTTCTCTAGCTTACTTTATTCATTTATTTATTTATTTTTTTTGAGACAGTTTCCCTCTTGTTGCCCAGGCTGGAGTGCAGTGGTACGATCTCAGCTCACTGCAACCTCTGCCTCGCCGATTCAAGTGATTCTCCTGCCTCAGCGTCCTGAGTAGGTGGGATTACAGGTGCCTACCACCACGCCCAGCTAATCTTTTGTATTTTTTGTAGATGGGGTTTCACCATGTTGGTCAGGCTGGTCTCGAACCCCTGACCTCAGGTGATCCACTTGCCTTGGCCTCCCAAAGTGCTGGGATTACAGGTGTGAGCCACCGTGCCCAGCCTAGCTTACTTTATTGTAAGAATACAGTATATAATACAGCATACAAAGTATGTGTTAATCAACTATTTATGTTACTAGGCTTCTGATCAGTAATAGGCTTTTCATAGTTAAGTTTTGGGGGAGTTAAAAGTTCTATGTGGATATTGTTTTTGTTCTTGTTTTTGAGACAGGGTCTTGCTCTGTCGCCCAGGCTGGAGTGAAGTGGCGCGATCTCAGCTCACTACAGCCTCGACCGCCTAGGTTCAAGTGATTCTCATGCTTCAGCCTCTTGAGTAGCTGGGACTACAGGTGCACGCCATGATACTCGGCTAATTTTTGTATTTTTTTTTTTGTAGAGATGGGGTTTTGCTATGTTGCCCAGTCTGGTTTCTAACTCCTGAGCTCAGGTCATCCACCCGTCTCGGCCTCCCAAAGTGCTGGGATTACGGATGTGAGCCACCGTGCCTGGCCAAAAGTTGCATGTGCATGGGGAGTCAGCACCCCTAACTCTTGCATTGTTCAAGGGTAAACTGTGTGTGTGTGTGTGTGTGTGTGTATAGTGTATATATATTCTATATATATACTATATATAGTATATACACTATATATAGTGTATATATATGCTATATATAGTATACATATACTATATATAACTATATATACACTATATATAGTATACGTATACTCTCAGTGTATATATAGTGTATATATATAGTGTATATATAGTGTGTGTGTGTGTATATATATATATATATAGAGAGAGAGAGAGATTTAACATCTATACCGAGATTATTATATACAGAGATTTGTTATTTAAAGATAATTTATAAGGGATTGGCTCATGTGATTATGGAGGCTGCCATCCGCAATCTGGAGAACGAGGAAAGCTGGTGGTATAGTTCCAGTCCAAGCCCCAAAACTGAGAATCAGGGGAGTCAATGATGTAAGTCTCAGCTGGAATCCAAGGGCCTGATAACCAGGAGCACTGATGTCTGCAGGCAGGAGAAGATGATGTCCCAGCTTAGAGAGCAAGGTAGCCCATCCTCTGCCTTTTTGTTCTATTCTGACCCTCAGTGGATTGGATGATGCCCACCTGTATTGGTGAGGGCAGTCTTTATTCAGTTTACCAATTCAAATGCAAATCTCTTCCGGAAATACCCTCAGAAATAATGTTTTACCAGCAATCTGGGCATCCCTTCCCAGTCAAGTTGACCCACAAAATTAACCATCACAGGGTCATTTACGGATATTTCATACACTTTAAAAATGAGATCAAGAAAACTAGTCAGAGGTTCTGTTTCTGACCGCAGCAGTATTTGATGAGATAATAGCCAAGAATTTTCTAAAGCCAACTATAAATACAAGCCATAGATTCAAGAAGTACTTTGAATCCAAGGGGAAAAAACATAAAACCACACTCAGTTACCTCACAGTAAAACTGATGAAAAGTAAAGACAAAGAGGATATCCTAAAAGCAGCCAAAGAAAAAAATACACATTAAATTCAAAGGCATGTAGTAAGCATTGATAGAAACAATGGAAGCCAGAAGACAATGGAATGACATCGTCAAAGTGCCTGTCCAGAATTTTATACCTTCAGAAATTAAAAATAAAGACATTTTGAGACAAATAAAAACTGAGAGAATTTGTCACCAGCAGTCTCTGCATTAAAAGAAATACTAGAGAGAGCTGGGCACAGTGGCTCATACCTGTAATCCCAGGATTTTGGGAGGCCAAGGCGGGCGGATCACCTGAGGTCAGGAGTTCAAGACTAGCCTGGTCCGACATGGTAAAACCCTGTTTCTACTAAAAATATGAAAATTAGCCAGGCGTGGTGGTGGGAGCCTGTAATTCCAGCTACTCGGGAGGCTGAGGCAGGAGAATTGCTTAGACCTGGGAGGTGAGCTGAGATTGTGCCACTGCACTCCAGCCTGGGCAACAGAGCAAGGCTCTGTCTCCAGAAAAAACAAACAAAAAAAAACTAGAGAGATTTTCAGGCAAAAGGAAACAAAAGGAAAATGATTCCAGATGGGAACATGGAGGGGTAGGAAGAAATGAAGATCAATGGAAAGGGGAAATAGTAAATTTAAGTGAATTTGTCATCATATATGGGGCTTAACTTTAAATGTAGAATTAAAATACACAACAATAATAGTAACAACGGGGAGTTAAAGGAGTTGGTATTCTAAGTCCTTTCACCATCCAGCAGCTGGAAAAGTACAAATTTACATTAGGCTTTTGTAAATTAGGGTTCGTGTTTTCCCCTACAGTGTAACCACTAACAGAATAATAAAATATTGTAAAAAGCTCATAAAGGGGAAAAGCAGAATAATAATGATTTAAAAACTTAATCCAAAAGAAGGCAAGAAAAGGTATGTATGGAACAAGTGGGACAAATAGTAAGATGATAGTTTGATTCCTAAATATGCCAGTGATTACATAACAAATGAGTAGACTTCATGCTTCAATTAAAAACTAAAGATGTTTATACTAGAAAAACAATAAAATCCATATACATGCTTGCTTTCGAGACAAATGCCTTAGAGGTATGAATACATAAAAGTAAAAGCATAGAAACTGTGAACATTAGCCTGACGAAAACTGGTGTCACTGTGCTCATATCAAAGTAGACTTTAAGGTGAGAAGTAGAGAGAGAGAATCATTTCAAAAATAACAAAATGTTCAAGTCACCAGAAAGATAGAACAGTTTGAAATTTGTATGCACCTAAGTATAACCTTAAAGCCAACTATAAATATATATAAAAAGCAGCGAGTTATTTGGCTTACATTTTTTAGTTTAGACTGTCAATTTGAAATGACAGAGGAACGTGAGTATTCTGTTGGCAATGTGACAGAGAAGAAAGGAAAGGCGAGCAGACTTTTCCCTTTTTCAGATTTTTTCCTTCTTTACCAACATGTCTCCATCCTCTGATGTATCCAGTGCAAAATATAGACTCTTCTGTGGAGCTTTGAGCATAATCTGCAGAAGTCCTTCAAGAAATATTTGTATTTGAATATTATGCTACAAAAGACTTTGGAGTATATAGGATGCACCTCTGTCTTTGGGTTAATATTTGTTGGTATGTCAATATAATTATAAATTCTTGTCAAGTGTGGTGGCACACACCTGTAGTCCCAGCTAGTAGAGGGCTAAGGTGGATCACTTGGGCCCAGGAGTTCTGGGCTGGAGTGAGCTGGGCTGGAGTGAGCTATGCTGATTGGGTGTCTGCACTAAGTTTGACATCAAATATGGCAGCTCTTGGGAGGGGAGACGACCAGGTTGCCTAAGGAGGAGTGAACTGGCCCAGATCAGAAATGGAGCAAGTCAGAACTCCCATGCTGTGATCAGTAGTGGGGTCGCGCCTGTGAATAGCCACTGTGCCCCAGCCTGGCCAATGTAAGATCCTGTCTCTTGGAGAGAAAGAAAAGGAAAAAAATTATGAATTCTCCTGTGCTAGCTCCTCAAGTCATAATTGCACAAGCGTATGAGTGTTTAGGCTGATGGGTGCTCTCTGTTTCACCATTTCCCAGCCTCTCTGTGACTGTTCCATTGAACCTAGGAAAGGTAATCTTTGCATCAGGAAAGTAGTGTGCAGTATTAGAGCATACTAAAGGAAGTAAGCACCTGATACTCATTAGTAAATGCACCTTCTCTTCCTTTTTACCTTTGTTCCTCACATGAATGTTTATAGAGAGAAATTGGAGAGTGTCCAAAAGAGCAGTGAAAATAGAACCTACAAAATAAATTATGGTTGTATGCTGTGAACATAAGTCATTTTAAGTTCTCAAGTAAAATTTAAAAGGACTAGAATGGTAACTGGTTACTTTCCATTTCTCCTGTTCTCCTTATGTGAGAGAACTAAGAAAGCAGGATTTGGATTAGGTTTAAAGAATTTCCATGGAGTGGGGAATAGTGGTCAAAGAGAACTTCAGTTTTATCTGTAATGTTTAAACTTTCAAAAAATGGGATATATTAATATATTCCCTATATGATGTTAATAAAAATAAAAATGATTGCTGGACATGCATTGGTGGATTAAATGTATATGTTTTCTGTATGTCAATAGGATGGTTAGCCATGTCTAGAAATACGTAGTTGCAGTACCTCTTAGAGGTAAGGTCATGAGTAGGGAGTCGGTTAATTTTAAAAATTTTATTTATATTCATTTACTTTTTGAGACAGTGTCTCACTATGCTGCCCAGGCTGGTCTCAAACTCCTGAGCTCCAGTGATGCTCCTACCTCAGCCTCCTGAGTAGCTGGGACTGCAGGCACACGCCACTAGAGCTGGCAATGATGTTTAATTTTTTGTGTTAACTTGACTGGGAAGGGATTCTCAGAAAGCTGGTACAAAATGATTTCTGGTCATGTGTGTGAGGGTGTTTCCAGAAGATACCTGGCATTTGAGTTGGTGGACCTAGTAAAGAAGACCCATTCTCACCAGTGTAGGTGAGCATCATCCCATCTGTTGAGGGTGGGAACAGAACCAAAAAGGAAGTATGAATTCACTGTGTTTGAGCCAGGGCATCCATCTTCTCCTGCTCTTGGACATCAGAGCTCCTGGTTCTCGAGCTTTCGGACTCAGATTGGGGCTGAAACCATCAGCCTCCCAGTTCTCGGGCCTTCGGACTTGAACTGGGACTTTTACCATTGACTCCCCTGGACTTGGACTGAATTACACCACAGGCTTTTCTGGTTCTCCAGCTTGCAGATGGCAGATTGTGGGACTTTTTGGCTTCTATAGTCACATGAGCAATTCCAATAATAAATCTCCTCTTATTTATATATCCTCTTAGTTCTATTTCTCCAGAGAACCGTAATGCAGGAGAAAAAATTTTTTTTCTAAAGTGGTATGAAAATCTTTATCCTGCAGTTGCTCATCTCCTTTTAAGTGAGTCACTTTCCAAGTCAAGCAATTGAATCTTTTCCAGGACTATTGTTTTAGCTTGCCCTACTGGTCATGCTTTTCAAGATAATCACTTCCTAATCAGTTTTTTTTTTTATCTTGCTGAGGAAGTCAGGTTTCGTTGTCTTTCTTTTCCTGGAAGAGGCAAGGTTACAAAATTGACTTTTTCCCCCTATTGTAATATGTTTAAAAAGTTGGAAAGAAATCATTATGCCATCAGATCTTGCTAGATTCTATTTTTTTTTTTATTCCTTGTTATACCGTGTATATCCTGATCTCAAGATGGCAGCTTTAATTGAACCAAGTTTCTTTTCCTGGTGGGTAACAAATAAATACATAGCCTGCTTTGGTGCTTTTAAAAATCGTATTGTGAAATTAGGCCTAATGGATAATAGGATTGCCAAACAATAGTGATGCTGTACTTTTACATTTGTCTTGTTTTAATTCTAAGTATAAAAAGTAGAGATCATTTAACCCTGTAGCTGAATATGCACATTCCTGCCGGACATCTCAGGCTTTTTATGTGGCAGTGGTGGTGTATTTTGTTTCACCTAAGGCAAAATAATTACAGGAATAGAGATTGCTGTTATTTTTCTTTTGTTTGTTTTATTTTCTAAAGTGAGTGTTTTTGCTTGGAAATAGCTCAGTGTTCAGTTCATAATTTTTCTTTTCATTGTGATAATTTTGATTATTCCCTTGAACACTATTGCAGACAGCTACGTCTTTTCACTAGTGTTGATACATTTCAAGAATTAATAGGCTGTCCTATCCTAACCTCCATTTTTGGCAGAAAGTATGCTTTTAGTTTTTTATCCTCTTCTTAAGACTCCTAACAAGTTCTTTTGTTCTTCAGAAGGAGCTTTAAAAAAAAAAAAAAAAAAAAACTTGAGATTTAATTTACATACCATAAAATTAACCCTTTTAAAGTGTGCAGTTAAGTGGTTTTTAGTAGATTTGCAAGGTTATGCAACAGTTACCACTTTCTAATTCCAGACCATTTTCAGCATCCAAGAATGAAACCTCTCAGATGGCCAGTTATTTCTCAATACCCCTACACCCAGCTCCTGGCAACCACTAACCTCAGCTCCTAATCTACCTTCTGTCTCTAGGGATTTTCCTGTTCTCAATATTTCACATAAATGAAGTCATATAATATGTGGACCTTTATGATTTTTTTTTTCACTTAGCACAATGTTCTTAAGGATTGTCCATGGGGAAACACGTATCAGCACTTCGAATAATATTCCCTTGTATAGACAGACTATGTTTTGTGTGTTCCTTCATCCGTTGATGGACGTTTGGGTTGTTTCTGCAGAAGGAGCTTTTTTTTTAAATTTAAATTTTTAGGTAGTACAGGTGCATGGTTTAACAATGTAAATAGTAGTAAAAGGTATTCAGCGAAGCCTCCCTCACTCCCCTGTCCCTGTCTGCCCTATTTCCACTGCTTCATCCAGCCTAGCACCATCATTATTAGTTTCTTGTGAATCCTCTGAGAGTTTCTTTGTGCATTTACAAACAAATACAATTATTATGCTTACAGTCTTCATTTTCCCAGCCTTCCCAAGTCTATAGACTACATTTCTAGGAGAGGAACAGATTGGATAAAGCATGTACACAGTTTGAATTTTGATGCATCTCCAACACTAAGTATTACCTTTAACAAAGAGATTTCTTTTTGACAGTCTGATAGAAAGTGATCTTCCTATTGTAATTTATTTGATTATTGCTGAGCTTAATTATATTTTTAATGTTTATCATCCATACTCCATAAAGTATGGATTTATATATGTATATATATATATATATATTTTTTTTTTGAGACGGAGTCTCACTCTGTTGCCCAGGCTGGAGTGCAGTGGCGTGATCTCGGCTCACTGCAAGCTCTGCCTCCCGGGTTCACATGCAATTCTCCTGCCTCAGCCTCCCAAGTAGCTGGGACTACAGGTGCCTGCCACCATGCCAGGCTATTTTTTTGTATTTTTTACTAGCGACAGGGTTTTACCATGTTAGCCAGGAAGGTCTTGATCTCCTGACCTCGTGATCTGCCTACCTCGGCCCCCAAAGTGCTGGGATTACAGGCGTGAGCCACTGCACCTGACCTATCTTTTTTTACTTTACTTTGGGGACATTACCTTTTTCTTTTCTACAGATTTTATTGAGGAACTGTTGCCCAAGTGGAAAAGAAACCTCAGTCCAGGATTGTGCTCAATTCCAGATATAGTAAGGACAAGTGGGGATTTACAGCAAAGGAGTGTGGTAGGAATCTGTGGATGGAAAATTACTGAGAGGAAACCTATTACCTTTTTCTTGTTGATTGATACAGCTCTTTCTATTTCATAAATACTAACCTTTAGCATGCCATGTGTTGCAAATAATTTCCTGTTTGTCATTTGCTTTTCATTTTGTTCATAGTGTGATTTACCACCCAGGTATGTTTCATTTTTAATGTAATCAAGCCTGTTCAGTTTATGACTTCTGGATTATGTATCATGCTTCCAAAGGTCCTTCTGCTCTGAGATGATAAAGAATCTGCTATATTTTGTTTTGTTTATATTTTTAGCAATTAGCTCATCTACAATTAATTTGGGGGCATGGCTTGCAGTGAGAATTTAACTTTTTTTTCGTGTGGAGAACCAATTATTTCAACATTGTTTTAATTTTTTTTTTTTTTTTTTGAGATGGAATCTCGCCCTGTAGCCCAGGCTGGAGTGCAGTGGCGCAATCTTGGCTCACCGCAACCTCCACCTCCCAGGTCCCGGTTCAAGCAATTCTCCTGCCTCAGCCTCCCGAGTAGCTGGGATTATAGGCACGCACCACCATGCTCAGCTAATTTTTGTATTTTTAATAGAGATGGAGTTTCACTATGTTGGCCAGGATGGTCTTGAATTCATGACCTCGTGATCCGCTTGCCTTGGACTCCAAAAGTGCTGGGATTACAGGTGTGAGCCACTGCGCCCAGCCTAATTTTTAAAAATTATTATCTTTTTTGAAACAGCGTCTTACTTTGTTGCCCAGGATGGAGTGTAGTGGCTTGAACTCAGCTTACTGCAACCTTCGCCTCCTGGGGTCAAGCAATTCTCCCATGTCAGCCTCCTGAGTAGCTGGGACTACAGATGTGTGCCACCATGCCTTGCTAATTTTTGTGTTTTTTGTAGAGACAGGGTCTCGCTGTGTTGCCCAGGCTAGTCTCAAACTCCTGGACTCAAGCAGTCCACCCACCCTGCCCTCCCAAAGTGCTGGGATTACAGACATAAGCCACCTCTCCCAGCCTGTTTTTCAAATTTTAGTTTCAGGGGGAACATGTGCAGGTTTGTTACATGAGTATATTGCATGATGCTGAGGTTTGGTCTTCTGTTGATCCCGTCACTCAAATAGTGAATATACTACCCAATAGACGGTTTTCTAACCCTTGCTTCCTTCCCACTATCCCCTGTTTTGGAATCTCCAGTGTTTATTGTTTCCATTTATTGAGACACCATTCTTTTCCCTTCTTTATCATCATTTACGAGATGCTTATTTTTACATAGGTCGTGTCTGGCTTCTCTATTCTAGTGATTCATTTATCTATTCCTTTACCTAGTATCAAGTTTTAATTACCATGCTTTTTTTTTAATCCCCCACCTGCTCTGTCTCCAATGTTGGGTTTCACTCTGTCCCCCATGCTGGAGTACAGTGATGCAATCATAGCTCACTGACAACTTCTGGAACTTCTGAGCTCAATCAGTCCTCTTGCCTCAGCCTCCGAAGTAGCTGGAATTACAGGTGCAAGCCACCACGCCTGGCATTACCATAGTTCTGCCTAGGAAGACAAGTAGTCTCAATTTCTTTTCAAAATTTTTACTGGATATTTTTACACATTTAGTCTTTCAAGTGAAATTTAAAATATATTTAAATTTCCTGGCTGGGCTCAGTGGCTCATGCCTATAATCCCAGCACTTTGGGAGGCTGAGGTGGGCAGATCACAAGGTCAAGAGATTGAGACCATCCTGGCTACATGGTGAAACCCCGTCTTTACTAAAAATACAAAAATTAGCTGGGCGTGGTGGTGTGCGCCTGTAGTCCCAGCTACCCGGGAGGCTGGGGCGGGAGAATTGCTTGAACCTGGGAGGCGGAAGTTGCAGTGAGCCGAGATCACGCCACTGTACTCCATCCTGGCGACAGAGGGAGACTCCGTCTCCAAAAAAAAAAGAAAAAAAAAAAAACTCCCTAGAAGTCCCATTAGAATTTTGACTGAAATTGCATTAAATTTCTATATTAATTTGAGAGATACCAACAAGTTTGAAATACTGAACCTGTGCATCCAGGCTCATGGTGCTTTCATGTATTTATTTTCTGTATGCTCTAAATGAAAGTTCTCTGGTGCTTTTCATGTAGATATTAGACCTTTCTTTTGTTTATTCGTTTGGTCGTTTTGTTTTTTTTCTTTCTTTCTTTCTTGAGACTGGGCCTGGCTATTTTGCCCAGGCTGATCTTGAACCCCTGGGCTCAAGCAATCCCTCTGCCTTGGCCTCCCAAAGTGCTGGAAGTACCACTCCCGACCTAGACATTTCTTAATTGGAATTAGTCCCAGAAACTTTATTGCTCCTGTTGCTAATGTTATAATACCTTTTTTCTATTACATATGGAAGTGGCCTATATTAATGTTTTTTTGTATGTTTTTATTTATATGTGGCCACATCAGTGGACTCCCATCTATTAATATATTATTGGTTTCTCAAGGTCTGAAAAACTTTGCTAAATATATAATATTCCATTTCTTTACAATATGTACAGTTAGTTTTTAACCTTTTATATTACATCTAGAGTCCATGCTTTTTCCATGAGGCTGAGGTTTAGCAAATGAAAAACATACAGCATATAGTAAAGGCTCGATGTTAGTTTTTTTCCTCACTGTTTCAGTCTAACACATAGATCAAAAAATAAAAAAAACTAAGTAAAATTTGTAAGGAAATAGATATCTACACGTTATAATCTAAGTTATCTACCTTAATTTCTCTGTTCTTTGGAAAGTGGTATGATGATAGGTGGTTGGAATTTTTCTTCACTCAAATTCTCTTTAGGTTTCCTTAGGGGGAAAAATCAAATCAAAGAAAAATTTTATATATTTGATTATACTAGAATCTAAATTTTTCTTGCCATTTATTTCTGGAAGAAACTGGATTATCAAATATAATTCTTTTTTCTTTTTTTGAGGCAGCGTCTCTCATTCTGTTGCCCAGGCTGGAGTGCAGTGGCGCGATCATGGCTCACTGCAGCCTCGACGTCTCTGAGCTCAGGTGATCCTTCCACTCTCAGCCTCCTGAGTAGCTGGAACTACAGGGTTGCTCCACTATGCTTGGCTAATTTTTAAATTTTTTTTTTTTTTGTAGAGATAGGGTTTCCCCATGTTGCCCAGGCTGGTCTTGAACTCCTGGGCTGAAGCGATCCACCTGCGTTGGCCTCCCAGAGTGCTGGAATTACAAGCATGGGCCACCGTGCCCAGCCTCAAATAGAATTCTAACTCAGGTTTTTAACCCAAAGCCCATGGGGTTTCTTCTTTACTTTCTAGATTTGGAATTCTTTAAAATTAAAAGACAAGTACAGAGTCATTGGAAAAAAAAAAAAGTTGAACGTCATAGAAGACTGAGTCATGCATTGATAACTGCTGGGTGGATTTGGTTTGATTATATTGCTCTCTCTACTTTTATGTATGTTTGAAGATGTCTAAAAGGGAAGTTTTACAAAAATCCTGTTGGCCAGTTGCAAGCCTGGGGCACATTATTTGAATGTTTTTTAGTTTTTCAACTATAGATTGGGAATGGAATCTATTAGCAGGGTGTAGTGGTATTAAAAATATAGACAATATAGACATAATTATCTTGTGATATCTATAGTAGATGTTCAATAAACATTAATTCTTAGGAATAACATCATGAATTATACAAATTATTAATCCTCATAGCCATTCTCTGAAGTAGGCAGTTTTATCCCAGTTTTCATATGAGAAAACTGAGAACTGGAGCAGTTAAGTATTATGCTTTGAAGTATACAAGAAGCAAATGATTGAGCTAAAATTTGAGTCCAATTTCTGACCTCAAAGTCTAGGACACTTGAAGCCTCCTTGAAAAAGGAAGGCTACTATTGACAAAGCTTTGTTTCTGTTACATTATGTTTTCTCAGATTTAATCTTCATCATAACTGCAAGGCATATTGAATATCTGTAACCTTTTAAAAAGAAGCACATAGATTTTCTACATTTTTGTATATGAGTAGTTAACTCTAAAAAAATGTGTATTTTATTTTAAAATGTATTTGAATGGGTAAGTTGAGTTTAAGTATTGGCAATACCAGTGTTTTTCTGGGAAAAAGATGCCTCTTGGTTTTCCAGGTGAGTTTGTATATGAGATAAAACCTGTGTTTGAAAGTTAAAAATTTTATATTTTTGGTACTATACCTTTAGATGGTGTATTGGAAAGATACTATATTTGATAATGTACATTGTGCTTTTGTTACTGAATTTATTAAAATCATAATTTGTAATGTTGATATGAAATGAATCCAGAGCAAATCAGGGCAAGAAGATATAAACTAGGAAGGGCCTTCCTGTGTGTGTGTGTGTGTGTGTGTGTGTGTGTGTGTGTGTGTCACACAGAGAGAGAGAAAGAGAGGTCCTTGAGTTATAAAGATTTCTTGTTTTTTTTTTTTTTTTTTTTTTTTTTTTAAGAGACATGGTCTTGCTCTGTCATCCAGGCTGGAGTACAGTGATCCAGTCATAGCTCACTGCAGCCTTGAACTCCTGGGCTCAAATGATCCTCCCACCTCAGCCTCCTGAGTAGCTGAGACTACAGGCGTGTACCCCTATGCCCAGATAACTTTTGTATCTTTTGCAGAGTTGGGGTTTCACCGTGTTGCCCAGGCTGGTTTCAAACTTCTGGGCTCAAGCAATCCACCCACCTCAGCTTCCCAGAGTGCTGGGATTACAGGCATGAGCCACCGCACCTGGCCTCAGCTAATTTTTAAAAACAATATTTATAGGGCTGGGGTCTTGCTATGTTGCCAAGCTGTTTTTGAAATCCTGGCCTTGAGTAATCCTCCCTCTTCAGCCCCCCAAAGTGCTGGGATTACAGGGGTGACCCACCATGCCTGGCCCAACTCTAAATTGTTCACTATAAGATAGAAATGGCCAGGCACGGTGGCACACGCCTGTAATCCCAAGCACTTTGAGAGGTCAAGTCAGGCAGATCACAAGGTCAGGAGTTCAAGACCAGCCTGGCCAATATGGTGAAACCCCGTCCCTACTAAAAAAGAAAAAAACAACACAAAAAACCACAAAAATTAGCCAGGCGTGGTGGCGGGTGCCTGCAGTCCCAGCTACTCGGGAGGCTGAGGCAGGAGAATTGCTTAAACCTGGGAGGCGGAGGTTGCAGTGAGCCGAGATTGCACCACTGGACTCCCGCCTGGCAACAGCACGAGACTCTGTCTCAAAATAAATAAATAAATAAAATAAAATAAGATAGAAATTATTCCTGTGAGGTTAAGAGACCTGTTGTAAAGATTTCTTTTTATTCAACAAAATTTATTGACATTGAACAGTTTATATTGACATTAAACCATTTTGGCTCACTGCAACCTCTGCCTCCCGAGTTCAAGCAATTCTCTTGCCTCAGCCTCCCGAGTAGCTGGGATTACATACGTGCACCACCATGCCTGGCTAATTTTTGTATTTTTAGTAGAGACAGAATTTTGCCATGTTGGCCAGGCTGGTCTGGAACTCCTGGCCTCATGTGATCTGCCCACCTTGGCCTCCCAAAGTGCTAGGATTATAGGTGTGAGCCACTGCGCCCAGCCTGTATATCCTTTAAAAAAATTGTTTTATATGAGAAATATATGGTGTTATTTTTCTATAATAAATTCCTGAAACACAATTTCAGTAATTTTTGGTTTGGGGTCTAATTGGGGAGTATTTTTTTAATGGTATAGTCTCATAAACTGAAAAATTGCTTTTGCATGCTGTCTTTCATAGACTGTTTTTCGTTTAATTAAAAATCTCTTGTGAGAAGTAGAAATTTGGATTGGAAAGATTGGGTGTTTGCTTCTTTCTGTCTTGTATTTATTAAAGGTTTCTTTAGGTGGTTTTACCATTTTCCCTCCATTCTCCTCAACATATTTAGTTCTCTGTTCAATCCTAGTGTACACACAAAGTAGTTAGAGAATTACCAACCCATACTCTTCTGAAAAATAAATTTAGTAACCAGAGTGCAGTAGTGCATACGGTTCTTTTTGTCTTTATTTTTACCAAATAGTTTTCTGAAGTTACTTCGGTTAGTTTTTTCTTGTCTATCTCCTACAGTTTAGTTCTAGTCTTAATTTTTAATAGAGTTGGGTTTGCAGTTTGAGGTTCTCCCACATTCTGGTTGATTTGAACTATTTATTTTAAGGGATGTGTGAAACATTACCATTGTTCTAAGAGTCAGAATTCTACTCAGAGACCAGTCATTTGCCAGGGCATACTCAGAGAATTGTCATTTCTCCTTCATCTCTTTTATCCTATTCCCATCCCCCTCTTCTTTCTACCCCGTTTCCACCTATTCTGTGGAGATAACTAATCTCACCGACTTCTGGTTTCTCTCTCCTCCTCTTGTTTTTGTACAAATGGGTGGATACATGTAGTTATGCATCACTTAATGAGAAATGCATTGTTGGACAATTTCATCTAAACATAGAAATGGTACAGTAAAAATACTGTACAAAAGATACGGTATAAAAGATAAGAATGGTACACCTGTATTGGGCATTTACTATGAATGGAACTTGTGGAACCGGAAGTTGCTCTGGATGAGTCAGTGAGTGAATGTGAAGGCCTAGGACATCATCGTACACTACTACAGACTTTATAAACATCATACGTGTAGGCAACACTGACTTTATTTTAAAAATTTTTTTTTTTTTTTTTGTTTTTTTATTTTTATTTTTTTTATGAGACAGGATCTTTCCCTGTCACCCAAGCTGGAGTGCAGTGGCATGACCATGGCTCACTGCAGTGTCAACCTCCCAGGCTTAAGCGATCCTCCTACCTCAGCCTCCTGAGTAGCTGGGACTACAGGTGCGTGTCCCAACTCCTGGCTAATTTTTTAATTTTTTGTAGAAATGAGGTCTCCATATGTTACCCAGGCTGGTCTTGAAGTCCTGGGCTCAATCAATCCTCCCACTTTGGCCTCTCAAAGTGCTGGAATTATAGGCATGAATGAGCCTCCATGCCCTGCCAAAATTTTTTTCTTTCTTCAATACTAAATTAACCTTAGCTTACTGTAACTTTTTTACTTTATAAACTTTTTAATTTTTTAAAACTTTTTGACTCTTCTGTAATAACACTTAGGTTAAAACACAAACACATTGTACAGCTGTGCAAAAACATTTTCTTTTTACCCTTATTTAACTTTTTTTATAAGTAGGAGTATACTTAATGGTAAAAAGTATAGTATAGCAAATACATAAACCAGTAACAGTCATTTATTATCATTATCAAGTCTTATGTATATATGTAATTGTATGTTGTATACTTTTCTATCACTAGCAGTGCAGTAGGTTTATACCAGAATCACACAAATGTGTAATATGTCATGCTACATTTATGATGTCACTAAGTGATAGGAATTTTTCAGCTCCATTATAATTTTAAGGGGCCTTTACTGCATATGTAGCTCATCATTATGTGGTACGTGACTGTATGTGTAGATATATATCACCTCATATTTTCTTCCTTACATGAAGGGTAGTACACTCTAGGTATTCTTTTATGCTTTGATTTAATAATATATTTTATTGGCTGGGCACAGTGTCTCACGTCTATAATCCCAGCACTTTGAGAGGCCAAGGCTGGCAGATTGCTTGAGCCCAGCAGTTTGAGACCAGCCTGGGCAACATGGCAAAACCCCATCTCTTAAAAAAAAGTACAAAAATTAGCTGGGCGTGGTGGTGCATGCCTGTGGTCCCAGCTACTTTAGAGGCTGAGGTAGGAGGTTTGCTTGAGCCCAGGAGGCAGAGGCTGCCATGAGCTGTGATTGCCACTGCACTCTAGCCTGGGTGACAGAGTGAGACCCAGTCTCAAACAAAACACAACACATATTTATTATGTTATTATAATATAGCCTTATTATGTACAGTCGGCCCTGTATATCCATTGAGTTCTGTGTCTGTGGATCTAACCGGACATGCATGGAAAATTTTTGGAAAAAAAAAAGGGATGGTTGCATCTCTACTGGATATGTATAGACTTTTCTTTCTCGGCATTATTGCTTAAACAATACAGTTTAAAAACTGTTTACCATAGCATTTAGATTATATCAGGTATTGTAAGCAATCTAGAGATGATTTCAAGTACATGAGAGGATGTGCATAGGTTATATACAAATACTACACCATTTTACATGAGAGACTTGAGCATCCGTGGAGTTTGGTATCCACAGGGGGTCCTGGAGCCAGTCCCCTGCAGATACCGAGGGATGGCTGTATGTTAATAATATATTCAGGTTATCTACTAAATGCATCCAGGAATCCTTCCTTATTAATTTATAGAATACTTTTTTGTTTTTTTACAGCTGCATAGTACTCCATTGCATGGATGTGCCATAGTTTATTCAACCACTGTCCTGTATCTGGACATTAGGCTGTTTCCAGTGTTTTGTAATTAAAAAATAGGCTTCAGTGTATATACTTTGATTGTTGAGGTGTACCCTCAGGGTAAATTCCCAAAGGTGGGATCACTGGACTGATTAAAGGTAAGTGCATTTGTTGTATTGTTAGGTATTGCTAAATTTCCTTCCAGAAAAGTTGTATTTGTCATCAGTATTCTCACCTCCACAGCTGTTTTGAGTTTTCACACAGCCTCACCAGTACATGTGTTGTCATTCTTGTTAATTGTTCCCAATCTGATGGGTGAGCATGGTGTCACAACTGGTTTTAATTTACATTTCTCTAATTATGAGTGAGATTGAACATCTTTTCACATGTTTAAGGGTCATTTTATGTCTTTGTGACATGTTTTACTTTAAAAGTTTATTTTGGATGGACACTTTTTGTTATCATTGTTCGGTAATTCACCTTCAACTTGTCAGAACAGTAGCACTCTAAAAACGCCAGACTTTATTATGACTCTCCTCTTTCAGATCTTCCATGGTGGCTTATTCTAATTCGCCAGAAAGCATTGGTGGGCAAACTCCCAGGAGATCATCAGGTCTGTAAAGTTACCAAAATTGCTGTGCTCTCACTTTCTGAAATGGAACCTCAGGATCTTGAGCTAGAGGTAGGTGAAATAAAGGGAAGTTATGTGGAAACCTGATATAAATGTAATAGCAAATATGAGGATTTGGTTCAGTAGACCAGAAACTTACATTTTTAGAGCTGGGTAATGTTTTAAAAATAATTTAATCCTAAGATTTTCCAACTTCATTTTAGTAGTGGAACCCTTATCTCAAAATCTATGAAATCTAGTATAGAAGACACATAAAAGCAGGGCCGCTGTGGCTGAAGTAGTGTTGGGGGAATCCCTGGGGCTCTGTCCACTTGATCTCTCCTGGGAAGCCACCTTCTATTTCTAGGGTGCCCTAGGGCTCTGCACAGTACAGTTTGAAAACTTCTTAGGGAAAAGGAGTGAGTTAAGAGAAGGAGACCTCTTATTATATCCTCTTTTGCTGCATTTCTTGAAGTTTTTCTAAGCATATATTACTCTATTACAATTTACAAAGAAAGTTTTTTAAAAAGAAGAGTCACTCATCTAATGTAGTCTCTTTATTTTCCAGAGAAGAGCTCAAGTGCGCAAGTAGAGTGATTTAAGGACGAAATAATGAGATTGCCTAGGGCTAGTGTTTTTTACCACAAGGTGCTGCCTCCTAGTAGAATTAACCCATGAAAGCATTTATGTCCTGTTTGCTCTCAGTATGGGGATTTGACGCCTAGGAATTGTCATCACTCTGACTGTTTTGTTCACTATGTGATGTGCCGGGCAGGCCCTGTGTATTACATAGATGATAATATTTAGTCCCCAAGACCACCATATGAGGTAGACATTACTACAAATAAAGAAAGGCAGCTAGGTGGGTGGCTCCTGTCTTTGACAGGCTGAGGCTGGAGGATTGCTTGAGCTGAGGGGTTCGAGACCAGCCTGGGCGACATAGCCAGACCTTGTCTTGTGGAAAAAAAAAAATTAATGAGTGAATGGATTTCAGAAAATAAAAACAAATAAAGGAGGCCTGGCAAGGGTTAAGTCACACAGCTGGCACAGGTGGGGCCTGGATCCAGACTCAGGCTGCCTGGTCCTGTATAATTCTGCTGAGCTGCTGCCCTGTTATCTGAACAGCAGGTAACAGCAAAGCACACACTGCCCCACAACTCAACACATGTTTTTCCATGTAGAGTTCTTGGGGAGGAACTTTGGGGACAGGATTAAATTGCCATAAGAATAAGTAAAAATAAAACTATTTTTATGCTTCAAGTGTCACTGGAAGTTTGACAATCAAATTTTAAGAAACATTAAAATGAATTTAAGCGGACTCTGATACTAATTATTTGTTACAGGAATCGAAAAAAGTTTGGAGTTCTTATTCTCCTTTTATTGGTACTTATGCTAGAACACTATTCACTATTGCTGATCAAGAGACAAAAAACCTAGGTGGCAATTAGGCCTATTAAAAGCAGATGTTTGCAGTTTTTGTTTGCATTTTTTCTGGGTGAAGAGCAGCCATAGCAAAAATCCTATTAGTTTCCTAAGCCAATAAATTTGCTGGCAATGTCTTTTGGATGGTTTTGCTGACACACCGAAAGATCAGGATGGCCTGTTATCACAGACCTTTCCCTTGAGGGTGGGCACCCCTTTGGCCTGGCATTCAGGTTTGAGCACTAAGACTGGGGTCTCTGGCAGTTTGATTTAGAGCCGGGAACCAGCCTGCCCAGCACTTTATCCATCCGCCAGTCATGATTTGCATATTTGGCACTCCCAGTTCTGGGGAAATTAAATGTCACACATCATCCAGAAAAGGTTGGGACCTTTATTAGGCCTTTCAGGGAGGTGTTCTGATGTCCTTCATGGCCACCAATCTGTAACATTTTTGAGACTAGTAGCTGACTATTCAATAAAAAGGGAAAAAACCAAGATGGCTTTAGGAACTATCATTTACATGGAGTCTTTAAGGGCAAAAGTGTGAATATTATCTAAGCTTTAAGAACTTCTTTATTCTTCATACTTTCCCTTTTTTCTCTCTCGATGGTCTAAGGGAAAGAGATTATATTCAGATAAAAAGGAAAGTGAGATTTCCTTCATTGACCTAATTATTTTTACAGCTGTTGGGCTGTACAGTATAAACTACCGCACTTCTCAGGAGCAGCAAGATCGTGGTTCACTTTAAGAGCTGAATATATGTAACGACTCTTGCTAATTAGGAGTAAAAGTAACTACAGAGAAAGTATTTCCAGGTCCTATCTCAGTGAATAGTTTGGTACACCTTTCTCTCAAGAGATTAAAATTTTAGAAATTTGCACTTTTGTCATTTTTTCTTTCCTTTTAATCCTGTTTTATGGTGAAGGAACTTTGCAACAGTGAACAACAGGAAGGGCAAAGGACCACATGTTGAAAATCACAACTTTATTTTTTAACATGTTAATTTAAATATTGGTATCTATTTCAATTTCCATATAACTCAATTTAAAAGAGTTTTTAGAAGCTTAATCCTTTTTAAATTGTGTTTTTTGGTTATACAGTAAATTGTAAAAGAGAAGAAAAAAAATTCCTCCACTTGGAAATAATTGTTATCAATATTCTACTGAGTTTTGGTGGGTGTTTCCATTTGTGCCTAGGCTCCTTGGAGGGCCAGTGTTACTTTCACATGTTTCAGAATAGTTTTTCTGTTTTGTACTTTTACATATTTCCCTCTAGTCTTATTTTTTTAAGAACATAAGAAGACTTTGTTAAACAAAACTACTTATTTCTCCTTAGTATGACTTTCTGATTTGGATGTCAGTGTATCACTTTGAATAATCTGCATTTATTCCAGCAGCATCCTTTAATGTGGTCATTGTTCCCAGATTTGCTGAAGCCTAAGTCTGTGTTCTGTAATTGGAGCAGAAGCAATCTTATTTCAGAGACAGGTATTAATAGAATTTCTAGTTTTCTGCCTCTGTTGTCTTTTTATCTCAAATATAGGCCTTATTTATTTGCCAATTAAAAAAATAATTCACATACCATAATTCAAATACCATACAGTTCACCCATTTAAAGTATGTAAGTCAATGGTTTTTAGTGTATTCAGAGTCATGTGGTTATCACCACAATCACTTTTAAAACCTTCCATCATCCTCCGAAAAAACCCCATCTTCGTTAGCAGCCACTTCTCATTTCCTCCCAAACTCCAGCTCCCCAGCACCATGCAACCACTGATCTCCTTTCTGTCTCTATAAACATTTGTCTATTCTGGACATCTCATACAAACGGAATAATACACCATGTGGCCTTTTGTGACGGACTTCTTTCACCTAGCATAGCTTTTAAGGTTCATGCCAGTTGTAGTGTGTAGCAGTACTTTATTCTTCTTTATTGCCAGGTAATTCCTTGTATGAGTATGTCACATTTTATTTATTTGTTCATCAGTTGGTGGACATTTGAGTTGTTTCCACCCTTTAACTTTTACGAATAATGCTATTATAAGCCATTTTGCATACAAGTTCTTGGTGGCATATTTGTTTTTATCTCTCTTGGGTGTGTACCTAGCAATGGAATTGCTGGGTCATATGGTAACTCTAACCTTTTGTGGAACTGCCAGACTGTGTTTTTTTTGTTTTGTTTTGTTTTTTTGTTTTTTTTTTTGAGACGGAGCCTCACTCTGTCGCCCAGGCTGGAGTGCAGTGGCACGATCTCGGCTCACTGCAACCTCTGCCTCCCGGGTTCAAACGATTCTCCTGCCTCAGCCTCCCAAGTAGCTGGGACTACAGGTGCATGCCACCACACCCGACTAATTTTTTGTATTTTTAGCAGAGATGGGGTTTCACTGTGTTTGCTTGGTTAGATGGTCTTGATCTCCTGACCTTGTGATCCGCCCGAGAGAGAGAGAGAGAGAGAGAGAGATTGACTTTGCCTGTGATCTCAGCACTTTGGGGGCGGGGGGCGGCGAGGTGGGAGGATTGCTTAAGGCCAGGAGTTCGAGACCAGCCTGGGCCACATAGCAAGACCCTGTCTCTATGAAAAATTTAAAAATTAGCTGGGCTTATTGGTGTGTACCTGTAGTCACAGGTACTCAGGAGGCTGAGGCAGGAGGATTGCTTGAGCCCTGGAGTTTGAGGCTGCAGTGAGCTG
Organism: Hylobates moloch; assembly: GCF_009828535.3. Lineage (NCBI taxonomy): Eukaryota > Metazoa > Chordata > Mammalia > Primates > Hylobatidae > Hylobates > Hylobates moloch. The sequence goes on along the minus strand of NW_026652278.1, from coordinate 13,689,702 downwards.
TGATTGCACCACAGCACTCTAGCCTAGATGGTGGAGTGAGACCCTGTCTCTAAAAAAGAAAAATTAAAACTCTGTATAAGGGTATGAAGAATCTGTAATGGTTTAAACAATGAGGACATAGATGTTGCTTCTTTAGAAAAAAAAATACCCTTTAAAGTTATATAGGCTTATGTTCCATGTCTGCATATCTTACTTGCGTATCTCATTGCCTTAATAGATAACCACATCATTTTCCGTATTTAGTTTCCATCAGACATCTGTTTAAAATTTTAGCTTCAGGTGGATGTAGATACCAGCTTTTCACATAAAATTATTTATGTCCCTTTTCTTAAATGGCAGCAGCAACATCAACCCTTAGTCTCGGTCACAAGGTGTAAGTTGCAAGCATAATTTAAAAGCTAGGGAAGTGCTGTGGAGCTTGTGGCTGTGGTGTTTTCTTTTTGAGATCGCATGTTTCAGAGTTGTGATAAGGACCTAACCACATACCACACAGAACTGGCTGGGCCTCTGGAAAAGGGAAGGTGATCCTCTTGCCAGTGCTATGCATTGTAATCCCTGGGGCTGTGTGTAAACAAAATACCTTAGGACTGGGAAGGAATCCTAAGAAGTAATTTTCTCTATCCCTGTTTTTTGTCGGGACTGAATTTAACCTTTTCAGAAAGGTAGTGCTCTATACTTTATTTTCTAAAGGTAACTGTGTAGCAGATTCTAACATACTCATTGGAAATGTTTGCATTTATAGTAATCTCATTTATTTATTTGTTTGAGACAGGGTCTCGCTGTGTCACACGGGCTGGAATGCAGTGGCGCGATCCTCCTGCCTTCAGCCCCCCAAGTGGCTGGGATTACAGGCATGTTCCACCACCCCCGGCTAATTTTTTTTTTCTATTTTTTTGAAGAGATGGGGTCTCACTATATTACCCATGCTGGTCTTGAATACCTGGGCTTAAGCAATCCGCCTGCCTTTACCTCTCAAAGTGTTGGGATTATAGGTGTGAGCCCCTGCACCTGGCCAGTAATTTTAAATTTTTATTTAGAAAAAATCACTTTTAAGAGACAGAGAAAGCCTTCCAGTGAAGGTGTTTCCGTGAGTTTGAACTTTGTTATACAGATCCACAATCCTTATCTGAACTTCTTGGAGCCATATTTGTTTTAGAATTCAAGTTTTCTGGGGTTTTCGAAAGGTTATTCCCTGTATTTTCTACCCTCTAAAGTGGTTCTGAAGCACTACCCCACAATAAAACACATTAATGTTTCTTAAAGAATGGTATGAATATTCATACTAAGGGAGGTAAGTGATGATTATCAGTATCTTCATATCAGTTCAGGGCATGCTTTGCCATTAAATGAGTTTTTAACTTAAAAGATATACTTTCAGGTTTTAGAGTTCTTTGGATTTTGGAATTGTACATAAGGAAGTTAAGGGATGATGGGCTTATATTAACTCTGTTTCAAGCCCAGGATGAGGGTAGATAAAAGAAATAAAAATAGAAAAGACCAGGTGTGGTGGCTCATGCCTGTAATCCCAACACTTTGGAAGGCTGAGGCGAGCAGATAACTTGAGGTCAGGAGTTCAAGACCAGCCTGGCCAATATGGTGAAACCCTGTCTCTACTAAAAATACAAAACTTAGCCAGGCATGGTGGCACGTGCCTGTAGTTCCAGCTACTCGGGAGGCTGAGGTGGAAGAACCGCTTAGATCTGGGAGGCGGAGGTTGCAGCAAGCTGAGATCATGCCATTGCACTCTAGCTTGGGTGACAGAGTGAGACTCTGTCTCAAAGGAAAGAAGGAAGGAAGGAAAGGAAAGAAGGGAGGGGGAGGGGACGAAGAAGGGAGGAAGGCAGGAAGAGAGGAAGGCAGGCAGGCAGGAAGGAAATGCCAAGCTTAGAGAATAAGCATTTTTTAAAGTAGATCAGACTGAAGCCATAGGCCTTTCTGGGTCTGCATCTAGAAGCAGACAGTAGCAGGTGGGAATTTGGCCCCTACACAGTAAAGAGGACTAACAGGGCTTCATGGGAGATGGGATCCTGGGGCCATGCTTAGCACTTGAGGACTGGTGCTCAGGTGGAACTGCCTAGATCATGACGGGAGCTGTTAGAGTGTCTGCACTGAGTTGGATAATCCTGCATAGAACATCTCCTGTGTGCCATGCCAGTAGCACTTCCATGAAGAAGTACTGGTCTGGGCAAAAGATAGGGATCTGAATCGACACCATAGCAATGGGCATGAAGTGGTTGGGGTTGATAGGAGAGACTTAGAGAAGGAGAATGATGGAAGATGATTCTAAGGTTTCTTGCTTAAATGATCCAGTGGGTGGTGCAGTCATTACCTGAAATAGGGCATACCAGAGAAGGAACAATATTTGGGGAGCAGATGTTGCTCAGTTCTAGAGATGCTGAGTTTGAGGGTCTAGTGTGTCTCAGTGTGGGGGAGACGTCACATGTATCAGTCTTGAGATTAGGGCAAAAGAATGGAGTTAGCAAACGTACTAGTAGTTAAAACGAGGAAAGAGGATGACATTTTCTAGATGGAACATGAAGACTGAGAAGAGAGTTAAGGGTAGAACGCTGGGAATACCATCAGTTTTAGAGAAGAAAGATACACCCACAAAGGAGACTGAGAAGGAACAGCCAGAGATGGGGAAGGACCCCGAGAGACTGTTGTCATGGGGACCAGAGAAAGAGACAGCAGGGAGTGTTTTCTCATTCCGAGAGTTAGGAGGCCTAAGCAGTGTCATCGGAGCCTTTACTCCTTGACCTGCCCCAATCAGACTATAGTCCTTACAGTTCCAGTGGCTGGGACACTGTACCCTGCTGGCTCTCAGAGTGGATTCCATGTTTGAGGAATGAATTTAAAAGAAGAGTCTCACTTGTATAAACATGTCACAAGGTGCTAGGAAAGGGGCTATTAGAGGTTGGGACAAAGGAAAGGGGTGAATGATGAGCCCAGGTCCTAATCCCAGAAACTAATCTTGAAGAGAACAATGGACTCTGTCTTTCTGAGTGAGGAAAACCTGGGTGCAGACTAGGTGTGCTGTTGCACGTTTACTTGAAATAGCAGACCTTTGATAGATTCCTGGGGGGAAATTTTTGCTGGCTTGAGTGCTCTTAAAGAACGATTATGTTGGCCGGGCACGGTGGCTCACGCCTATAATCCCAGCACTTTGGGAGGCTGAGGCGGGCAGATCATGTGAGGCTGGGAGTTCGAGACCAGCCTGACCAACATGGAGAGACCGCGTCTCTACTAAAAATACAATATTAGCCAGGCATGGTGGTACATGCCTGTAATCCCAGCTACTCGGGAGGCTGAGGCAGGAGAATTGTTTGAACCTAGGAGGCGGAGGTTGTGGTGAGCCGAAACTGCGCCATTACGCTCCAGCCTGGGCAACAAGAGTGAAATTGTCTCACAAAAAAAAAAAAAAAAAAAGAATGGCTATGTTTGTGTATCCCGTTTTGAATACTAAAATTGTAACAATCTGTAGCTCGGTTTTGAGCAAGTAAGCATGTTTTCAGGTTTTTAAAAGAGTTATTCATATGACTAATCACTAACATTTTATATAGAAATTGCTATCCAGCAGTTGCCTAGTGCCACAAGCAAAGTAGTAGCAGGAGACCAAAGGGAGAGCATCTTTTTAAAACTGCTGCTCTGCTGCCCCAGTGATACTGTATCAAGGAGGGTGGGGTGTGTGCGATGTGTTTATGGGAGAAGGGGAGTGATGGTCGTGAAAGCTCCAATGGCAGCCATTGCTAAGGCACTGGAGGTAGGAGTCAACAAGACAAAGATCCTGCCTCAGCCTCTGGTTTTGGACGTGCTGAGTTTGAGATGTCTGGTAGACATCCCAGTGGAAATGTTGGGATATTTGAGGCTGGAGTTTTGGGAGAGAGCTGGGCTGGAAATAAACATTTGGGAAGGTGGGGTTGGCATATGGACAGTATTGGAATCCATGAGTCTGGATGAAATCACTGAGGGAGTGAATGCAGACGAGAAGGGGATGAGGGACCGAAGCTTGGGGCACCTAGACATCAAGCAGGAGGCTGGAAAGGAACCACTCAAAGCGGCAGAGGAGGAGTGACCAGTGGGAGCCAGGTGAAGCCGTGTGTTGTAGGATGAGGGAGGGACTCATGCTACGGAGAGGTTAAGAACCAAGAGCATTGGATTTAGCAAAGTGGAGGTCATTGATCATGACAGCAGCTTGGGAGAGTGGTAGGGGTGAAAGCCAAATCGGGGGTGGGGTTGGGGGGCGAGTTGGGGAGAGAATGGGAGGAGTGGAGCTGGAGGCAGTGAGGAGTGCAGAAGTGAGTAAGAGGACAGCAGTGGCTGAGGAAGAGGAGTCGCGCCGGGGTGTGCAGAGGAGAGGAGCAGAGGAGGATGGGCCTGTGTGCTGACAGAAACGATCACAGAAAGAGGGGTGCTGTGTCCATACGCTTGGTTCTGTCTTCTCTCCTTCCCTGTCACCTGGAATTCTTGCTAGTTCTGCTTATTTGAAGGGAAATAAAGTGAGCTGTTCTGGTAGTAGGAGTATAAAGCTTTTCTCCCTCATCTTTAGTTCCCTTGTCTCTAATGGTAGGGCAGGAGCAGCTTAAAGCTGTAATCATGGTGTGAAACCCGTGTGGACAGTTTCTGATAGCCATAATTTTGAAAAGGCATGAAATCATCTGGAGATTCCATTGCACATGAAAATTTGGTCCAGTTATTTGTTTCTACTTCCAAATTTGATAAAATAGGGATTCTCTCTCACTCTCTCTTAAATAGTCAAAGCTTAGACTCGCTTTTCTTCTCATTTTATCATGTTAATAGTTATTTTGTAACACACTGATGATAATAAGCATTTAGTAACTATTAGTTCTTATTAAGAGTCTCCTACTTAGTGTAGCAATGAAACTAGTTTGTTGAAAAAATGGAATTGGTCTGCATATTGTTAACAGAATTTGTGTGTCCATTTCAGAATATTTGCTTTGTTTGCTGAGCTACATGAAATTATATGTAAATCCCTCAACTTTAATCAGGTAGCCTTCTTTAGAACCTTCTATGTCTTCTCTTCTCTTAACACAGCCATATTCACCCTCCCACGCCCTTCCTTATCCTTGTCAGCTGTGCGGCACTTCTCCTGCAGCCCCTAATTACTGCTTCTTCAAGTTTAACTAATCTCCGGACCCAAAGCGTATGTTATTAAGCTGATTTCATTAGTGCATGTGAGTGTAGGAGGAGAGGGAGTGGTTGAAATGTCCAGCTTTTAGGGCTCCCACTAGAGCAGGCTCTTAAGCCATCTTCTGAACCAAAACACTCAATTAGCATCAGTATTTAGCACGGATACCTGCAAAGTCATAACCCTGAAGCATAGCAAATGTGCATTTTGCAATTTTTAAATTCTTAGATACTAATTTCCAAAGCATTAATAACCTCAGCCAGAACATTTCACTCTTCAATTATGTTAGAAGAGAACCGATTATGAGCCTAACCTGAATTTTCCACCACTAAATCCTAAGTATATCCTGCCCTGTATTCTTTGTGTTTTATCCTCTGCTGTAGCTTTCTCATCATGGGACTCATAGCTGTGTTTGCCATCAATTGTCTGCTTGATAATTTTTCTAACTCTTGAGGTTTACTGTTAATCAGAATGCCTGAGCAGTAGCATTCACTTTTGCACTCGAACATTTAACAAGCAGATATTAGTAATAACAAATCATCTTTCTCTTCCTATTTAGCTCTGTAAGAAGCATCATTTTGGTATTAACAAACCAGAGAAGATCATACCATCTCCTGATGACTCAAAGTTTCTCCTGAAGACCTTTACGCATATTAAATCCAATGTGTCTGCTCCTAATAAAAAGAAAGTAAGAGTTTAATTGATATGGGCTTTGAATTCATCTTTGATTAGTTTTAAATGCAGAGATAATTCTCCATTCAGAAAATTTATTTTCAAACCATTTGTTGTATTGAAGCACCATCTCCTTATGCCCTTGGGATTATTTTCACTTCTGTCTTAGGAATTTATGTGTTATCCCCAGACTACTTTACATTTAATTTCTGTAGTAATAGTAGATTAATTTCTTACAGGTTAAGGAAAGTAAAGAGAAGGAGAAGTTGGAGAGGAGATTACTTGAAGAGTTGCTGAAGATGTTCATGGACTCAGAATCATTTTATTATAGCTTGACCTATGACCTGACCAATTCGGTGCAGAGGCAGAGCACTGGAGAGAGGGACAGTCGGCCCCTCTGGCAGAAGGTACCACTCACAGCTCGTAGAGCAGGGTTTACCCTTGGGAAGAAGTGATGGCCTGTTTTGGCTTTTATAGGAAAACTGAAATAATGTGTTTCTGAACTATTGTTTCTGCACCTTTTCTAGGTTGATGACCGATTTTTTTGGAATAAATACATGATACAAGATCTTACTGAGATTGGTGTGAGTAGTTGTTTCTAAAATTTCCTAACCCTACTGAAATTGGTCTGTTTGTTTCTAAAACGTCTGGTTATAATTGTTACTCAAATGTTTTTTAATTATATTAAGATACATTTTTAAAGATCACTATGTTTTCCCCTATGGAATGGGAATCATTTAGCCAGGAAAACCAAGGCATTATTTTAAGGCAGTTTACAATTCCACTGCCTCGTCACAGGCCTGTCTTTTTAGCACATTCTCATAGGATAATGGTAAGTTAAGGCTGTGGAACTCATGTTCGTAGAGTTCCTGCAAAAGAGGTATTTTCTTTCTACCCATTGGGAATGTTGACGCCCAGTTTTCCTGCAATGGTGTACCAGTTTTTTTTTTTTTTTTACCTTCGCCGGACCTCTGTTTTCTATCTGGGAATTGGAATAGCCAAATCTCTGAGGCTATTGCTGTACTACCAGTATTTGATTGAGGGAAGATACAAAATATGATGAGATGATTGCATGAAGTTCCTCTGGTTTGATGATTACTTTTTTCCTTCTCTTGGTCATGTATGTTGGAAAATTGACTGTCTAAAGACAATTCATTCAATCAATAAATATTTATGGAAGGCCTGTTATGTGCCACTTGTCTTTTGGACACTAAACAAAGCAGGCAAATAGGTGAATAAAGTCGTATATTATCTTTTAACTTTTCAGAAATTTCAGACCTTTTCCTTTTGGTTTCTCCCCCTTAGTGGTGGTTAGTATCAATGATTTTCACATAATCTAGTGGTGTCTTCGCTAGATATCCATCAATTGCCTCTGTGGAGAATGAGGCCTGAGATTGTTCTTACCTCCGTTTGCAATGCTGATCAAACTGTGACCACCAAAACCCAGTGGTAGAGGAGAAAAGCAGGGGTATCTGTAATGAGCATTTGTCCTGTGTGCTGACAATATCGAGCTCTAACATGTTTTGCTGAGTTTTTGTCAGAATGCTTTTACATTACCATTTAAAACTGATGACTTGAAGTTGTCATATTCAAAGGTGACATTTGGCAGCATAAATTTCTCTATGCCTGTCAAGAGTTTTGCATTTATTGCTAGAACAGAAACACAAATAATGGGAATGGTGATAAGAATGCAGGTAGATCCTTTACCTCACTATTTTCAACTTTAGCCACCTTCCTAAGATCCTATCTGCAGGCTCCATAAAACAAAACAAAACAAAACTGAGATAGGACCTGGAGTGTTTGGTGATGGAAGAAGAGGTGGATTTGAAGTAGATGCTGAGATTAAGGCTGGGTACACTTACGGAGATAAGAGAGAAAGTAGGACAAAGAAGAACTCTCTGGAGCATTTTTATCCTTTACTGTCTCTGCAGGCAGTAAGTTGAGAAATCTGTCTTCTTAGTCTAAAAGAGACAGAAGAAGAAATCTTTATTTTATTTATTTGTTTTTTTGAGACAGAGTCTCTCTCTGTCGCCCAGGCTGGAGTGCAGTGGCATGATCTCAGCTCACCTCCCAGGTTCAAGTGATTCTCCCGTCTCAGCCTCCCAGGTAGCTGGGATTATGGCTTGTGCCACCATGCCCAGCTAATTTTTTGTATTTTTAGTAGAGACGGGGTTTCACCATGTTGGCCAGGCTGGTCTCAGACTCCTGGCCTCAAGTGAATCGCCCGCCTCAGCCTCCTAAAGTGCTGGGATTACAGGCTTTGATCCACTGCAACTGACTAGAAGAAGAAATCTTTAATCAATACTCTCCTAATTATGTTGGATGACATTTTAAAATAAGACATTTATGAAATGGGGTTTTTTTGTTTGTTTGTTTCATTTATTACTTAGATTCAAGCTTCAGGAATTGAGATTTTTTTTTTCTAAGCCAGAAAATAAAGTCGACCTATGTGTTTCATAATAAAGTGATCAGAGTCGGTTGTATTTTATTAAAGCCTTAATACAATTGGGAGTTGAGAGTCATAATCATAAACATTTGTTAAATACTTCCCATATGGCAGGCACTGTGCTAAACACTACGTGTATTATCCATTTAATTTTCACAATTTCGTGAAGTAGTTGTTACTATTTCACAGAGAAGGACAGCGACCGCGAGGGTGACCCCCCTCAGTGAGTTAATAAATGGTGAGCTTGGATTTGTATCCAGGCAGCCTGGCTCTTAGGCTTTGTTCACCATAAAGAAAAGGAAAGACCTCCACTGTCCCTTGCTTACGTGGTGTTCTTCAATAAGCAGAAAATATGGTTGAATAATGGAAGGTTTCTGCTTCTAAGAAACTGAGAAATATGTGCTGACTACTGTTTGGGTTTAAGCTGTACAGAATAGAAACAATATGATGTTCATTTTGTTTTCAGACTCCAGATGTGGACTTTTGGATTATCCCCATGATCCAAGGTTTTGTGCAGATTGAAGAACTTGTGGTTAATTATACCGAATCATCTGATGATGAGAAAAGCAGCCCAGAGACCCCCCCTCAGGAGTCCACCTGTGTAGATGATATTCACCCACGATTTCTAGTGGCTCTCATTTCACGCCGAAGTAGGCACAGAGCAGGTGAGTGGAGGGCTGTAATAGCATGCAAATCAAATCCAGGCGAGAATGGAAAAGCTGCAGATGTGTTGAAATGCTAATGACAATAATGGATTTGGAAACACAGTTGGCTTCAAAGTGCGTGGGGACTCTAAATACCGTGATATAACTGGGGACAAATTTTTGAAGAGGGGTGAATAAGAGAGTTAGCAAAATGAGAAGGAAAAGGAGGTACATATATAGAAGAGAGAAAGTCACTTGAGATGTGCTTCAGAATACTGGCACTCCACTGACAGCATGTATCACCGTGATAAATCCTTCCTGTGTGCTAGTGCCTTTGGGAAAACCTTTCTCTTTCAGTTCAGAGGAACTGAGCTTCAACTTCTTAAAAACAATGAAGCATACAGTTATGATTTTGGGTAAGTTGATACTGTTCTGCTTGGCAGTTGCACACTGATTCCCCAAGGCTATCCTGGAAGACATACATTTGATTAGGAAGCATAATCTAGTCAGACTAAATACATTTTTAAAAATGTTGCTGTTTTCTGTTTTAATTTTCTTTCAGGAATGCGCTATAAACGAAGAGGAGTGGATAAAAATGGAAATGTTGCCAATTATGTGGAGACTGAGCAGTTGATTCATGTTCATAATCATACCCTGTCATTTGTTCAAACACGAGGCTCTGTGCCTGTCTTTTGGAGCCAGGTTGGGTATCGATATAACCCAAGACCGCGGCTGGACAGAAGTAAGCAGGTCAATTATTTGGTTTGCAAATGATGATTTCAGAGAGAATAGTTTTTAAGAAATTAGTTACCTGTTAAGTTTGGATTTGCTTTGCCAGATACTTCATTCAAAGCAATAACTTGTATTTGAAAAATGTAATAGTAATGTAATAATCACAATAACTTGTATTTGAAAAATGTAATAGTAATGTAATAATCATAGGAGTAAAAATAGTTGACTAAGTCATTTATTTAGCAATAAAAAATTTCTCTAACAGTAGAGCAAAACAGCTTACTTCAGAGATTTTAAATTGCTATTGCTTTGAAGAGTACTTTATTGAATGTTTAACTTTGGAAAGGAGCGAATCTAGCCAATATTTGTAGAAGCAGGAAATAGCTTAAGATGGAATCTACCAAAAATCAATAAGATGCCTTTACTCAAATATTTTTCTGTGAAAGTTTTTTTTTTTAAATCTTGAGTATTTTGTTTCTTCCAGTGTTTTAACTTTAGTCTCAGAATAGCTAAGTCATTTAAATCTAATTAGATTACTGAATGAGCTTGATTTTAAAAAAATTGTTAAAGTATATTTCTCTCTCAGTTGGTATTCTTTATGAGAATTCAGTAAAGCTTTGGTTTTTAAAATGTTTTAGAGGGGTTTTTATTCTCTTATAAACTACGTGAAAGCTTTTCTGAGAAGTAGGCTGGACATATAAATAATCTCAATGTCATAGTTTGCACTTTCAGATATATTTTAGTGTAGTGTAACTGGAAAAAAAATCAGATCTTTGACTTAGCATTTCATTTTTAAATGATGGTTTTAGACAATCTTAGTTCATTTGGGCTGTCAATAAATTATTTAAATGTAAGAATAAAGATGGAGTAGACACTAATATGTCTTAAACATGGGAAGGAAAAAAAGATTTTGTATCACTTCTTTGTAGGTGAAAAGGAAACTGTTGCCTATTTCTGTGCCCATTTCGAAGAACAACTGAACATTTACAAAAAACAGGTGGGCTTTGATCTACAGTAGTAAAATATTCCTTCATCTTTAGAAATAACTATCTTTTTGTTTTAAAGCATTTGTCATGAAGTTTAACACATTTAAGCTAAGAGTTTTCTTAATATTCTTTAAGAATAATCATTGAGTCAGCTACTTTTTTTTTTTTTTAAAGAGACACTGTCTTGCTATATTGCCTAGGCTGGACTCAAACTGCTGGGCTCAAGCAGTCTTCTCTCCTCAGCCTCCCGAGTAGCTGGGACTATAGGCACGTGCCACTGTGCCCGGCAGGGTCAGCTACTTTAGACTGTGTTTGGATAGCATGAAGAGATTAGATTGCTATCAATTAATTATAACAATCTAAGAAGCATCTAGACCAAGGAATGAAAGTCATGTCTCAGTACCACCTACAGTTCAACCTCCTGGAGATAACTTGTTATGTATTTTTCAGTATCTTTTTTTCTCTGCTCACCTTCATATTCACTCACATATAAGAATGCAAGTGTATAAACCAAAATCAACTGAAAACTGGTAGGTGAGATACGAGTTCAATGATTTTGATACAAGATGAATATATAATAGTAATGCTGTTATCCATTAGCAGTGACCAGTATGGATGAGTAATGCCGTGGAATGTGTAATGAATAGGTAAATGCATTTTTTTTCAGCAACAAAAATGAAATAGGAAGAAACAGCCTAAAATAACATACAAAAAGATAGCATGTATATGGAGGAAAAAAAAGAAAAAAACTACTGAAGAACACAACAGAAAACCTGACTTAAGTGGAGAGAAAATACCATGTTCCTGGAAGGGAAGTCTCAAAATTAAATAGATTTCAGTTCTTCCTAAATTAATATATAAATTTTGGGCAATCACAAAGTCTCAGCAGGGAAATAGCAAACCCTCAGATTGAAAAAATTATGAGGTTTGATGATAAGAGTTAAAAGGGGCAAGTATTTAGGTTTTGAAATAACTCTCACACATTGGTTGAAGGAGCATAAGTTGGTACAGCCATTTTGAAGGTATTATCAATTAAATTAAACATACTGCTTAATCCAGTAATTTTAATTTTTGATATCTATCCTATATACCCTATACAAAAATCACTTGAGATGGATTATGAACCTAAATGTGAAAAGTTAAGCAATAAAACTTTTAGAAGAAAAAATAGAACATCTTTTTGACCTGGTGACTTAAATAGGACTTTAAAAAGCACTAACTATTGTCTTCCCATGTTTTCAATGTATTATTATGTATCACATATTTTATTAGTTGTTTAATGAGAGGTATAATGCCCATCTAGGAAATAGTTTTTATTTTTAAAAAACACTCTAATGAAAAAAATGACAAATTAGACTTTAAATTTGTTTTTATTAAAACTTTACTAAATTATAAATATTAAAATACTGTTGTAAATATTATTAAAATTTTATTAAAATTATACAGGACTTTAGAAAACACCATAGTGAAAAAAACTTGATACATTTGGCTTTATTAAAATAAAAACTTATATTTGTTAAGACACAAGAGAATGGAAAGGCAGTTCACAAAGTGGTAGAAGATATTTAAGATTTTTCAGTGTATGTATGACAAAGGTCTCATATCTAGAGTATATTTAAAAATGCCTGCTGGGCGTGGTTTCTCACGCCTGTAATCCCAGCACTTTGGGAGGCCAAGGTGGGCAGATCACGAGGTCAGGAGTTTGAGACCACCCTGGCCAGCATGGTGAAACCCTGTCTCTACTGAAAAAAAAAAAAAAAAAAAAAAAACCGGGCTTGGTGGCTTGTGCCTGTAATCCTTGCTTCTCGGGAGGCTGAGGCAGGAGAATTGCTTGAACCCAGGAGGCAGAGGTTGCAGTAAGCCAAGATTGTGTCACCACACTCCTGGACGACAGAGTGAGATTCCGTCTCAAAAAAAAACAACAAAAAAAACACCTAAAAATTTATTCAAAAGGACGTACAACCCAAAAGAGAGCTGGACAAAAGAGGATATCCAGAAGGTCAGTAGATGTATGCAAAAGGGCTCCACTTCATTAACTGTCAGGGAAATGCAAATTAAAGCCATTACTCAACACACCAGAATGGCAAACATAAAAAAGTTGGGAAGCTTAGGTAACATGGAGAAATCCTTTCTCTACTAAAAATACAAAAATTAGCTGGGCATGGTGGGATGCACCTGTAGTCCCAGCTACTCAAGAGGCTGAAGTGGGAGAATCACTTGAGCCCAGGAGGCGGAGGTTGCAGTGAGCCAAGATCATACCACTGTGCTCCAGCCTGGGTGACAGAGCAACACTCTGTCTCAAAAAAAAAAAGGTGGAGGGAATACCAAGTTTTGACGAGGACATGGAGCAACTAGAACTGTAATAGAAAAAATTTTTAAATCTATCTGAGCGAAACATATTCAGTCAAGGAGGCATGTACAAGAACACTCATTGCAGCACAGAAACAACCTAATTGTTCATCAGGAGGACAATAGGTGGGAAAATCAGGCATGGCACATCTAAAGTATTGAATATAAATGATGGAAAAGAATGAGGTAGATCCACGTGTACTAACATGGGAAGATCTTAAAATCACCTTGTGGAGTAAGAAGAGAAAACTTTAACAGCATATGGTATGTTAGCCATTTAAAAAATCCCACAAAACAAAATTAGGTCATTTACATACAGTTGGTTCTCTTCCATTCTGTCCACACACATATGACATGCATATTTGTACAGAAATGCATTTATGTGGGCTGAATGGGGATACACCCAACTGATAACAGGAGTTACCTCCAGGGAGGGCCATAGGATTGGGTTGTGGTCAGGAAGGATTTGACCTTATTTTACATTTGAATTTCTTTCAGTGTGAATAAATTCATGTATTGGCAATATGTGTAATTATAAGCAGATATAAAGAATAGAGCCTGTCTCTACAAAAAAATTTAAAAATTAGCCAGGCCTGGTGGCACATGGCTGTAGTCCCAGCTACACAAAAGGCTGAAGTGGGAGAATCACTTGAGCCCAGCAGGTGAAGGCTGCAGTGAGCCATGATTGTGCCACTGCACTCCAGCCTGGGTGATGGAGTGAGACTCTGTCTCCAAAATAAGTAAATAAATAAAAAATAAAAATACAATAACGAATAAACCACATTTTAAATTTAACACGCAATTATAAAACAAAACAATACTAAGATGTGCAAGCAGAGGAAATAACTGCTTCCCACACTCATCCCTGCTCCCTGTTGACATTCACATCAATTTTCTAGGTGTGTGTATTGAGCAGATACTTCCTGATTTTGAACAGTGTCCCAACAGTGTTCATTTATCCACCTTTTCCTGGGTAATTACTTTCCAGGGCGTTGGGCCCACGGTCGGTCTGACTCAGCCATGGTGGCCCCATTGCTGTCACCAGTGATTGGTTCAGGCACGGTCCTGTGTATGTTCGATTTAGCCCATGAGATAACGTGATGTGGGGGAAGTCTCCTGGGAGGCTTCTGGGAACAGGTTTTCTGCTCTAATAAGAGATACAGGAACCAATAGTTCCCCTGTGGTTGCTGTGTCTGGGTTTGATGTGGAACTGCTACAGCTCTCTCAAGACTGTGAAGGAACCAGCCTCAGGATCAGCCGATATGCTGGCAGAATAAAAAAGATGGGAAGAATGGCAGAGTAAAGGGATGGAAAGAATCTGTGTCCTTAATGGTATTGGGAATCACTATTAAGTCATGTTGGAACCGTCCTACCTCCACACTTGTTCTGAGGTATGAGTCAGTTGACTCAAATTTGTCATCCGCAGCAAAAAAACCCACCTTGACACATGCATATACACAATAAAAAACGCGAGTCAAACAAAACTATACCATATACACTATTGTGCAGCTGTTTCGTTTAAGATCTCATGGCTGCTGTTTAACCATTTCTCTATTGGTGGACCTTTAGGATATACTAGTTATTTTGCTATTGTAAAAACTCTCCAGAAAATATCTTTCTTTTTTAAAAACTCCATGGACTAGGAACAGAAAGCATTGTACATATTTTGGGATACTTGTATGTTTTATAGAATAAATTTATGGAAATGAAATTGTTAGATCAGACAGTATGTATATTTAAATTTGATACCACTCTGTTGCTTCTGAAAAGATCACACCAGGTTTTTTAAAAAATTTGTTTTAAAGCAACAGTAGGAGCTAGTGCCCATTTCCTCACATATTGACCAGTGTGGTCTGTGTTTAGTATTCACGTTTGCCTAGGTATAGGTGAAAACTCATTTTCTGTTTTAAATTGCATTTCTTTGAGTATTAAAGTTGTCATCTCCTCATTGAGTGCAGGTTCAGAAATTGTAGTCTCATGTTTATTAGCTATTTGTATATTTTTTCATGTGGATTTTCTCTGTATCCTTTATCCTTTTTTTCCGTATTGGATTTAGGACTCTATGCATTATTGGTTTTTATGTTGCAGGTATATTCTCCTAGGTAGCACTTTGCTTTCTTGCCTTTGCTTATACTGTCATTTGGTACACAGGCTTAAAACTTTTTAAAGTTATGCTTAGAAGGTCATGCTCCAACCTACATTTATAGAAGCATTATTCTAAGTTTTCTTCTAGCTCTATTATCACTAGAAAAACTATTTAGATTCTTAATGCATCTAAAATTTATTTGTGTATAATTAATGAGATGTAGGGAGCTAATGTAAGTTTCTCCTTACCCCACACATAAACATCCCAGTATCATTTATAGACTAGTCCATATTTGCCCCACAGTGGTATCATGAGCATAGCTTAGATTCTTCAGTGTTTACATAGGTCTGCCTCTGGGCCACCATTCCTGTTCTGTTGAGTCACTTATCTATTTCTGCACTAGTGTGACAGTTTTAATTGCTACAGATTTAGAGTATGTTTTGCTCTCCAATGGGGCGAGTCCCTTTTTTATTATTAGTTTCCAAATTTTTTCCACATATTTACTCTTCCAGATGAACTTTTGAGTTGTTAAGTTCATTAACAGATCCTCATTGAATTTTGATTGGGATGGTTGAGTGTATAGATTAATTGGGGGAGACTTGAAATCTTTACAATATTGAATCTTGCTGCCTAGTAACATGGTATGTGTTTCTGTTTATTCAGGTTTTCTATCATATGCTTTATGTACTTCAGCAGCATTTTATCATGTTCAGTATTTAGGCTTTCTATATTTCTTTTTAAATCTAGATATCTAAAATATTTGCTGTTACAAAGGACCTTATTTTCATTATTTCATTCTAATTGGTTATTGCAAATAATAGAAAAGCTGTTAATGTCATTGATGTCAATTCTCATAAACTCAAATATATATAACAAATGAAAATTTTATAGGAAAAATATTGATGTTTGAGTGGATTAATTTCTAAGTATGGCTATAAAGTATTTCTAACACATAATTCCAAATTATTAAAAACCACATTGTGATTCTAACATCTAATTAAATTTTAAACCACATTGTGATTCTAACATCTAACTAAATTTTTTCTGTTTCTTTGCTCTTATAGGTTATTATTAACTTGGTAGACCAGGCAGGAAGAGAGAAGATTATTGGCGATGCTTACCTGAAGCAAGTGTTGCTTTTCAACAACTCACACCTAACTTACGTTTCGTTTGACTTCCATGAGCACTGGTAAGGTGGCTTTCTGAGAATAGTGTTGATCAATTGCAGTGTTTTTGGTAGATGCTGCCACAGGGACCTTAGTTTCTCTTCTTTGCTGGGAATAAAAATTTCTTTTCCTCATTGTTGGAAGGAAAAAGGGTATCATTCATTTACTTTGTTTTAATTTTCATGTGGGCATTATTTTGGCTAAAATTTTGAGTTCTTTCCAAAATATTTACAGTCATTCTGTTCCAAAAGATCTTGGAGATGTAGAGTTCCCTTTTTGCTTTGATCACACCAGCTAAAGAACTGATGGCATTGCTTTTCTGCTTGGGTCTGAGCCTAGCAGAAGTAATAGAATTTCCTTAAAGGTATCTTGCTGGCTCCTCTTCATGTCTGGTGGTGATACTTCTTTCTCGATGGGTAAACTTCACTGGAGGAAAACAACAACAATCAGGGCATCTTTTTTTTTAAAGACAGGTCTCACTCTGTCGCCCAGGCTGAAGTGGAGTGCAGTGGCGTGATCTGGGCTCACTGCAACCTCCACTTCCTGGGTTCAAGGGATTCTCCTGCCTCAGCCTCCCGAGTAGCTGGGACTACAGGCACACTCCACCATGCCCGGCTAACTTTTGTATTTTTTGATAGAGATGGGGTTTCACCATGTTGGCCAGGCTGGTCTCAAACTCCTGACCTCAAGTCATCTGCCCACCTTGGCCTCCCAAAGTGCTGGGATTACAGGCATGAGCCAATGTGCCCGGCCCAGTGAATCATTTTGATGGTGCCTTTAACGTGTGTATTCTGACAGCAAGGTTCTTTTGCCGTAATCCTGGCTCTAACTTAGGTTAATTTACCTAAGTATTGGAAATTTGGTGGGGAAAGAAGCTTCTCATGTCTGTAGTATGTTTTAATGTGTTTTTAAGTATGCTTTATTTCACAATGCAGATTAGCTATAAACATTTACCTAATTGCCTATATAATATATACTAGTATTAACCTCATATACATACAGCAACAATTTTTTTAATTTTTCGAAGCTACATTAAATAGCATATCTTAAGTTTTAAAAAAGTCTGTGATCAAATTAAAGATTTTTTCTTTCTTTTGGCATGGATTTTAGCCGAGGAATGAAGTTTGAGAATGTTCAGACACTAACAGATGCCATTTATGACATTATTCTTGATATGAAGTGGTGTTGGTAAGTATTTTACAAGAACTCCTTTTTACAAACTCTGGGATCTGTAAAATAGTACCACTGAGCATTAAACTGATAGCAGCATGCAGAGACAGCATTTTTTTTTTGTTCGTTTTGCTTCCCAGTTCCTGTTCTTTTCAAGAGAATGTTGTTGACCCTTAGGCAGGTGGTGGTAGCTTTGAACAGGAAGAAGTTGTGAAATGGTCAGGCCAAATGAAGTGAAACGCTCTGACTGTTCTTTAAGGACATGAATTTATTCTTTCTTATGCCCCATGGTCCACATTTTCTCCTTTCTCTTCTTTCTCACTGTTCCTAACACAGGAAGGAAGGCTTAGAGGTACTTTGTCTCAGTTTTCAGGCATTTCAAAATTATCAGAGACGGAAAATGATTCTGAGTACAGGAGGTTTAAATTGGCTTAAAGGACAGAAGAGAACATTTGATTAGATGTTAAGACTACACGGATGGCCAGAGAAATTAGATGAGCAAGCCATGCTGCGTGTCTCCTCACTGGGTGGTAAAATAACTTCGTCTGTTTTGGAGAGTTTAGATGCATTTCTACTTTAAAGGAACAACGGTGTTTTAAAGTGCCTTCTGTTTTTTTACATGTAGGAAAACATAACTTGGGATGATGTCAGCTCTGCCTAGTAGTTACAGGACTTGGGGCAAGTCTCTCTGCACCCCAGTTTTTTTTTTCCTTAAGATGAGGATAATATCTTCCTTGCTATGTTATTGTGTAAATTAACAATGATGTCTATAAATGACTCAATAATGCATAGCATATAAAGATACACCAAGCAAATTACAGCCAGTGCTGCTGTTTTATTGATATACTTTAAAGAATTGTCTTTTGAAAACCCTATTATTTTATATTGTAAAATAATTCTGTATTATTTTTAAAAAGGGTTGATGAAGCTGGGGTAATATGTAAGCAGGAAGGGATTTTTCGTGTTAATTGTATGGACTGCCTGGATCGCACCAACGTGGTCCAAGCTGCCATTGCGAGAGTGGTCATGGAACAGCAGGTAATTTGGATTCTGTTGGATTGCAAATATTCATTTCGAAATGCTTTTTTTTCCATGAGTAAGCAAATAGCTAAATATTTTTCAAATGTCAGATGTTCTATAGAACATTTACAACATACAAACACCCTTGTTGCATTAAAACCTGGAAAGCACAACCTGCGCTGAAAATCAGTTAAATAAAGTGAGATTTTCTTAATCATTCATTTCAAAAATGTGACGGCCAACATTTTAAAGTCCATTGGGTGGCATTGTGTGGTCATTTACCTTTTCCCTCTCACCTCCAAGCCCACCCTTCTGTGTTTGGGCTGGGAGTCTTGATACTGCATTTTTTTTTTTTTTTTTTTTGAGATGCAGTCTTGCTCTGTTGCCCAGGCTGTTGGGGAGGGAGCTGCTGACAGGAGGAACACAGGTGAAGGAGCCTGTGTCTTTTTCTTCCTCCTGTCTCATGTGCTTCCTTGAGTGCCTCCTATTGGCAGATCCAGCAGGTCAAGCAGAAATGTGGTGTGTAGGCTGGGCGCAGTGGCTCATGCCTATAATCCGAGCACTTTGGGAGGCTGAGGTGGGTCGATCACCTGAGGTCAGGAATTTGAGACCAGCCTGGCCAAAATGGCGAAACCCCCTGTCTACTAAAACCCTGTCCCTACTAGCTGGGTGTGGTGGCAGTCATCTGTAATCCCCGCTACTCGGGAGGCTGAGGCATGAAAATCACTTGAACCTAGGAGGCGGAGGTTGTAGTGGGCCCAGATCGTGCCACTGCACTCTAGCTTGGGAGATAGAGTAAGACTCTTCAAAATAAAAATAAAAATAATAAAATACATCAAATAACCTTGTGACTGTACTTTGAGGACATGAATCTGTTTATCTTATGTACAGTGTTTAAGCAGCCAGGTTTGAGTTTACGCCCTGGCTCTACCACATACAAGGTTTTGACTCCATACAAAGAACTTAACCTTTCCAAACCTCAGTCTCATAATTCGTAAAATGTAGGTGATAACAGTATTGATTACATAGTGTTGTTAGGACTAGTGAATGTGAAAAAACTGTTTAAAAAAGCTCTTAGAACCTTAGCCTTGGCACAGAGTTAACACTTACTAGGCATTTAACTATTGTGCCACTATTAGTATTGTTTCTGTGTGCTTTTTTGATATTCAGTTTCACTTCATAGGCAAATTTAAAACAAAGACAAAATATAATAGTATGATCCTGCACATTAAAAATTGTACCAAAACAGTATAAATATTTCATTGTATTTATTCAACTTGTAGCAATTTATAAAGCCATCTTTCAAGCACTACTTTATTAAAAATGAGTCTGAAAAGACCATTTCTTTTATTTAAAGGTCCTTAATTGTATATGAATATGTTTCCTTTTTCTGCAGTACACATTTTTTGCTATGGTTTCCTGGCCCATATACAGTTAATCCACCAATGTGTTCATTTTAGCTGAAAAAATTAGGTGTGATGCCCCCGGAACAGCCATTACCTGTGAAATGTAATCGCATCTACCAGATAATGTGGGCCAATAATGGTGACTCCATTAGCAGACAGTATGCTGGGACAGCTGCTCTGAAGGTAAATACTTGCAGGAAGCATCTGTGGGTCATTATGTAGGACACAGATTAGACTATAGTTTAAAACCACAGAAATGTATGTGGGCTCCAGATTGGGGATGTGTGTAGTTGATTCTTTTCTGAAATGGTTGGCTAAGGCAGGGCCAGGTAATGTGACTCAAGCAGGCCACACATTACATCAGAGGGAGAGGGGGCTGTGTGGACCTGAGGAGGAGTGTGTGCTCTCTTTGGAGGGGCCTATGTTGCCAGACCCTCCAGTTTTTCAAGGGATTCTGGAAATCCAGAATTTTATATGAAATGGTTGGTTTTCAAAACTGACAAAACAGAGCATGTCTGTTGGCAGGTTTTGGCCACCAGTGTCATACTTCGTCTTTGAGTTTGAATCCCAACCCTGCCTCTTAACTAGCTGTGACCTTGGGCAAGTCACTTAACCACTCTCATTTGTCACACAGGAATTATACTAGACCTATTTCAAAAGACTGTTACGGGATCATATGAGTCAATGCGTATAAGGGCTTAGAATATTCTCTGACACATGTAAATGTGGAAGAAATGTCTTAGTTATTGTTAAAAGTAAAGTCCTTTGAAGATCCTATAGAGCTAGTCCTCACAGAATATTAAGTTAAATATAAAATATATTCTCTAGTAAATAAATTACTCAGTCTGAGGGCGTTGTCCTCTGTGGCAGTAGGAAGTGTTAGAATTTGTTTAAATTAGGTTTATGTTAATCATTCTTCAAGGTTCTAGTTCATCTCAAGGTACTTCTTACACAGATTGTACCATCAAGGACTTAATAGGCATCAGTCCTTCTTTTGTGTTGAGTGATAAATATCAAAAGCTTTTTATTAATTACAGAAAGTAAACTTTGGAAGTCCTGGTAAAGACCAGGTACAGTGGCTCACCCCTGTAATCCCAGCACTTTAGGAGGCTGAGGCAGGTGGATCACCTGAGGTCAGGAGTTCAAGACCAGCCTGGCCAACAAGGTGAAACCCTGTCTCTACAAAAATATAAAAATTAGCTGGGTATGGTGGTGTGCACCTGTAATCCCAGCTACTCAGATGGTTGAGGTGTGAGAATCACTTGAACCCAGGAGGCGAAGGTTGCAGTGAGCTGAGATTGTGCCATTGCACTCCAGCCTGGGCAACAGAGCAAGACTCTGTCTCAAAAAAAAAAAAAAAAAAAGCCTGGTACAAGTTAGTGATTAAAGAGAAATACTTCTCTTTTTTTCCCCTTGATTTTAAACTTCTTTGGGATGAGTATTCATACCTTTTTTCTGTAACAGAGACTTATTGCTCTACTAATATTGCCTGTGACTGGCCTGATTGGCAGCATGTTCTTCCTAAATCGTCGGTTTTTGGACTGAGATTTCTGAGATTGCCTTGGAGATAAATAGAGGGGTTGGGATGGGGAAAAAGAGACTACACCTTCCTTGCCTTAAGTTTAAGTCACCACTTCTCTAGGGGCTTGCTCTGACATCTTTGTTGTGAAAAGCGCAAGGGAAACAAAACAGTTTAAGTTGCCACTGGGTTGTTCTACAGGTGCTGGTGATGTGCAGCAAGGTGAGGAAACCCCTGCTTTTCCTCCCTGTGTAGAGCTACTCATCTACACACCCAGGCTAAAAGCCCATTGTGATAAACTCTAGGGAACTATCCACATTTTCCCACATCAGAAACTTGGTTTTTGAATATTACACCAGTTTGAGATGTAAATAATTTTTATTGTTTTGGTGTTTATCATATAATTTGTTTTGACCTGTAAATTCTAGAAATTCTACAAATTGCCAAGAATGGCTTTACCCTAAAGCACCATCTAACTGTGAAGACTTGATGCCACAAATGGCATTTGACAAGCTTAGATCAGGGTAGAATACTAGTAGATATTTTAATTTAACTGTACTATTTGAAAATTATAAAAGTCAGACCTTGGAAATTATAAAAGCCTGTCGAATTCCAGACTTGACCTGAAAGCCCACAATTTATTTTGGGGGCATTCTTGTGTTTAAATAAGATGTCAAAATGAGTTTTTGTTTGACAGGGTGACTTTACAAGGACAGGAGAAAGGAAGTTAGCAGGAGTTATGAAAGATGGAGTGAACTCAGCAAACAGATATTACCTCAACCGATTTAAGGATGCTTATAGGCAAGCTGTTATAGGTAAGAAGCAGAAAAGCTTTTCTTTCCTCAAAATTTATGTCTTCTGTGGCTAATATTTTACGGAAACCAGCTTCATTAACATAATTCATGTTCTGTAATATACTTGTGTTTCTGTATTGAGCATCTTACCAATATATCAAATTCAAATTTTTACAAGATTAGAATTTGACAAATATTTTTGGCTGCAGCAACAAAAGAAACCATGTATTTTCCATGCATATTTGTCAGTTTATTACTCAGGTAATAGAAAGCAGGGTTTGAAGCTTCTGGAGTGTGGAATAAGGTGCCCTAAAGCCTCAAGAATTAAAAACTTCATATTCTGTTTGTTTTCTCATTACTCAAGGCTGAGCAATGTAACCAGATTATTTTTCTTGTATGCTATTTGTTCTATGTTCTTGCTGTGGACAAATATACCAGCCTTTTCCATAAGCATGGTTTAACAGAATATTAGGGTACCAGATTTAGAGATTACCCTAACCAACTCATCATTTTTTTTGGAAGAGGAAATGGAAGGATAGATTGCCTGGTAGAATTTATGCATTGACATTTTTAAAATTTAATATTCATGAAGATGTTACTGTATAGGATTAAAATAAATGCAGAGTGTTCTGGATTAGAACCAAATGTAACATAGCTGACCTGTGGTCCCTGAGAGTCTTTTTGAAATCTTATTTCTTCACCTGATTATTTAGTGCACACATCAGTCTAGTAGGGCCTAGATATGGGCCACTTAGGAATTTGAAAAGTCTGATGTAAAGAAGTTTGATTCATTTGCCAGACATGGAGGGTACATGCTGTGACTGCAGAATTGGATTTTAGCAGTTGATATTCAAGGAAAAAAAAAGGTATCTTGCTTCCATTGGTTGACCTAGCTACTCAGTTATATCATTGAGGACCCCAGTTCTGTCCTCCTCTCAGTTCAGCCATCCATAGCATCAGCTGCATCCAGATCCTAAAGCTGGTTGAGAGATCTTCAAAGTTGCGAGATAGAAGCCAGTAGCAATCTGTGCTTGTCACTTTCCTGTGTAGGGCCAGTGGTTGGCAGATCTTCTTTCGCTGAAGCCTCCTTGAGTGTCATTGTCCCATGAGCCAATGAGATAGGGAGGAATAACTCCATAGGAAATGGGATTATAATGATTTATTAAGGCTGCACCGCATGCCCCAACAGGAGGAAGTTAGCTTGTCTGTTCAGATCTTTGCTCATTTTACAATTGGCTTATCTTTTTATTATTGATTTATAGGGGTTCTTTATTCTAGATACAAGTCCCTTACCAGATAGATGAATTGTAAATATTTTCTCCTGTTCTAGGGGTTATCTTTTCACTTTCGTGATGGTGCCCTTTGAAACACAGTTTTTAATTTTTATGATGTTCAATTTGTCTTTTTTTTTCTGTTGTTGCTTATGATTTTAGTGTCGTATCTTAAAAATCATGTCTAATCCAAGGTTACAAAGATTTATAAATGCTCGTGTTTTCTTCCAAGAGCTTTACAGTTTTAGGTCTTATACTCTCTTTTGTTTTTTAAAAATATATTAGTAAACTAAAATGCTGATGGATATTAACAATTCCACCCTAGATTTGATGCAAGGCATTCCAGTGACAGAAGATCTTTATTCCATATTTACCAAGGAGAAAGAACATGAAGCTTTGCATAAGGAAAATCAGAGAAGCCACCAGGAACTAATTAGCCAGCTCTTACAAAGTTACATGAAGTTACTACTGCCTGATGATGAGAAGTTCCATGGGGGCTGGGCCCTCATTGACTGTGACCCTAGGTGAGTTGGAGTGGTGTCCAGGTGACCAGCTTGCTTAACTGATGTTGGGAAGTTGTCATGATTAACACTGGCTGTTGTCCCTAAAGCTGTGGGCATGGATGCATGGTGCATGGCTATTTCCTGTATGAGCTGGTAGTGAGGTAAGCTGACTGAGGCACTTGCCTTGGGTGCAAAATTAAGGGGGTTCTAAAAACTTGATAATGAAGAAAAATATTTTAGTGCAGTATTTGATTAAAAAAAATTCAAATTGCCAAACTACAGCATGCAGCTGGCTGTGGGTTCCCCACTCCCTGCCCTAGAATCTAGGTTTATTGTATTAATGCACATAAGTGAGTGCAACAAGAGGTACAGTGAGGCTGGGTATTTTTATTGGTTATAAAGTGGTCCTGGCCTTTTATAAAATAAATAGGCCAACTAATATTCTTTTTTTTTTCTTTTTAACAAAAACCAGTTTCAAGTGGTTCTTCAAAATATCAGTGAATAGCGGGATCTAAATTTATCCACTAGATTGAATGCTTGCCTTTAGGCTGAAATCTAAAATCATGATCTTTAATATTATAAATCAGAAGCATTTTGGGAAATTGTAGCCCAAGCTTTAAGAATAAAGCACTCTAGTTCGATTTTATCTCATACATTTTGTGTGTTTTTAGTAAGAGGGGCATAAAATGTGCTTGAAAGTACAATTAAAGATAGTATTTATATATTAAAAGGAATAAAAAACGTTGACTGTGGATTCATAGGGAAACATCCCATGACATTAATCCCATGGATTTTTTTCACTTTGATAGTAAATACTGTTATGTATGGATATAATATGTGGACTTCAAAAATAAGAGATGAAGTTTGCTTCACACACATCCTAGCAGAAGGTTTTTGTGTTTGTTTAAGCCATTTGGTAAAGCTATTTTGATTCATGTCCTTCACTTGTTTTAGTGGCAGCAATCCAACTTAATGTAGCACCAAAAAAAAAAAAAAAGAGTACTTTTAATTCCCATTCAGAAATAACTGCTAGCAGCACACCTGCATTTTCCTTGAGTTTTAACTGCACTTAGATTTTTAAGAGGGTATCAGTATCATGATTGTCAATATCATCTTTCTTCAGTCAAGTATTTTTGTGTCTACTTTGGGATAATCAAAATTGGGAAAAACCAAAAGGTTTATTTCTAGTGCTGGCTACGATTTTGTAGGCTGACATTGCACTTGATGATTTGATTTCCAATTCTGTAATTTTTATGGAAAATTGGTACCCTGGGGTGAAGAGTATTAAAAAATGTAAAGTGTATATAGCTTTGCTGTTTAAAGTTTGCAACAAAGTTTGGGTAAGGATGCTTTAAGAGTCATTAAAAGCCTCTTGCAAAGATTCATAAAAACATACTTACTTCTGGCAATTGTATTTGAATCAAAATAATGAATAATGGTGTGGAGGCTTGCACCTATAACCCCAGCACTTTGGGAGGCCAAGGCAAGAGGATCATTTGAGTCCAGGAGTTTGAGACCTCATCTCTACAAAAAAATTTTAAAATTAGCCTGGTATTGTGGTGCACACCTGTAGTCCCAGCTACTTGGGAGGCTGAGGTGGGAGGAACTCTTGAGCCCAGGCATTTGAGGCTGCAGTGAGGCATGACTGCAGCACTGAACTCCAGTCTGGGTGACAGAGTGAGACCCTGTCTCAAAAAAACGAAAACAAAAACTATGGTGAAACAAGAATAGTCCTCTAGGATTAGGTCTTTAAATCACTGGCTGGGCACAGTAGCTCACACCTGTAATCCCAGTGCTTGGGGACGCTGAGGTTGGAGGGTCACTTGAGGCCAGCAGTTCAAGACCAGCCTGGACAATGTGGTGAGACCCTGTCTCTTAAAAAAAGTCACCATTGGGTGATTAGAGTCTCAAATCTTTTAAGTTCTCAGCTACCAAATATCTGCCTCAGAAATGACACTGTGCTTCAGTTTTCTTTTCTTCATTAACATGATGAAATGCTTCTCTTTTTTCCTGATTTTTGACTCCCACCTCTGTCCAGTGCCCAGTAAATGCATTTCCTATTTTTCTTTAATCCAGCACTATACAGGGAGCCAGTGAGTATCTTCTGTTCACCTTCCTTAATTAAAGTTCCTAGGGCCGGGTGTGGTGGCTCACGGCTGTAATCCCAGCATTTTGGGAGGCTGAGGCGGGCAGATCACGAGGTCAGGAGTTTGAGACCAGCCTGACCAACATGGAGAAACCTCGTCTCTACTAAAAATAAAATTAGCTGGGCATGGTGGCACGTGCCTGTAGTCTCAGCTGCTTGGGAGGCCTAGGCAGGTGAATTGCTTGAACCTGGCAGGCAGAGGTTGCAGTGAGCCGAGATTACACCATTGCACTCCAACCTGGGCGACAGAGTGAGGCTCTGTCTCAAAATAAATAAATAATAATAAAAATAAAGTTCCCGATGAAGAATAACTTACCATCAGTCACACGTAACTTATCATCAGTCACATGTAACTTACCATCAGTCACACGTGTTAGACAGCAAGGGCCAGTCCTTCCTGTTGCTCATTGCTGCCTTTGGGCTGTACAGCTGAGGAATTCTTCCCCAAAAAGCAGCTGCCCACTCTTCCTTCACGACAAGTGAAGCTGAAACACACGCATTCAGTGCGTTATCAGGTTTTCAGCACATGGGGCTACCCCTAAAGATGATCCAGATAGTCTCACGTGGCATGATGGACAATGAACCTTTAAGTTCATTTTGTTTAATCCTTATTGCTGCTTTGTCTTTAGATGCTAACCTGGTCCAGGCCTTGCAGCTGCCCCACTGTGGGTCTCAGGCTGAGTTTTCTGCTGAGTTTGCCTTTTAGTTGTATGTTTGTTTCTTGTTTCTACTTCTTTTTTTTTTTTGGACAGAGTCTCGCTCTGTCGCCCAGGCTGGAGTGCAGTGGCACGATCTTGGCTCACTGCAAGTTCTGCCTCCTGGGTTCATGCCATTCTTCTGCCTTAGCCTCCCAAGTAGAGTAGCTGGGACTACAGGCGCCTGACACCACGCCCGGCTAATTTTTTGTATTTTTAGTAGAAACGGGGTTTCACCGTGTTAGCCAGGATGGTCTCGATCTCCTGACCTTGTGATCTGCCCGCTTCGGCCTCCCAAAGTGCTGGGATTACAGGTGTGAACCACCGTGCCCAGCCCTCTACTTCTTTATTGTTTTGGGATAGCTTCCACTGGGGGCCTCCAAGTCTCCCAATTACTTTCCAATTTGTTGTCGGATTCCCTGACTCTCTTGCTCAGATGTTGCTACACAGTGTTTTTTCCTCTGATTCTTTCTTAGGTGGTCAGTTGCCAAGAATGATTGTGAGAGTATTCTTTACCTGTGTTATGTGCCAGAGCCTCTGCTGCCATCCTTATCTTCTTCCTTGCGGTCATTGGTATCCAAAATAGACCCGTCAGTCATTGGCCCAGTGATTCCCTTTGATCTTCATCCTTTGGGACACTGAAAGATTCTGAAGATTTTCCCATCAGTGTAGGAATCGTTAGCTGAGGTGCTGTCTTTCCTGATGTATTGTTGGTTGTGAAAATGTTGTCTCCTCTGATGTGTAAACCAGTGTCTGATGCAGAGTGATTCTGTCTGTTGGCTCTTCAGTCCAGAGAAGCTGACTTGGGTCTAAGGCAGAGATGGGCAGGGGAGCTCCATCACTAACCAGGACAGCAGGAGTGTCTGAGGGAATGACGTGTTGATTGTCAGGAGGAGGAGGTAGAACACAGGACACAAGGTTCACAGACTTGTGGAATTTGTGTGTGGTCTGCTCTTTGGAGAAAGGCATGGCTGCTAAATTTTGAGACTCTCCACTCTGTTCCGGAAAGATCTCCTCTAAAGCTCACCATGCCAGACTGATTGCATCTCACAATGTTTGAGGTGTTGGCTGCTTGCTAGATTTTCCTTGCTGTTGGTGGTCCCCGTGGTTAATGTTTTGCTAGAAACTTTTTCCTTTGAAGGTTGGGGACAGGATGAGTTGGATGTAGGAGCCAGCGGCTTCTCAGGTCGTTTTCCTTGTTGGTTTGTGTAGCAGGATGAGGGCTGCCTACCAGGAGTCTTGGTATTTTTTTAATGGAAGGCACTTAATCTCCCTGTGGCTGGCTCCACTGTGAGCCCCTTTTGGAGAGCCAGGTGGTTTAGGGGTTTAGGCTGGGGCATAGGAGGAGCTGCAGGAGGTGGAGCAGGGGCTGGCTCTCAGAATGGTTTTCAAGTGTTTATTTTCTTCTAGAGGTGATGCTTTTTCAGATAGAGAACTGTTACCTTCTTCCTACATTTTCCTCTCCCGTGGATTATGGATTACTCTCGGTGGACAGCAGGTGTCATGTGCTGTTTGAGTTTTCAGAGTAACTTGCGTTTCCATCTTGATTAGAGAATTCTTTAGCAACTCCTCTTCGTATAGGCACGTCTTTGTCTTGTGGGTGTGATTCCTTCTAATAATACTGCTGAGATTTCTTTGAATTCGCTACCAATATTTTTCTTCCACTTACTGCAAGGCTTAAAGATTTTCCCAGTGGTGTTCTGTTTCCCTTTCTCTTGATGAGAGATTTGGAAACCTGCTCTTGGGCCGAGTTTGCTATAGAACCTCTGTACAGTCCATCAGCTCAGCTGGAGATGATGACCCAGAACAGAGGCTCCTGGTGGAGGACAAGAGGTGGCCCTGGAAGTGGCAGTGGGGGTGCGGGTCTCTGGAGAGCCAGGCAGCGGAAGGCTCGGCTTTCAGACTTGGGGACTTGCTCTCACTGCCTGCCTGCCTCAACCATCCACTCCTGGAATATGTGTGTGTGTTTAAACAGTTTTATTGAGACATATAATTCATATACCATATAATTCACCTATTTAAAGTATATAATTCAGTGGTTTGTAGTATAGTCTGAGTTGTGCAGCCATCACCATGGTCAATTTTAGGACATTTTCATCACCACAAAGAGAAGCCCCTTACTTTTTAGCTGTCACTTCCCTACCCTCCACACTCCCATCCCTAAGCAACCACTAATCTACTTCGTCTCTCCATTTGCGTATTCTAGACATTTCATTCAAGTGGAATAATATGTGGCCTTTTGTGACTGGCTGCTTTCAGTTAGCATAATGTTTTCCAGGTTAATCCTTGTTGTGGCATGTGTCAGAACTTCATTCCTTTTTGTAGCTGAATAGTATTTCATTATAGACCACATTGTGTTCATTCCTTCTTCTGTTGATGGGCATTTGGGTTATTTCCACATTTTAACTATTGTAAATAGTGCTGCTATGAACATTTGTGTACAGGTTTTCGTTTGAACACCTGTCTCTATTTAATAGTTCTTTTGGGTGGAAATGGCCAGATTATCTGATAATCCTGTTTAACTTTTGAGCAACTGCCAAACTATTTTCTACAGTGGCCACGCCATTTTACATTTCCACCGGCAATGTATTTCAGTACATTCCAGTTTGGAGGGTTCCAATATCTCCAATCTTTGCCAACACTTATTTTCCTTTTTTTCTAACTGCAATCATCCTACTTAGTGTGAAGTGGTATCTCATTGTGGTTTTGATTTGCATTTCCCTAATGACAAACGATGTTAAGGATTTTTTTTTTGTGCTTGTTGGCTATTTCTATGTCTTACTTGGAAAAACGTATTCAAACGCTTTGTCCATTTTTTAATTGGGTTGTTGATTTGTAAATAAAGGTTTGTTGGGAACAGGGTTGGGATTAGGGTCAGGTGAGTGAGGTACGATTATGCAACTACAGGGATGTATTCTATCTTAAATGTTTGATGCTTTGTCCATCATATTTATCATATTTTTGCATTAATTTTGATTTTAAAAAATATCGCACCAATTGTCTTGTCGACAAAATTAATGACACCCTTTAAAATCTGTACCAGAGACCAGTACCTCACTCACCTCACTGCAGTCCCAGCTACGTTTAAATATCTGGTGGAAAAACAGGCAAGCAGTTTGGAAATGCGCGGTCCCAGCAGGGAAGTAGGCCTGGCTGCGGGGTCCCGGCCTAGGGCATTGGGCGCCGGATACAGAGAACTAGAAACCGGGAACTGTCCAGCACGTCAGTGCCTGTTCCGGCCCTTTTCCCGTGAAAGGCTGAGCTCAGCTCTGTCCGGGCTACCCTAGACAGACTCCAGCGTGGCCAGGGCCGACCTCTCTGCCTTTCTTGTCCTTTCCCGCCCGTTATCGCAGGAAACCCCCGACTCTATCGACAGCGGGAACGAGGCTCTGAGACTGGAGAGGAAACCACGGACCTGCAGGGCCCGCCTCGCCTCTCCGCAAAGCCAAGTGGTGTTCCCAACTTGCTTCGACTTGCTTCCGTGCGCTGAGGCCCACTGCCCGGTCCAGCCGTGGTAATGGAGTGGCCAGGCACACGGCAGCCACTGTCCCTTAGGCATGCGATGCCTAGGGGCCAGACGCTCGGCGCGGTACCCTCGCCTGGCCCGCCAGCGCCCCCCTCCAGCCGCAGGCACTGTCCCTGACGAAGGCGAAGGTACCAGTGAACTCTCGCGGGAGTGGCCACCCTGGCGCCCCTCCCCCGCCGGGCCGGGGTCTGTGCCCTCCTTGGTAGGCATAGGATGCGCAGGATGGAGCGCGCATGCGCACTGGCCGCCAGCTGAGGCCGGAAGTGGGCGTCCGGAAGCTAGACGTGTCCCCTGGGCGTGACTTGGCACTGCCGCGTCGCAGTTGCCGCATTCGCCGCATTCGCTGCAGGCGCGAGGTTGGGTGCAGGCAGCTGTTTGAGCCTCGAGGCATCGACGGACGGACGGACAGACGGACGGACTGACTGACGATGCCGCGCTCTCACAGGCCTCCGCCTACCGCGCAGCGGGCTGCCACTGCCGCAGCAGCCGAACCCAAGTCTGAGGGCGTTGTGGCTATGACTTTCAAGATTTTTCTCCTTTTTGCAGGGCTTATGGTTAAAGTTCCTGTGGGGTTATATTTTTCCTGCAAATTACTTCTTTTCCAAAGTCTGATGTTGATGTCCCCTGAAGACAGCGGCTTTTATGCGACCGTTGTCGCAGTGGTCGGGCTTCATGTGGTGCTGGCAATTTTCGTCTTCATAGTGTGGAAGGAGGGCTTGCCCCAGTGGCGGGAAAACAAAAACGAATAGAGCAGCTTCTTCAGAGCTGCAGACGTGGGGGGTGGGGATATACCTAAAGGGTTTTTTGTCTTGTTTCTTGTTCGTATTGAACGTGCTTTTTTTTTTTTTTTTTTTTTTAAAGGGGGAGGGGGGGGGGGGGGGGGAATTAAATATTTACTGCAGCTAAGACTACAGTAAAATTGGGGGTGGGGGGAGGGTTGAAGTTTTCCGACTGCCTGTTACGTGCCAAGTGCTTTTTGTTAAGGACATAATGTTTTTGACGGGATCATGTTTGGCTGATGTAAATATTAATGCCAAAATAGGAGCTAGGATGAAAGTAACACTGTAATTAGTAGTAGAATTTATTTCATATTAAAATGTGTCGTGACGTAATTTTTATGACTTGGCTCAAGCAACAATTTTCAGAGTGCATGTAAGTATCATTGCGTAAAACTTAACATTTTACAGTGTTATTTGGTGGTATTCTCTATGAAACTGCCTGGATCGGTCTCCTTTTCCCATTGGTTAATTGGTTAATGCATATATTATTGTACGTGCAAATTGAGGTGAATTTGTTTTAGATTAAGACTGTTAGGCTCAAGCTACAACGAGGTGTCTCTGATGTAAAAAACTGCGGTTTAAGATTATGGTAAATCCTTCCCTGCAGTACCTGTTAAAATAAACAATGACCTCATTCTTACGCAGATTTAATACATGGTTTTTTTCCACTATTATTTTCTGCTTGTTATTAGTAGCATTTTGATAAGGTCTAGGGAATAGGTATGAAATCCCAAGGGAGAAATGTCGGCTTTCTTACAGTGGAATTTGGAGACCAGTATAAGAATGCAGAAACATCTCTATCTTTTGCTGGAAAGGCTATTATTGTTAGATTAATATTAGACTAAAAGTTTCATCTTAATTCAGATTCTGCCTGTGTTGTTAATTATTTGTAGATTTTATACTTTAAGAATTTTCTTACTGGTAATTTTACAAGGATGTACATTTTACTGTAGTTTTGGTTTCATTATTCATCAACACTACCTGGATTCTAATTCTTATTTTCATCATTGATTTTAGAATGGGTATAAATATGGCAAAATAGAATAAGGAAGTGTTTGTTTATTGAAAGCCAAATAATCTATAATGACAAAAATGCAAAAGTAGCTCGGACTTGTTCCATTTTTGCACATAAATACTGTATTCATGTAAAAGTCTTTCAAAAGATGCATTCCACATGAATGTAAAGATATCCTGAATGTACCGTGTGTTATTTTGAAGATTAGATAATGTGAGATAGTTTAGATGATTTCTCCCTTCTCACTTTCACGTTTTTCTTTCTTCTTCCCTTAACTACTTCTCTATCATCCTCCAATCCCACCACTCCCCCACCTCAAATTATCCCATTTCCTGAGGGACTGCTTCCTCCTTTGGCTGCCTTTCTCTACTCTCCATCCCCTCACTTCCCACATCTGCTTTTCCTTGTTTTTTAAAGACTGTCCAACTGTATAGATTGTATTACATCTAACTGCAGTAGAACTCATTGATTACCTTCTTTTTTTCCCTCCCCCCGGCCAATTTTTTGTCCTAAGTAGCTCTGCTGTAGAAATATGCTTGGCAAAAAATGCAGATGAAAATGAAAATACTTAATCTCCTGTGTCATATTTGTTTAGCCTCATTGATGCTACTCACAGAGATGTGGATGTGCTGTTACTGCTTTCTAACTCTGCCTACTACGTGGCCTAGTAAGTTGCTTATTGATTTAAAGCTTTTGATTTTGTTTTTTAAACTTGAGTAAATTTTCTTTTTAGAATTCGTAACAACAAAATGTGAGAATATGGTTTTGTTATGTATTTTATGAAACTTCGTTGAACCCCTTTACCTTATATAACTGTTACGTCGTTCTAAATTCCTTCTATCTTTATCGGTTTGAAAGCAAGATTTTACAGTTAAATTAGTATGTTTATGTTGTATTCTTTTGGCATTTGGTGTTATTTCCTGTATATTTCCCAGGTTTGGATGTATTCCATACGTTTTTATCACTAATGACCACGTATCATTGTTTGCATTACTGTAGTAAAGTTTTTCCTCATTGTTATGTATTAAATTACTTACAATTTTTTGTTATTACAAATGATGCAGTTATCTTTATGCAATAACGTGTGTGTGTGTGTGTGTGTGTGTGCGCGCGCGCGCGTGCGCCTGCGCACTTCTTTGGTTACAAGGGTATGATGAATTATGACTTTTGTGGTTTGTTGTCAGATTGATCTCCAGAAAGACTCTCAATGAACAGTGCTAGTAGCAAAATACAAGCACTTGTTTCCTCACACCTTACCAGAATTGTTCTAATTTGTATTTACTAAGTAAATATTCAATTTATTTTTGGCTTTGTGTAAGCTATTGTTTTTTAGTCATTTGCCCAGATGCCTCTTGGCATATATCATATGGATTTTTCATTCTTGATTTTGGATATCAGATTTAACAGCTGTATTGTTCCCAAATACATAGTTTGTTTCTCTTTCTCCTCCTTCTCCTCTCCTCCCCTCCTTCCTCTCTCCCTTCTCCTGTGTGTGTGTGTGTGTGTGTGTGTGTTATTTTTTTGAGACGGAGTTTCGCTCTTTTTGCCCAGGCTGGAGTGCAATGGCATGATCTCTGCTCACTGCAACCTTCGCCTCTAGGGTTCAAGTGATTCTCCTCCTGGGTTCAAGTGATTCTCTTGCCTCAGCCTCCTGAGTAGCTGGGATTACAGGCGCCCACCACCATGCCCAGCTAATTTTGTATTTTTAGTAAAGACAGGGTTTCTCCATGTTGGTCAGGCTGGTCTCGATCTCCTGACCTCATGATCCACCTGCCTCGGCCTCCCAAAGTGCTGGGATTACAGGTGTGAGCCACCACGCCCGGCCGTAGTTGCTTTTTTTAACTGTTAGATCTATAAACTTATTTTCCCGTAGCTGTTGAACTATATATATGTTATTCTTGTTTAATTTTTAAAATAGTTCTTATGTTTAACATTTTACCCCAGAATGTATGTGCTGTGGAAGATTTTGTTAACTGTATGTAACAGTTTGCAGCTATTATGCCTTCCCTGACAAGCCAAATATGCTTTTGATTTAAATCCTCTCTTAACTTCATTTCCCTTTATCTAGTTACGATGATGAAGTTGATAAAGTAAACCAGTATCAACGACTAAGTCTAGAAAACCTGGAAAAAATTGAAATAGGTAAGTTTTAACATACTAATCAAGTCATAAAAAACAAATGCTGTTGTTTCCAAGAGGGGGTCAAATTATTTAAGCAAGTACCTGGTTTAAGTTTCACCTACAAATGCTTTTCTTCACTATTATTTTCCATTTGTTGTTAGTAGCATTTTGATGATGTCTAGGGAATAGGTATGAAATCCTAAGGCAGAAATGTGGCTCTTCTTACAGTGGAATTTGGAGACCAGTATAACATCTGTTAGAAACCAGAAAGGGATATTCCAGGCTACTTCTTAGTACTTCCTTTCTATTCGTTATAGGTTAGTGATGGATATAGTCTTATCATAATAACTGTATTCCTTTTATTATTTACCTTATGAAGATTACCCCAGGGATCAAGAAAGCTTAAATGATTGAAATTGAAAGAGTTCTTCTAGCCTTATCAAACCAAATGGTCACCAGAAGTTTGTATTTTGTGTGCTGTCATTTATATTACGAAGAAAAATATGTTGGGTCTTTTGAAGATAATAGAAGAAAATGTTATGTGAAAGATTTAACGTTATACATATTCATTTGGGATTTTAGGCCCTGAACCCACTCTTTTTGGTAAGCCAAAGTTCTCCTGCATGCGACTGCACTACAGATACAAAGAAGCGAGTGGCTATTTCCACACACTGCGAGCTGTAATGCGTAATCCTGAAGAGGATGGAAAAGGTAAAAAGAGGAAGAGATCAAAATATTCAGTGAAAACTTTCTATTTATTCTTAAAAGCCCAAATGGAATTGGGGACATTTCATATCATAACCAACTGAATGAGAGAGAGTCCAGGGAATAGCTTTGGAATATGAGACCTTGAAATAGCAACTCTGTTTCCAGCAACCCAGGGAAATTATCTGAATGTATTATTAGTTTGGGGCAAGGGAGTCTTTAGCGGGGATTCTCAGGGAGTTTGGCCCCATCAGTGATCATATGGGTGTCAAGGCTCTTCACATGTCATGTTCTTTTCATTTGTAGCAGGTAGGAACCATGCCTGTCTCATTCATGGCTGTTGCCTCGGCATCTGTCACAGTGCTTGAACAAACATGAACTAGAACAAACTTTTAATTCCCCGATTTCATTCTTTTGCTTTTGTTCTTTTAAAATTTTAGAACATTGTGAATTAAGTGGGGAGACTAGTGAACAGGTGGCAGTTTTCTATAAATCGAAGCAAATAAATTTGTATTTAATTATACAACCACAAATTTCATTCAGTGCTATATGGGTTAGAACTGCTATTTTTTTTAGTATGTTTATGGAGAAATCGGCAAGCAGTTATATTTGGGTTGCAGATACCCTTCAGTGCATTGCAGAGATGCTGCAGATCACCAAGCAAGCCATGGGATCAGATGTACCCATCATTGAGAAGAAACTTGAGAGGTGAGTATGCTGCTTCTCTCAAGAATAAAGGCATTCTTATGCGAAGTCTTATTTCTTTAAAATTATTTGCAGGGGGAGAGGGGAGGAGATCACATTATGGTAAGGTGTTGATATTTAGAGAGGTAAGGATCAAATTTCTGCAGATCAAAATACTTTCAGCATTCTTCATGTATACAATTTTCAGGTAAGTTTTAGACTTACAGAAGAGTTGCACAGGTAATTTAGAGGGTTTCCATATACTCTTCCTTCGGCTTCCCTTTATATTACCAACTTATAACCACAGACCATTTATCAAAACTTAAGAAAGTAACCTTGGCATGGTAAGAGTAACCAAAGTACAGATTTCACTGGGTGTTCACTAGCATCCTTTTTCTGTTCCAGGATCCAGTCTGGGATTCCACACTGCATTTAGTTGTCTCTATAGTTTAATGTTATTTCTTCAATCTTGTCTTTTCTTTCATAACTTTGAC
The DNA here is from genome assembly GCF_009828535.3 of Hylobates moloch. Classification (NCBI taxonomy): domain Eukaryota; kingdom Metazoa; phylum Chordata; class Mammalia; order Primates; family Hylobatidae; genus Hylobates; species Hylobates moloch. The sequence continues at coordinate 13,653,627 of NW_026652278.1, read as the reverse complement.
ATTTTTTGAGTACTGGTCAGCTGTTTTGTAGAATATCCCTCCATCTAGGTTTGTCCAGTGTTCTTTCCTGATGAAGCTGAGGTTATGCATGGTCAGGAAGGACACCGCAGAAGCGATGTGCACTTCTCAGTGCCTCATGCTGTGGGGAGGGAGGACATGATGGCCTATGTAGTATTGTTGAGGTTAAGCTTGATTACTTGGCTGGGGTAGCATCTGCCAGGATTCTGCACTGCAAACTTTGTGTCTTCCTCTTTATAATTGCTAAATATTTAGGGGAAATTACTTTGAGACTATGTAAATATTGTTTCTGTGTAAACTTAAGACTATTCATTTTCATAACCATTGTGGATCTTTTCTATAGTAATTATTCCTGTCATGATCTATGGTGATTTTTCTAATTTTCATTCCTTCTACACTTGTTAATTGGAATTCTTCTGTAAAGCCACTGCACCCAGCCTCTTGTACACATTTTAAACCTATACAGGTTAATAACCTTTTATTGCTAAAGATTGTATTTTATGCATTTTCCACATTACTGTAGAATTCATAACTACCATTTAAATAGATGTCTACTGTGATCTATTTGGAAATGTATTGTGTGGGTTCAGAATGTGGACTTTATGACTCCTGGTTCTATCAATTACTCTTTAACCTTGGAAAACACACTCCTTTACTTCAGTTTTGTTATTTGTAAGATGAGAGAAAATCCATGTCAGTGCATTGCATGAACTGAATAACACACTCAGACCTGGCACACAGCTATTATATATATATTAACTCAATTGCCAAGAATGTTGGTTGCTAAGCATTTTTTCCTTTTATAAAAAAGTCATGACAGAGATCTTTGTCATGTATTACTTTTTCATGTTTAGGATAATTTCTTTAGAATAGCATCCCCAGGTTGTGAATCTGGATTAAAAGATGTGAATATTTCACTTGTCCTTAACAGTGCCATACAAAGGTTATTGCTTATCCTCAGTTTCAAGAAAAACTCTGAAGACCCAGAGTTTCATTTTCTTGAGTGATATGGCATTTAAAATATGCTTAGGATATCATCCTCTAGTTGTGTTTAAAAGTTTTGATACAGAGTAACACTGACTGTCTCCACAAGTACTTAAGTAGGTGGTATTTTGCCAAGAGAACCGGTCTGAGAGCAACGGCCCTGCAAGGATTTTGCCATCCTTGACACACCTCACGTAGCCACAATGATACATTTTTAACTCCTAAGTAAACTGATGAGAGGAAACATTGAAATTTTTTCTAAATACTTTGTAGAGAAAATAGTATGTTTTAAACAGTAGGCTTTTGAATTTGGAAAAAGAATGCCTATCAACAGATTATTTCATATTTAAAAAGTGTGGCTTTTCTTTCTAATGAGCATCTGTCAGGTTTTGTGGTCCACATTCTACTAGTGAAGAGAGCCATTTGGCCAGAAGAAAATTGTTCAGGCTTTTGTTGAAGAATTACTTTAACCCATAATTTTTCTGCAGTATGCTCAGGATCAGTGATCTTGCCTGACCCAACAGTACAAGTGCACATACTGAGACATTTGTGGCAAATAGCATCAACTTTTCTTTCTTATTTATAGCTGTCATGAGGGATACCAAAGGAGAGAAGACACTAAGTAATTGTTAAATGTCCCAAATCTTTTAAAATAAATTCAGGTAACCCACAGGACATGTAAGAAAATGGAAGCCTTACCCCTCTCTCCCCCTGAATTTGAGCCACACTGGGATGTGTATAGATAACCTTAGTTAAGGTGCTGCAGATTCCCATTTATAGTCAGAGATGTCTTTGCTGATTGTACAGATGGTGGCTGTGCTAGACCCACACTGCCCACAATGGTAGCCACTCACCACATGTGGTTGTGAAGCCTTTTAGAATGCGACTAGGCTGAATTCAGGTGTGCTATAATTATAGAACACTACACATTGCCTATATTGAATTAGTTCAAAAAGGAATATTAATCATCTTTTAATATTTTTATGTTGAAATATTTTGTATATATTGGGTTAAATGAAATACTGTTAATTTCATTGCTGCTTTTTAATGTGGCTGCTAGAAAAATTGTAATTACATATGTATTTCATATATTTCTATTGGATAGCACTGTTTTAATGTTAACTCTGAGGGTTATCTGTCAATTAGCAATGCACTGTTTTCAAGAAGTTGGGACCAATTTGAATAAGTAAAGTGTTTTCACTTATGTTAATAACGAACTGGCATATTGAATTCCACAGGGAATTAACTTTTTTTCTCTTCTAATTTGTAGGAAGAGCAGTAAACCTCACGAAGACATCATAGGTATCAGATCTCAAAACCAAGGTTCTTTGGCCCAGGGAAAGAATTTTTTAATGAGCAAATTTTCATCTCTAAATCAAAAAGTGAAGCAGACCAAATCCAATGTAAATATTGGCAATCTCCGAAAGCTAGGAAACTTTACCAAACCTGAAATGAAAGTTAACTTTCTAAAACCAAACTTAAAAGTAAATCTTTGGAAATCAGATAGTAGTCTTGAAACTATGGAAAACACAGGAGTGATGGATAAGGTTCAGGCAGAGTCTGATGGGGACATGTCTTCAGATAATGACTCATACCACTCTGATGAATTCCTTACAAATTCTAAGTCTGATGAAGACAGGCAGCTAGCTAACTCATTAGAGAGTGTAGGGCCAATAGATTACGTTCTTCCTAGTTGTGGTATTATTGCTTCAGCGCCTCGATTGGGCAGTCGGTCCCAGTCTCTTAGCAGCACAGATAGTAGCATTCATGCTCCTTCAGAGATGACTGTTGTTCATGGGAGTGGACTTGGAAAAGGCCAGGAGTCTCCTTTGAAGAAAAGTCCTTCTGCTGGCAACGTACACATATTGACTGGCTTTGCCAAGCCTATGGATATTTACTGCCACAGATTTGTGCAAGATGCACAAAACAAAATGACCCACCTATCAGAGACCAGGTCTGTGTCTCAGCAGGCTAGTCAGGAAAGAAATCAAATGACCAATCAAGTTGCAAATGAAGAAACCCAATCAGAATCAACAGAACAGACACCTTCTCGGCCCTCGCAATTAGATGTCTCTCTTTCTGCAACAGGCCCACAGTTTTTGTCAGTTGAGCCAGCGCATTCAGTTGCATCTCAAAAAACCCCCAGCTCTGCTTCCAGCATGCTTGAACTTGAGACAGGGCTTCATGTAACTCCTTCTCCTTCAGAGAGCAGTAGTAGCAGAGCAGTCTCTCCCTTTGCCAAGATTCGAAGTTCCATGGTCCAGGTTGCTAGTATTACCCAAGCTGGATTAACCCATGGGATAAACTTTGCAGTGGCAAAAGTTCAGAAGAGTCCTCCAGAACCTGAAGTCATTAATCAAGTCCAGCAAAATGAACTTAAAAAGATGTTTATACAATGCCAGACACGGATAATTCAGATTTAGCTTTTAGCCATAAGAATACTTCCATGGCTTTTATTTAAAAATAAGAAGTTTTCACCTCTTGGGGTATTTTAATTGTACTGTCTGAATCCAGGGATCACAAATTCTGTTCATTGGAAAGGGTTTTAAACGGAGTCTGAACCTGAGTAGATTTCCTAATTTTACAGCCAGGACTATAGAAGTGCATCATTCTAGAATGTGTAGACCTGAGTAGCTTATACACTACAGAGCTCTTTGCTTATTTGAAGGTAATTCAGCAACAGGTCACTTTGGGATATAACCTGAACCTTTTTTTGGAGTGGGGTGGGTAGATTACATTAAGTAGACACAAGGGCTGGACATGCAGATGCTTAGGGGATTAGCGTTTTTCATAACTTGTTCTGTCAGTTCATTCCTGTGTGTTTTACCTCTACAAAGTAAATAACACATTTAGTTTTTAGTGACTTTAACATGTTACTGAAGCATTTGAATATAAAGCTATTTTAGTTTTGATGGCTTAACTATTCCCTGAGGAGTTGAGGGTTGTTGACACTAGAGAAATGAATTCTCATTTGATCCTAATTTTCCCCATATTCTACTTGAACACATTAAAAATACTCTGCTGCCTGTACAATATAAACCTAGGAGCATTAAGACTTGTCACACAGTAAACCTGATACATCAGAGGTGAATACCAGCACCTATTAGATTTCATTTTGCTGTTTTCGGGAATGTAAGAACACACATATTGGCTACTGGAAATTCTAGAAGTCAGTCAGGTTTTAATTTATTCCAGGAGGGGCATCCTCGACATCTTATGTAGACGATCCACAACTTCAAAATTTAGTCTGGGCCTAGTGCAGTGGCTCACACCTATAATCCCAAACACTTTGGGAGGCCAGGAGTTTGAGACCAGCATGGGAAACATCTGTCTCTACAAAAAAAAAAATACAAAAATTAGCTGGGCATAGTGGTGCATGCAGGAGGATTGCTTGAGCCCATGAGGTTGAGGCTGCAGTGAGCTGTGATTGTGCCACTGACCTCCAGCCTGGGGTATGCATTGCATGTGAGACTGTCTCAAAAAAATTTAGTCTGAAACACAACTGTGCTGAATCTGACTATAACTCTGACCACAATGAACCAGGGCTGCCCTTATAATCCCCACAGTAAGAAAGTTGTATTCCAACAAGTATTGGTTTGTCTGGTATCTTTAGAGCTTTCTCTGTGGAAGTGACTGATTCTCAGCTGAACATTATGTCCTAACTTTGATAAACATTCCACTTTTGTTATTATTAGTGGTATCTTTTTTTTTACGTGTTAAATCTTGTGATTATTAAAGTACCATTGTAATTTAAAGTGACAAATGTGTATGAGAATTCCTTGCATAACAGATTAAAGAATTTGTAAACAGGGCAAATTTGCTGTAACTGAACACTTGGTCTAGCTGTTGCCAGTATTTTACTCCTTTGAAATATACTCATGATTTAAAAAGTGAAATGGATCAGAAACTATAACTTTAAATCCAAACATTCAAAACTGAATGCTTTCTTCTACCAACTTTTCTTCCGGGTCCTGAAAATATTAAGGGTTCCTAACATGGGAGAAAATACAACCCAACATTAGGTGATAAATACACGTTTAAACTACAGAAATTAGTTCGAAAGAGATCTTTGAAAATTTTTTTAAGAAGGCAAAGTTCCAAACAGGGTTACACAGGAGTCTACTCAGTTTCCTGGCCATACAGGATTAACGCCGTGCCTTACATTAGAGCAACAAACTTGACTGTCCGTGTGTATATAGGTGAGGGACAAAGGGTTTCTGCAGCCAAGCACTGCACTCCATTCCGCTGCCTGGGCAGGCCTTGAGCAGGAAGTCCCTCTTGCACCACCTCCTCCGTTCAGCTCTCTCATGTCTTCCACCAGGAGGACATGGTCTTTTTCCACACAGATCACATAGGATGGTGAATCTTATCTTATTCATGAAAACAGCCCAAGGTACTGGTAATTTGGGACATTTTATTTATTGGAAAGGTTCTTTCAAGGGAACTTTTCTGCAAGACCAAGCAATGTATGTATTTTTCTTTGGTAAATTACAATTTACATTGGCACAAAAAAACGCATGGTGACTAATCTACTTTGCTCTAGGACAGTTAAAGAAAATGTATTTTATCCTCACAAATCCAGTTAAGCCTTCATTTTATTTCTAAAAGTTTAAGGAAGTAGGTCTAGTCTACCACTTATAAAAATGAAAACCAGTTCAACTCTAATATAAACATTATTTACATTAGTTTATAAAAATAGATTTGAGTTTAGGAAAAGTTGAACAACTAGTAATTTTTACTTCAGTTATTAGGTACAATGAATTCCTTGGTTTTTCAAGGCTGACCCTGTTTCCTTGGTTAACAATTTCAATTTAGGCCTTACAGGAAAAAATGTAAGGGATCCTTTATCTGTCTCCAACTAGGTAAGTTATTTGATACCACTGACAGCTTAAAAAGCAACGTCCTAACCTTTCTGAAGATTCTGGTTGCCATAACCATGCTACTACAGTCTGTTAGTTTGCTCTATTAAAACTAATTGGTCTGGAGAAAACCTACCTGCAGTTGTATGAGGCTGTTACTGGAGTAGCAGATGTTAGCTGATCTAACATATTTGGAACCAACTGATGATCCCACATAAAATGCCAAAAATCCAATAGAATCAAAGCAACTAAATGACATTAAGAAAATAAAAACTTTCTAAAGGGGGTATTGCTTTTTAAATTTACTGTTTTGTTTTCATATTTGGGCACAACTTTGTAGCACAGCATTCCCTTATGCATGGGTCTCAAATGCACTGGGATAGGAGAAAATAAAGACAACGCAGTGTCTTGGTTTCTTTTGCGCCCAAAAGCTACATTCATTCCGTTTAAAGGACTCTCATTCAGAGATTGTCCTTTTATGAAAAAAATGGTGACAATACAGTGATTTATTCGGATTACTTGGCAAGGTAATTTGGCAACCTTATAGTCCCCCAGATTTTTGGAAATATTACTACTGGTCCATAAAATACAAAAGTCTGGGAACCACTGCCATGTACAAGTTTAGTTTTGCAGGCTGTTAACAAATGTTTGTTAAGTGGGAAAAAGTTTCTGTGGCCAAACATCTGGGAAATGACAGTACAGAATTTCACGTAGTCATGTGAATCAATGGCAAGTACGCCTCCGTTCCCCAAAGATGGACTACTGAATGCCCCCCAACCCACTGTGAACTGGAAAAACTCAGAACTAGAAAACATAAGAAATCCGAAGCACGATTCCTCTGACTTTGAAATTGCAACAACCTTCTTCATTTCAGCATTTCAACAGCCTGGCCTATGACTCAGCTGAAGCTAAGGAAATGGTACAATCAGCAATGTTATCAATATTAAACTTTTAATATCAAATACTTTTTTTACATCATTACTAATTTATATAATTATAAAACAAACTTCAAAAGCTCCATGAAATCAGTAAGGTAAAAGTCCTTAATGAATATCATATAAACATCAGATGTTACCAGGCTTGATTTCAGGAAATGTCACTGGTTTGTGATAGAAATTACCTATAAAACAATGTGGTATAAATGAATATCTGAATTTTACAATTATGTGGCTACAATTTGCCCATTACTCTTCATAGGTATCACATCTTTAAAGTTCATTTCCATTCACACATTTTTGCTGCTGAAGCCTCGTTCTTCTTAAAGACTCTAGCTGCTTTGCTCTCAGCCATCGTTCTCTTGACAGTGTTGTCTGACCAGCACTGAGAGACAGACACCTGGTTTGAAACACAGAAATTTAAGTCTAGAGCTGGGATAGTAAGTTTTAAATTTTTTTAAGACCTAGGAATACTTTGTGAAAACACAGACCATGTTAGGAGACAAGACCGCCTGGTAGTTACACACAAGTCAACAGCCAAGTTGGGCTTCTACAAAGAAATCGTCGAAGAGTCAGAATTGGAGGGTGGCTCACTCTTTGAAGCTTAGAGAACAAGCAGCATGCCTGTTCCACTGAAGAGATCACCAGCCAAACTCGATTCCCCCTCAATGAGCCCTTTCATACAGCGTTTTTAAAAGGAAAAGTTCATTTCCGTTTTTAGAAGTCTGCCTCAGTTACTGCTGAATAACTCAGCAGACATATATACAAGCTTTCTGAAAAAGCAGTAATGGACACGCGCCACTTACCGAGCCACCACAAGCAGCTGGTGAAGATCATCAGCAGTGATGCTCTGAGGGTCGTTCTTCCGCATTTCCACAAAGTCATCTTCAACTGCCTTTATCAAAAGAGTAAATGTAAATGATGTGCATTTTTGTAAGGAAGAGAACATTAACATGGTTCCTTGACTGATGTAGTAAGGTGGATACGGCCCCTTAGACAAAGGAGGCAATATGGGTGAAAGTACCAAAGCATATACATAATAATGCTGATGAAAACAAAATAATGAAACTCAGATTCATTTAAAGTCAAGCAAACATATAAATCAGCAACTGGCATAGGAAACAATGCTTTTCAACAAAGGAAGAGTGATGTTAGTGAAAATGGCAGAGAAGGGACCGCAGAAAACTCTACTGTTAACACTGATCAAAAATCAGCTTTTTAAAAACTAGAAATAAAACCACACTTGCAGCAATCCAGAGAGCATTTATGCAAGAAAACCAGCTGATTATTGGTAAGAATGTTGAGCCTTGCAGCATTTTAACATGTCCTACTCCTAAATTCCAATCCCTTCCCCTCCAGACGATAATTAATAGCTTCAAAAACCAACAGCCTGGCAGCCACTGGAGAGAGAACAGGGCTAGGGCTCCTTCAAAGTGCCATTCCTGGAGAACTGTCATCTGACCACCTGTCTGGTGGCTCCCTGGAAGGACTCATTTGCAAGGTTGTCTTTATTTAACCTGACTGGAAGCCTGTCTACTATGAACCACCTCCTTCCCCAGGGCATTTATCAAAAACAATCAGAAGAAATTACCAATCACCTTAGCTACCTGAGACACTGGGTAACAGCTGCAGCAAACAACAGACTAACCCAAACCCTTAAACGGAAAAGCTAGCTGGGAAATGACCTGTCTGTAGAGGGCTCTGAAAACCTCAAGTATGTAACTCCTAGGAACTCAGAAGGCTGCAGACATGCTCAGAGACCTTAACTCCCACCTCTGGATAACCTGGAGGTTCTGTGTGAGCAGGAAATGAAGGCTAAGACAGGCTTGTCAATTGTATGGCTAAGTGTGGAACTGAAGGCTTGCCTCAACTTTTATTTTTATTTATGATTATTATTCACCCTTAGACTGGGAGACTACTTCCCGTCATTTAAGGAAATTTCTTTCCAATCATTAACCACAAAACTAACAGAGCAGAGACTTCAGTGCCCACATGTGACAAAGATAGACTTTATAGAATTAGTCAAAAAAGTTACTAAACAGCCTACCAACAGTAACAAACAGCAACAACAATAAACCCTAGGGAGGTTTAATTTCCAGAGTCTAACTTCCAAAGCAGAGTTGCCATATTATATAGTTTAAAATGTCTGGTTGTGGATAAGTGGGGTGGCTTCCGCCTGTAATCCCAACACATTGGGAGGCCAAGGTGGGAGGACTACTTGAAGCCAGGAGTTGACCAGCCTGGGCAATAAAGCAAAACCTGATCACTACAAAAAAAAAAAAAAAGAAAGAAAAGAAAAAAAATAAAAACAAAACTTTAGTTGGGCATGGTGGCGCACACCTATGGTCCCAGCTACTGAGGCAAGAGGATCACTTGAGCCCAGGAGTTTAAGGCTGCAGTGAGCTGTGGCTGTGCTACTTATTATTCCAGCCTGGGTGATAGAGTGAGACCCCATTGACCAAATAAAATGTCTGGTTTTCAACAAAAAAGTACAAAGAAACCAGAAGGTATGGCTCACACGTTGGGGATAAGGGAGTCAGTAGAAAACTGTCCCAGAGGAAACTCAAACATTCAAAGAAATAAAGGAAACCACATAAAAAAAACTTCAGGAAAATATGAGAATCACCAAATAGAGAGTATCAATAAAAAGAGAGAAATAATTTTTTAGAAGAAGGAAATAAAAATTCTGGAGTTGAAAAATATAGTAAAAATTCTCTAGAGGTGCTCAGATTTGATCAGGCAGAAGAAAATCACTAAACCTGAAGATAAGTTTACTGAGATTAGTCTAAGAAACAGAACAAAAAAAGAAGAATGAGGGAAAATGAACAGAGCCTTAAAGACCTGTGGGATACCATTAAATGCATCATCGGATACACAGTGGGAGTGTCAGAAGGAGAGGAGAGAGAAATGAGGCAGAAAGAAACATGGCCAAAACCTTCCCAAATTTGTTGAAAACCTCCCCAAAATATGAATTATTCTGCACCTCAAAGAAGCTCAACAAATTCCATGTAGGATAAACTCAAGAGAGCCACACATTGACACATCATAGTCAAAACTGTCAAAAGCCACAAAATCTTGAACGCAGTGACAGAAAAGTGACTCAGCGTGTACAAAGGATCCTCATCAGAAACTAGCTGGCTTCTCAGTAGAAACCAGAGGCCAGAAAGTGGTGGGAGGACATGTTCGAAATGATGAGACAAAGACTATAAACCAAGAATTCTACATCCAGCAAAACTAGCCTTAAGGAGAAATTAAGACATTCCCAGATAAACAAAAACTTAAAAGAGGGCTGGGCGTGGTAGCTCACGCCTCTAATTCCAGAATTTTGAGAGGCTAAGGAGAGAGGATCACTTGAACCCAGAAGTTAGAGACTAGCCTGGGCAACATAAAGAGATCCCCTATCTCCACACACACAAAAAAACAAAAACACACACACAAAAACCAAAAAAAAACCAAAGAATTAGCTGGGCACAGTGGCACATGCCTGTGGTCCCAACTACTCAGGAGGCTGAAGTGGGAGGATCGCTTGAGCCTGGGGGGGTTGAGGCTGCAGTGAGCCATGATCACAACACTGCACTCTAGCCTGGGTGACAGAGCGAGACCCTGTCTCAAAAAAGAATTTGCAGAAGTAGACCTGCCATGCAAGAAACACTAAAGACAGTTCTTCAGGCTGAAAACATACTAGACAGTAACATGAACCCACGTGAGGAAATAAAGGGTGCTGGTAAAAGTGATTGCATAGACAAATAGAAAAAATAGTACAGAAGTCTTTCCCATTTCTAACTTTTTTCTCTAAAAGACAACTGCAAAAGCAGTAATTCTAAATGTGTTGATGGACATACAATGTATTGAGAGGTAATTGTATGACAGCAGCACGAGGGAGAAGGAATGGAATTATAAAGGGGCAAAGTCTTTGTATAATTAAACTGGCATTAGCCAAAATTTTTTTTAATTAAAAATAACTAAACGAACTGGCATTAATCCTAAATAGATGATTATACTAACATGTTAACTTTATCCTCCCCCCCACCCCCGGCAACCACTAAGAAAATAACTTTAAGAAACCTCAAGGGATTAAAGTGGGACATTGGAAAATACCTATTTCAAACAAAAAGACAGTAATGGAGTAACAGAGGAATAAAAAAAGACATGACAGAAAACAAATGGCAAAATTACCTTATCAGCAATTATGGTAAATGTAAATTGGTTGCATACTGCAATTCAACACAGGGCAATCCTTTATTCTAACCTAGACATACCTTGGTTATTTCATCAGATATGCTATATTCCAAGAATCTCAAAAGGGTTAGATAAATGCGGAATTTGTTCAGCACGGAAGGCAGCACCGCTGAGAGAAGGCTGTTCATGTACTCCTCCATGTTTGGTGGAATTAGCTGGGGCTGTAAGTGAATCTGGCAGTCTGCCTGAAAAGAGAAGGAGTACACTGTATTTTCTGAGTTCCTAAATTGATCTACATTTTTAAAGAAAGATGCATCATCTCTGTCAGCCCCTGTGGGAATTAGAAAATACCATTTATTATTTAGGGGGAGGGAATAATTTTTTTTTTCTATGTGTGTGAGACAGGGTTTTGTCCTGTCGCCCAGGCTGGAGTGCAGTGGTGTGATCGCAGCTCACTGCAACCTGCCTCCCAGGCTCAAGTGATCCTCCCACCTCAGCCTCCTTAATAGTGGGACCACAGGTGCACGCCACCATGCCTGGCTAATTTTTGAATTTTTTGTAGAGACAAGTTTCGTCATGTTGTCCAGGCTGGCCTCAAAGTCCTGGGCTCACGCAATCCACCTGCCTTGGCCTCCCAAAGTGCTAGGATTACAGGTGTGAGCCACGGCACCCAGTGAGAATCTATTTTTAATATTAACTTACATGCTTTATAACTACCTCAGAAATAATTATGAAAGCTTTTTCTTGGTTACTTATGTTTCCTCAATGGTATCAGTAAACACACAAAAATGTAGCCAATCTCTAAAAAGCAGCTAATTAAAAAGTTCTATCACACCTGCACACAGAAAACATATCCTTGAGCCATTTCATTCTTAGTCAAAGGTGGTTTCTCATCAATCGCAGGTGAATACTATTATACAGAGACTATACACCATTTGACAACTGGGAGCATTTCCCATCATCTGCAGAATTAAAAGCTCTCTTTACCAGCCACTCTGAAGACATACCACAGCATTTCACTGTAAAGCATGAAAATAACTACCAAGTGACCAAGGACATTTTAAAAGGAACTCTAAAATATTTTTCACATAAGATTAGCAGAAAACAATGGGTCAAAGGTAGCAAGAACAGAAGTCTGGATGTTAAAATCAGACACTCTCGCTCTGCTCAGATGTGGGTGTTTCTGCTGCCAACAGCCTTGCTGGTCTCATGACTTGCTGATATCTGAGCTTGGTAGATGCAAGGTTTTCATCCATGACAGTGCAAAATACTCAATTCCCTTAATGATCAGCAGTCACAGTTTTTTACAACAAATGTAACTTATTAATAAGCGGTACAAAGAAACAGCAAAAATGTAGTTATTTTTCCAATGTCAACCTCCATTTAAAAATGACTCATCATACCGGGAGGAGTGACCTCCCCTCCGAAGTAATGAAAACGTTAATATTGCAGGGGAATTCCATCTGATGGTAGCTGAAGTCATAATCCACCTTCTGCCATGTTATGAGGTTGCTCAGGGCTGTCACATTATGAACACCTACGAAGGCAGGAAAACACTTTCAGTCATTTGACTTTAATCATCTAAGCAAATCAGTTTTGCTGACACCGATGATGAGCTTTGAAGTTTCTACCACTTTTAATAAAGGGTATGAGGTGCTGTCCAATTTACTACATTAAACGTCACTAAGTGTGTAGGCTTACAACAGTCTTGGTTAAGGTAGAACTTTCTGGGGCCAGGGGATCCCCCCGCAAATCTAATACCTAGCATCTGGTATGCACCTAGACATAAAATAGTTCCCAAGTATGATTATTTCTAAGTGGTGTATTTACAGGGCTAAACCAAGGAAATACTAAAACTACCTTCATACATAGATCAGCCAGATTTTATATTCCCCTTTGCCTTAAATGTGCCCAGTCTACCTCATTTTTTCTTCTACCTTTACCTCTTGAGCTGATTGCAAGCAGTGTATTCTTAATTGTCTTTATTTGAGCACTGGTAAACAATCTGATTTCTTGTGATTTTATAATATATTCCACAACTGAGGTTAGCGTAAACCATTTGATCTATTATTTTTCAGACATTCTCTGAAAACCATTTACAAACTTTACAAAGGGAGGTTAAAAAATAATTAGCCGGGCGTGGTGGTGGGCGCCTGTAGTCCCAGCTACTTGGGAGGCTGAAGCAGAAGAATGGCGTGAACCTGGGAGCTGGAGCTTGCAGTGAGCCGAGTGACACCACTGCACTCCAGCCTGGGCAACAGAGCAAGACTCCGTCTCAAAACAAAAAAAAATTCTATTAGATCTTTTCTACATTTCCCTTTTGAGGTATTAGATGACTAAAGGCAAAGCTTCCTCCCATTTCAGCTTTTTAAAAAGCTATTTGGGGCAGGTGCAGTGGCTCACACCTGTAATCCCAGCACTGTGGGAGGCCAAGGCAGGAAGGATCACTTGAGCCCAGGAATTCAAGATCAGCTGGGCAACATAGAGAGACCCTGTCTCTACCATTCCTTACACTCACTGAACAAAAAATTTTAGGTTATATACAACTACGCAAAGAACCCAACATTGTAGGCCCATACAGACTGCTCCAACCATGCGCTGACACAATAAAACTTTTCACCAAAGAACCCTTACGACCCTCAACATCTAATACTACCCTTTATATTACTGCTGCATTATATTAATACTACCCTTTATATTATTGTATTGCATTATATTGTATTGTATATATTGTATTGTATATATATTCTTATATTATTGTATTGTATATATTGTATTGTACTGTAATATTATATTAATACTACCCTTTATATTATTGCTCCATTATATATAATATAGAAAACATATATATGATATATATAAGATATATCACATATATGATATATAATATATATCTCATATATCATATATTATATAACATTATAAGACATATATATTATATATAATAATTTAATATATTATTTATATAATATAAATATATAATTATATTTACATATAATTATATATTTGTGTATTATATATTTATATACTATATAAATATATAAAAATATACTATATTATATATAATATATAAAATATATAATATAATCATATATTATATATCTTAGACATATATATTATATAATATATAAGATATACATTATATAAGATACATATATAAGATATATAATGTCTGTTCCATTGTACTACTTTCAGAATACTATGGCAAAACATAGTTGGTGTATACAATTAGTTTATAACATATGCTTTAATCAAATTCACATGCCAAGCCTTTATCTTACGTTATTTGTTAAATGTGAATTTGTCCATAGATACTCTTCTAAAAGTTATTCCTAGATCTGGCTTTAGTGGGGAGAAAGTCAGAAATGGAAGAGAAACATCTATGTACGTACCTGGGGTATCCAGCTGCCCCTGTTCCAGGAGAGTCTCATCGATTACAAGGGAAGTATTGCTGGGCAGCTGGAGGAGCCCACTGACCAAGCGATTGGCTGTGTAGTCTTTGTGGGGAATGAATTTCAAATGGTTCATGTTCTCTATAGTCATCTGTAGACGAAAAGACTGCAAAGAGAAATTTTTTAGTGAACAAGAATTTAAGTTTCCCTGTTTTAAGAAAATATGTACTTGGAATTAAACATTGTGTTTCACATAGAAAAAGTGATCTTATAAATTTCTAAGGGAGTAGTGATATGGTTTCTTGAACTCTAGAAGCAAAAATAGTATCTAGATCTTACATTTGAATTTCGTCCATTTTATGAGCTACTTTATTCTCAAATGTCTTGTTCAATATTCTTGAAAATCAATTTTAATTTAACCAATGAAACAAATGGTAGATAACTGACATACAAATATTAAATACCCCAAAGCCTAACCTCTTTCACCTAACACAAGCTAGCTAGCAAAAAGAAAATGTTAATTTTACTCTTCAAGACAGGGAGAGAAAAGCTTAATTTTCCTCTATATTCTTTGACTTAAAATTGTATTCATTCATCGTAGACATTTTTGAACAAACTTTTCACAGAAAAATCAAGGAGTAGAGCACACTGAGCTGTGGGGGGACCTGCGCTCTCAGGAGGTGCCTCCAGGACGTGAGCACCTTCTCACTCAGTGTAACGAGTAAGTGACCCATCTGTGCTCCTCCTCCAGCTGTTGAGCCACCATTCCCAACACCCTCTGTGCTCTGCCTTATACACCAATCCATTCTTCCATCCCTCCAGCTTGAAACAATGTGGCAAGGATGGAGAAGAGGGTATGGTGGGGGAAGGCTGTCAAGGAAGAGGTAAGATATATTGCGAAAATTTAGAGGAGTTTTGTGTATTACCTCAGTGATTCTAAGAAAACAGGGGGAGCTTAGGGGTGCTTAAATGACCTACCATGTATTAATTTATTTGTTAATCTTCTACCTAAACTCTGTGAGGGCAAAGGATTTGTTTCGGTAATTCTCAAACTGTGGTCCCGAGAACCCCCAGGGAATTGCTTCAACCCTTTTACGGGGTCAATCAGGTCAAAATCATGCATGGATAAAAGATCCTTTCAATGTGCAAGACTAATGAATTTTACCATAGCAGACTATGGAAAATTTATGAATAGGATTTCAGATTCCACACTTAACTATCTTTAAGGAAATGTCATGTGGACAGTTTTGGTCTAGTATCAAAGACCACCACCCAGTTATCTGCAAAGGCTATCAAAACCATCCTTCCTTTACCAACTCCTTTTCCATCTGTGTGAGGCCAGCTTTCCTTCATATACTTCAACCAAAACCTGAGATTACAATAGACTGAAGGCAGAAGCAGATACAAGCATCCATTGTCTCCTATTAATCCAGACATTAAAGAGATTTGCAAGAATGTAAAACAATGTCACGTTTATCACTAATCATTTTTGGCTTGGGAAAAGTTGTTTTTATAAAAATATTTATATGTAATTTTTTATTTTTAATAGATGTATTTACTTTATCTTCTAGTCTGGTAAATTAATGATAAGTATAACATGAAAAACGGCTCTTTGAGTACTTAATACATTTTTCAGTGTAAAGTGAGTCTAAGGAGACTGAGAACTGCTGGTATATTCCGGTCCACTTCTGCTTCTTGAGGGCCTAGACGAGTGTTAGCACTGAGACACTCAATACATTTGGTTCAATAAGGATCTAGTGCACCCTCTTCAATTTCCAAAGAAGTGATCAGTATTTTCAGTCACACAAGTAATCAGAAGCAATTCCCCTGTTCCCAAGATCCTACCACCATGCAAATACTGCATTCCAGATACCCTGGCAAATAAAGTGAGCTCAACTTTCCAAACAGGAATTAAAATTGAGGCAATGGAGATAAAGAACTTTATTACCTCAACTAAAAGAATTATGCTCCTATAATTTAGAGTTTATTTAGATTTAAGACTTTAGTGTACAAAAAGGATACCAAATTGGACAAATTGGTATCAACAGAGTATAATTTTAAGGCAGTTACTGAAATTGTTTTGTTAGACTTACAGAAATTTGTGCTTAGGCAAAAAGAAGAAAAAAGTGAAACGTTTAGGGGAAAGTACATTTTGAATTAGGTAACTTGGCAGGCTTTGTTTCCCCTTAAATAAGATCTATTAAAATCTCTAAGTTAAATATTTGAAGTGAATGAAAGACAGTTAGATGGATTTCTTAAGTGTGCTTAGGTTTATAATACATATTTATATTCATCTTACTGCTGGAACAAGATGTTGAATAATTCGATACAAGTGTTCCGTGAAGGTACTATTCCGTGGGCAACCACTCAAGTTAACTGTAAATTTTCCTAGTGGAAGGACATCTCTTCTTGTATATCTAGAAAAGAAAGAAATCAATTAATAAGATGCTGAAGTGACTTCCTGATTTCTATCAAAAAGCAAAGAATAGAAAAATTAGCTTAATATTGTCATTAAAAATAAATCAGAATATTCTGACCAGTTATTTTATCAGAATAACAGCAATAAAATAGCCAATATTGGTACGTAAGTGCTGCTGGTCATGTGCCAAAGACCATTCTGAGTACGTAAATGTTTCCTCATTTAACCCCTAACCATTCAGCGGTAGGTACTGTTGTCTTTGCTTTACAGATGAGAAATGCTCAGAGATGATAATAAGCAACATGTTCATCTAAACGGAAGCTGACAGAGCTGGGATATGAATCCGGGTAGTTTGGTTCCAGAGCCTGTGCTCTCAACCATTATGTACTACTGTCACAGATTGATTTGAGAAAAGATAAGATTTACAGCACAAAGATGTTTCCTGCAACTTTCTAATAGAGAAAAGCTAGGAAAACCTAACATTTAGAGAAATGGTTACAGTATGGTACAACTGCATAGTGAAATACTTTGCAGCCACTACAAAGTTCATGAAGCATTATGATGGGAAAATGTTTAATATGTATCAACCGCTGAAAACAAGACACGGATCTGTGCTTAGAGTGTAACTAAGACCTATGCAGGGATGTATACATACGTAAACAAAAACCAATGAACATGTACCTAAAGGTTAACGGAGGTTCTAAGTGGTGAAATTACAGATGGTGTACATTTTCCTCTTTATGTCCTTGGAACTTGTCAAAGGCCCACACTAGTTTTAAAGTCAGAAAACAAAGAAATACAGTGGAGTCAAGGGATGCGGTGCTAGTGTCAATGTCCACGTTAAATGTGCACACGATGTGGGCGCCTTGAGATGTATAAACAGAGCGTTCGGAAGCAAAAGGGATAAAACGGCTCATTTTGCTCATCAGCCAGATCCTTTATCTCGGGGTCCCCAGTGCCCAGGCCGTGGACTAGTACTGGTTGATGGCCTGTTAGGAACCGGGCCACAACGCAGGAGGTGAGGGGTGGGCGAGCGGGCATTACCGCCTGAGTTCCGCCTCCTGTCAGATCAGCAGTGGCATCAGATTCTCACAGGAGCGTGAACCCTATTGTGAACTGCGCATTTGTGTGTTCCTTATGAGAATCTAACGCCTGATGTTCTGAGGTGGAACAGTTTCATCCTCAAACCATCCCCACTCCAGTCCATGGAAAAATGGTCTTCCATGAAACGGGTCCTTGGTGCCAAAAAGGTTGGGGACCACTGTTTTATCTGATTTTGGCTCTAAAATTTAAGGGGACATAATCAAAATGCTAAATGTGAAACTGTGAGAAAAGGAATTTGTCTGTGATTTGGTATAACAGTTGTTAACACTGAACAGATAAAAAGCATGTGATGAAGCCCAATAAGGAAAACACAGATTACACCAGCAATCTTCCCACTCTTCCACTTCCACACACACCAAACTCCCCTAATTCCCACCAGCATACAGCACTTACACTGTGGAGATGAGATGTAATATAAGGTATTCAGCAGCCAAACTATCCCCCAGAAGGGCATGAGTAAGGAACCCAAGAAGTTCTGCTCTGACTGGAGACAATTCGGACATGAAACTTGAAACAACTGAAGGAGAAAGGGAGACCTGAGTCAGGACACACACACCAGTTCCTCTCAAGTGTCTTAGGTAAAAAATAACTATGTGAGCAAAGCACAACAATTCAGTAGACAGTAAGTAAAGCGTAACATATCCATCAGTAAGTGATGCTCATTTTAAAAATAAGATAGTTTGCATCCTCCTGTTTTTTTTTTTTTTTGAGACCGAGTTTTGCTCTTTTTGCCCAGCCTGGAGTGCAACGGCGCCACCTCGGCTCACCGCAACCTCTGCCTCCGGTTCAAGTGATTCTCCTGCCTCAGCCTCCCAAGTAGCTGGGATTACAGGCACATGCCACCACACCTGGCTAATTTTGTATTTTTAGTAGCGACAGGGTTTCACTATATTGGCCAGGCTAGTCTCGAACTCCTGACCTCAGGTGATCCACCCATCTCGGCCTCCCAAAGTGCTAAGATTACAGGCGTGAGCCACTGCACCCAGCCTTGTATACTCTTTTGTCCTCATTTCAGTGAAGAGAATTAACATAAGAGAAAAATGGGGCAATGAGAGAGAGATTACTGAAAACACTTATTGTGAGGAATGAAGACCTGACCCTTAATTCCACTATGAGCACGTTACAGGCAGCTCTGGACACACACTGAGGCTAACAGTAGATAGCTGACTAGGCTGTAACACTTACACTTACAGGTTTTGCTCTCCTCTTTGTTAAGGCAGGCAGGCAATAATGGGTTGATGTGTTGCAACTTCTGGGCTAAGATCACATGAATTCTCGGCACTAATGAAGCAGGAGGACTGTGTACTCTCTGCTCCTCTGCTGTGTCTGTGCACTCCATCGGATCCAGCAGTGCAGAGGCATCCCTGTGGAGAGATGATAAAGTTTCAATTTAGAGAGACATCAGTTGCACAGATGCAAAAATAATATGCATCTTGGAAAACAAAATTAAAGCCAAGAATATTTCCACCTGTACATCTCCTTAAAGAACAGAAAGTGACCTCTCATTCTAACGTGTTACATCACACAGACTTCGGGCTTGTTAAGACGTATCATGAAATAATGCATTTACTCCATTTTTCAAGAACGGTTTTTTTTTTTTTTTTAGATGGAGTCTCACTGTGTTGCCCAGGCTGGAGTGCAGTGATGTGATCTCGGCTCATTGAACCTTCCTGGGTTCAAGCGTTTCTCGTGCCTCAGCCTCCTGAGTAGCTGAGATTACAGATGCATACCACCATGCCTGGCTAATTTTTGCATTTTTAGTAGAGTCAGGGCTTCACTATGTTGGCCAGGCTGGTCTCGAACTCCTGACCTCAAGTGATCTGCCTGCCTTGGCCTCTCAAAGTGTTGGGATTACAGGCGTGAGCCACCATGCCTGGCCAGGAACAGTAATATTTTTTATTCAGCACTTCAATAAATGGAATGTAGGATGTCACTCATAAGGCCATTTCAAAACACAGGTATTCCTTCGACTACTGGCCGGGACATCGAATACTTGACAGCAGATCTCAAAAACTGGGGTCTTTTTCTCAAAAGCCGTCCGGTATCTATTATTCAGTGTGTGGAGAATCCATTCATCTCTTATCTTGCTAATTGTTTTTCCTAAATTTAATTCTTACATGATCCCTCGAATACTGAGTAGACAAGCAATGAAAGTATGAATTTTTCAGACTTGCTAAATAAATCTGCAGATGATAGATTTGTGAGACGACTGAAACAAATGGCTAATCTTTTAGATCTTGACTTTATAGATTCTACAGACACTGAAGTAATAAATTCATACTCCTGTATTTTTTAATACAAGCATAATAACCTTTTCCATAGTATGTACCACGTGACAGACAATGTTCAATGCCTTACACGTACAAATTCACCAAAACCTCACATCTACCCTTATTTACAATGAGGAAACCAAGCCCAAGGTGACATAGCTAGTAAGTGGCCAAGTCAGGACTCCAACCCAGGCTGTCTGCCTGTCTGTGCTCTTAACCTCTGTGATGGTTAATACTGTGTCAATTTGACTGGATTGAAGGATGAAAAGTATTGTTCCTGGGTGTGTCTGTGAGGGTGTTGCCAAAGGAGATTAACATTTGAGTCAGCGGGCTGGGACAGGCAGACCCACCCTGAATCTGGGTGGGCAGCATCTAATCAGCTGCCAGCATAAAGGCAGGCATGGAAAGAGCAGACTGGCTGAGTCTTCCGGCCTCCATCTTTCTCTCATGCTGGATGCTTCCTGCCCTCAAAAATCAGACTCCAAGTTCTTCAGCTTTTGGACTCTTGGCCCTACACCAGTGGTTCGCCAGGACCTCTTAGGCCTTCAGCCACGGACTGAAGCCTGCACTGTTGGCTTCCCTACTTTTGAGATTTTGAGACTCAGGCTGGCTTCCTTGCTCCCCAACTTACAGATGGCCTATTGTGGGACTTTACCTTGTGATCGTGTGAGTCAATTCTCCTAATAAACTCCCCTTCATATATTAATCTATCCTATCAGTTCCGACCCTTTAGAGACCCCTGACTAATACAACCTCTAAACTAAACTACATCAATAGTGAAGTAACTAAAGCAGGAAAGTCATCATAATCAGAAATTGCCAAGATGAACAATCTCATATACTATTACTAAGGGACGGTTAAGCTTATTTAAAGTTGTTTAAAATTTTTGTTTTGTACCATTTTTTTTTTAACTGTGAAAAATGTTAAGTTCATCCTATACAGAAACTAAGATGATGAATGTCCAGTATTCAACAAGAGGACTCTGGTGTAGATGAGGGACATCAGCCCTTGCTTTTGGCAATCTCAAAACAAAACAAAAATGAATGAGGAAGATCTAGATTTCCAAGATATGTTGTTAATAAAAAAAATTAAAAAGTGTAAATGAGTATATATACCATGTTACCTTTTATAGAAGAAAAAGGTAGAAATAAAATGTATACGTATCTTCATATTTTTGTAAAAAAATAAATACAGGAAGGATAAACCAGAAAGTACGGTTCCCTAAGGAGGCTGGGTGGGAAGAGACAACAGGAATGGGGATAGCTGAGAATGACACCTCTGAGAATCTTTCTAAGTAAAATAAATAATGAAATCACTCCGGAGGGGAAGAAAAGTTCCCTGAGTAACTGGAACATAGCTCTGACTACACAGCTGCATTCTAAAATAAAAATGAACTGGAAATGTATTGAACTCTAATTACTAGGTTTCTGTTTTGTAGTGGTATGGGTTACCAATTCTGAAATTCCCTTCTGTACATGGTAGAAATGGGGAAACGACAGATTGTGAATAATGGGAATCAAATTTGTTAGAAAAGGAAGTCATAAATATAGAAAGGAGAACAACTAGAACATGTGACTCCTGCTGTGCTGAGCTGGAATCAGAAATATGAACCCATGGTTTTTCACAGACGTTAGAAATATACAAAACATGCATGTGTGAGTATGTATGTGTGCATTTAAATGTGTATGCATGTATATGTATACATATGTTGCATGTATCCTAGCTCTCTACTTTAAGGGCCTAGATGCAAATCTAACCCAGTACCAACGAGCACATCTAGGACTCAGATCTTCAAAGCATATGATGAAGCTGCAACAGCTTAATATGCCAGAAAATAAATGTTAAAAAATGGTAACATCATCTCAAAAAAAGGACCCAGCACCTGCTTAAAGTGGCTCCCACTAGCCAAATCTGGGAAAATTTGGGTCTCAAAATAAAATAATGATATTAACATTGAATAAAATCAGAATCTATTAGTCCATACTAAATATAAGTAAATACATTACTTGAATAAACAAATGGAAGAGGTATCTTTTATAGTAGAATGCCAATAAATAAATGTACTGAGTTAGAAAATTGCCAACATAGTAATAACTGATTCAAGCAAGAATCATCAATGAATGCTAAAATAAATTGGTGAAAGTTTAATGAGAAACTGGATATTTATGTCCCAAAGTACCTTCCTCCAAGTTACTTGTCAATTACAAAGTGAGAAATGTAACTTTAGAGAAGAGACATCTGGAAGACACCACCTTAACCAACTAATGAAAATTAACCTCACCAGTAAAGGGACAAACTGACATTGCATGCCTCCTGCTGTAACATACTGAGGATACATCAATTCTGTAATATTCCTACCAAAAATGCAAAACATTGAGTCTAACCATGAGGAAACAAGTAACTGGTAACTGGCTTACACTCTTCAGAAGTATCAAGGCTCTCTGCTCTCTACCACGTGAGAAGACAGCCATCTGCAAACCAGGAAGTGGGCCCTCACTAGAAACCAGATCTGCTGGGAACTTGATTTTGGACTTCCCAGCCTCCAGAACTACTGGAAGACATACACTTCTGTTGTTAAAGGAAAAAAAAAAAGTGGCAAGACCATGAAAGACAAAGGCTGAGGACTGTTTCAGATTGACCTCTAGTTATTTAGGTTTATGTTTTGTAGAGGTATGACTTAACAATTCTGAAATTCCCTTCTCTATGTTGTAAAAATGTGCAAATGTAAGATTGTGAAAAATGGGAATCAAGTTTAAGAGAGTTACACTAATATAGAAAAGAGAACAAGTAGAACGACACCTGTGGTGCTGAACGGGAATCAGAAATACAGTATAAACTCAGTAGAAAGAGAGAATGAGCGAGCTTCTGAACCTTGGACTGGGGGATGCAGAAGGGAGACATGTAAAAAAGAACATGATTAAGACAATTAGTGAAATTAAGTATAGATTGTGGATTAGTGTATTGTATATGTGTGGCAAATTTCCTAGTTTTGATACCTGTACTCTAATTATGTATGAGAAAGTCAGTGCTCTTAGGAAATGTTGACAAGCAGTTAGGGGTAAAAGGGTTTGATTTCTGCAACATACTTTCAAGTGTTTCAGAAAAATGTGTGCATAGATAGAAAGCACAAATGAATGACAAAGCACATGGGGTGCAAGTGTTTACAACTGGTACATCTGGGAAAAAGGGAAAAGGGAGTTCTTTAAAACCATCCTGTAACTTTCCTGAAAACTTGAAATTATATAATAAAGGAGAACAAAAAAAGAGCACACAGACTCACCTTTCATCATTATTCAGTATACTCAGCACAGGATCCACAGACAGTATGCCATATAGCTCAAGAATGTCATTTACTTTGAAACAATCCCAATCTTCATAAACCTAACAAGAGACCACATGAAATCACATTGTTAGAACAGACACAAAGCTTAAGATATTAGTCTTGAAGTACCAATATCTTGGAATTTTAGATCAGAAAACAGACCTTAAAGCAAATCCTTTATTTCATAAATTTTTATAAATTGAGACCAAGAGTCATTCTGCTATTTAGCAAATAAGTGAAAAACCAAAACAAAGGATGCCTGCCTACCTTCCAAACTAATGTCTGTTTTCAATATACCACAGTACTACAAAAAAAAAAAAAGGATTTTCCTAAAATTAAAAAAAGCCTTTTCCCAAAGGCTGACAGTTAAAACTAGAACCGTGCACTATCTCAAAACCTATTAAACCACACCAAGAAAAGGAAAAAACAAAAACAAGATGATTAGCTTTGCATTTATTCATAAACTGCAACATCGGATTAACACAAAACTTGGAATGGCCAGAAGATTTTTCACAATTAAAAAAAAAAAACAACCTTTCAAAATTGTCTGTCATGATGGACTTAGTGATAGTCAAGGCCATTTACTGATCACGCCTGGTAGAAGCATGGCAGGGGAAAATGGTTAATTTTGGTCCCTGTGCCATATGACTTAAGTGTCATTTCAGTTAAAACCGCTGAGAATCTGGGTGCAGTGGCTCACCCCTGGAATCCCAGAACTTTGGGAAGCTGAGGTGGGTGGGTCACTTGAGGTCAGGAGTTCAAGACCAGCCTGGCCAACATAGTGAAACCCCATCTCTATGAAAAATATAAAAAACTAGCTGGGTGTGGTGGTGCATGCCTGTAATCTCAGCTACTCAGGAGGCTGAGGCACGAGAATTGCCTGAACCCAGGAGGTAGAAGTTGCAGTGAGCCAAGATCATGCCATTGCATACCAGCCTGGACAACAGAATGAGACTGCCTCAAAAACAAAACAAAACAAAACAAAACAAAACAAAAAAAACCCCCAAAAACAAAAAAACCCAAAATGCACAAAGAATAAGGATGGAAATCCTTAACAATCATTTCTGAACCTTCTATCACTTGCTCATTTATCAGGATCAAAATACTAGAATAAGTAAGATGGAAGAACAAACTATTAAAAGTTTTCTTACTTCTGCTTTATTTTAGATATAAGTGAGAAACAGGTTTTGCTGAGAGAAGGAAGAAGACAAAAATGAAGAAGATATTATGTTAGAAATGATACAGGAAGGGAATAGACATAATTTAAAAGTTGTTCTGCTTCTGCATTTGAGATATTCTTCAATTCTTTTAACTTGTGAATATGTTAGCTTACATGCAAAAGGAACGTGCAGGTGTGATTAAATTAACAACCTTGAAATGGGGGGATTATCCTTGATTAACTGGCTGGGCCCCATGTAATCACACAGATTCTTAAAATTGGGGAACCCTTCCTGGTTGTGGTCAGATGAGATGTCAACATGCAAAAAATGGTCAGACAAATGCAATGTTGCTGGCTACGAATATGGAAGAAGGAGCCATAAGCCAAGGAAATTCTCCCTTAGGGGCTCCGAGAAAGGAATGTAGCCCTGCTGGCACCTCGAGTTTACCCTACTGAGACCATGTTGGATTTCTGACCTAAAGCCCGTAAGATGATAAACTTTTGCTGCTTTAGGCTATTAAATTTGCAGTGATTTGCTATAGCTAGCCTGACACAAGAAAACAAATGCAAATGCTCAGACACTAAGCTACTTTCTGAGACATATAACATGTCAATGTTGGATCTATGAAAAGTTTTATTACCTTCACAAGGCATGCAGGGCCCTTCTCTCCTGGCAATGGAAAATTCAAATCAAAAGGAGAAGACAAGTTCAGAGAGTTCAGCTGTTGCCCAGTAGAAGCTTCAGTTTCTAAACGTTTTGGCTCTCCACACCATTGAAGACCACCAACACTCCCTAAATTCAAAGGATAGCATTGCACTTAGTCATTTCTAAGGCCTCCTGGAGAAAAAGAACATTCCATAAATGCCTTTCAAGTTTGATATATGTGATGCTTCTGAGCTTGCAAAGTTCAAGTTGTTACAGTTTTTAAGGAAACAGCACATACTAACAAAGTCTTTTGTTTGATCTGTAAGAGGACAAAAACAAACATGTAGATCTAAAAAGTTTACTTTTTTCCCTTACTGTAAGATATCAACAAATTCCTCCCATCAAATCTCATGTATAACCAGTTTCAAAAGTTGATTTGCAATATGGTTACTTTGACATCTTTGATTTAAGGAATACATGGTCTACCGACAGCAAAACTCCTTGGTAGAACATACTTTTTCTATTAATTAAGCAGAATAAAACCATACAGCAATAAATTAATTTACCAAATACTTATTAATACCCAGTATGTACCAGGAATCAAACCACTTGTTGGGGATATACAGGTCATTAAAAGAATAACCCCAACTCCTGAAGTAGTTACACTTTAGGGCTGATAACATGAGAATCAAATTATAGCCTGCCATACCACGAAATACCACTCAGCAATAAAAGGGACAAACTACTGATACATGCAACAATTGGGATGGATCTCAAGGGAATTGTGCTGAAGAAAAGACAATCCCCAAAGTTTATGTAATATACAATTCCATTCTTAAAATGACAAAATTATAAGAGATAGAGAAGAGACCAGTGGTTGCTACGGTCTAGAGACTTGGGGGGATGGAGGAGGCAGGAGAGTGGTAGTTATGAGCATAAAAGGGCAACATGAGAGATCTGGGTAATGAAATATTCCCGATCTTAACTGTGGTGGTGGTCAAATGAATCTACCTATGTGATAAAACTGCAAAGAACAGGCCAGGTGCAGTGGCTCAAGCCTGTAACCCCAGTACTTCGGGAGGCTGAGGCAGGTGGATCACGAGGTCAGGAGACCATCCTGGCTAACACGGTGAAACCCCGTCTCTACTAAAAATACAAAAAATTAGCCAGGCGTGGAGGTGGGCGCCTGTAGTCCCAGCTACTCAGAAGGCTGAGGCAGGAGAATGGCGTGAACCCGGGAGGCAGAGCTTGCAGTGAGCCGAGATTGCGCCACTGCACTCCAGCCTGGGCGACAGAGCAAGACTCCGTCTCAAAAAAAAAAAAAAAAAGAAAAACAAATGATTGTATCAATGTCCATTTCCTGGTTATGACATTCTTCTATAATTACGTAAGGTGTTACCATTGGGGGAAGTAGAGGCTAAAAGGTATACAAGATCTTTCTGTATTATTATTTTTTTTTTTGAGACAGAGTCTTGCCCTGTCACCCAGGCTGGAGCATGGTGGCGATCGGGGCTCACTGCAACCTTTGCCTCCCGGGTTCAAGCAATTCTCCTGCCTCAGCCTCCTAAGTAGCTGGGATTACAGGCGTGCACAACCATGCCCAGCTAATTTTTGTATTTTTAGTAGAGATGGGGTTTCACCATGTTGGCCAGACTGGAACTCCTGACCTCAAGTGACATGCCTGCCTTGGCCTCATGAAGGGCTGAGATTATAGGTGTGAGCCACCGCGACCAGCCTCTCTGTATTATTTCTTACAACTGCATGTAAATCTATACTGTGTCAAAATAAAAAGTTTAAAAATATGTATAGCCTGAAAGATTGACTAAACACCAACAAGTTTTACTTTATATAAATAAAGTACTCAAATGCATAAAAAGCCTGCATTAGGACATTCAAACAAGAATGGTAAGAAATAAAAGTAGCATCAACTGCTTAAGTGATAAGAGAATTAACATATTTCCTGGACTTGAATACATACTTGAATATATTACAATATATAAGTTACTATGATATTTATTTGAGATGGAGTCTCTCTGTCACTCTGGCTAGAGTGCAATGGCACGATCTCAGCTCACTGTAACCTCTGCCCCCCTGTGTTCAAGTGATTCTACTGCCTTAGCCTCCCGAATAGCTGAGATTACAGGTGCCTGCCACCATGCCTGGCTAATTTTTGTATTTTTAGTAGAGACGGGGTTTCGCCATGTCGTCCAGGCTAGATGATAGACCATTAATTTTAATATATTCTGGGGATCGGTGGAGAAAAAGAATACTGCGACATTTATATGTATTCATAGTAAAACATTCCAATTTTAAACACATTAAAATATATCTTAGCATTAAGAAAATTGGGAAGTATCAATTTATAAAGTAGAGTAATATATGGGTAAATAAAATTCATTAGTAAATCCCTGTTTACCACTGATTGTTAAATTTGCCTTGGCCAGGCACAGTGGCTCACGCCTGTAATCCCAGCACTTTGGGAGGCCGAGGCAGGCGGATCATCTGATGTCGGGAGCTCGAGACCAGCCTGACCAACGTGGAGAAACCTTGTCTCTACTAAAAATACAAAATTAGCCAGGCGTGGTGGCGCATGCCTGTAATTCCAGCTACTCAGGAGGCTGAGGCAGGAGAATCGCTTGAACCCAAGAGGCGGAGCTTGCAGCGAGCCGAGATCGTGCCACTGCAATCTAGCCAGGGCAACAGGAGCGAAACTCTGTCTCAAAAAAAAAATAAAATAAAAAAATAAATAAATAATTAAGCCTTCTCTACCCAATCCTGCAGATAGTAAATGACCAGACTGATTTGTTTTGCCTCCTTGTCCTTTAATTTTTCCTTCTGATTAAAGGTGCTGAAGGGAAGTGGATAGCACATACTCGAATATATTACAAACTCGAATATATTACAAATATAAAGACAAACTTATATACCCACCATAACAAAGAAATCCACTACTTATAAAAGCTAAGACTGGTTGGGCGTGGTGGCTCACGCCCATTATGCCAGTGGCTTTGGGAGGCTGATATAGAAGGATCACCCGAGCCCAGGAGTTTGAGACCAGCCTGGGCAACATAGTGAGATCCCATCTCTACACAAAATTTAAAAAGTTAGCTGCGTGTGGTGGCATGCGCCTATAGCCCTAGCTACTAGGCAGGTTGAAGTGACGGGATCACTTGAGCCCAGGAGGTCAAGGCTACAGTAAGCCACGATTATGCCACTGCACTCCAGCCTGGGTGATGGGAGTGGAACCCTGTCTCCAAACACAAACAAACAAGAAAATTAAAAAGAAAACGAGAAAGCATGTTTTCAGATAAAAATAACTCATTTTTAGGGTAAAGTACCAGGCTTCTGTATTATTTAAGAATTAGGAAAAAAATAAATATGAAGATAGAAAAGACCTTTCCAGATAGTCACTTGAGACTCCAAAAACATACATTAGAGCAGCCACTTGTCACAAAGTGATGCCTAATTGCTCATTTGCGAAGCACAGTCTGATCAAAGAGTACTGTAAAAAACTCTCAACATGTCTGTAACTCTGATAAATTGCCAGCTCCTAAATATAGAGCTATATGATGTAACAATTCACTCTGAAAACCAATCTACTGTAAGACAGCAAAGTCTAGAGAAAACCTGTTAGCACACAATACCTGCATGTCTGGCACCTGCATGTTGGTCTTTCTGTTTATTGGGCTGTAGGTCCATATCGTCGTCATCTTCATAACTCCTCTTGTGGCGACTGGGAGTGTAGGATGTTGAGGGACTGACTCGAGCTTGGTTTGCATTAACATAGGCGTTAAACGAAAAGTTAAGAAAAGACTACCATAAACTGAGGAATATCCTAAATGTTTTGCTAATTATATGACTTATAAAAAATTACTAGTTTGGCAATTCAGTTAAAATGGAAATGCATTTTTAAAAGGAGGCTAGACTTCCAGTTTTGGTCACGAGAGTAACAGGTATCAACCTTATGCTGCTGTCCTTGCTGTAAACAACAATGCAACTGGACAAAATACGTGAAGCAACTGTTTTCAGTCACTGGACAACAGGGAGCATAAGGTTATGATCCTTGAATGGGGAGAAACACAGCAGGTAAACTCCAAATTCTCCCAGCTCTCTCCTGCAGACATTCTCCAAACTGCAACAAAGAGCAGTAGAGGCCCTGCTCTTACTGGGTGGAGAAGACAGAGCACATGGTTCAGGGCTAGTGAAGCAACTGGAATTTGCAGAGAAGTACTAGAAAGGGAGTAGTTATGGATAAAAGATCCTGAAGGTTCCATTTGGATCTCTGACAAAACACTAAACTGTGGATATACAAGTCAAGATTCCCTGAGGCCTAGCAGAGAACAGCTGCTAGTTGGCACAGAGTTAAATGGAGACTCTGGAGGTAGTATAATACCAGAATGGACCCTGCTAGTCATCCCAGACATTTGGGTAAGACCTAGAAATAGCAGGCCTCATGAATAAGGATGATCTACTGCACAACAAGGGCTGTTCTACACCACCCCTAACAAATCCCAGGTGGATGCAGTGGCTAACATCTGTAAACCCAGCACTTTGGGAGGCTCAGGTGGGAGGACTGCTCTGCCCAGGAGGCTAAGAGTAGCCTGGGCAACACAGTGAGAACTCATCTCTCTCTTTTTTTTTTTTGAGACAGTGTCGTTCTGTTGCCTAGGCTGGAGTGCAGTGGTGCAATTTCAGCTCACTGCAACCTCAGCCTTCTGGGTTCAGGTGATCCTCCCGTCTCAAGCCACAGGAGTAGCTGGAACCACAGGTGCCCACCACCACACCTGGCTAATTTTTGCATTTTTTGTAGAGACAGAGTTTTGCCATGTTGGCCAGGTTGGTCTCAAACTCCTGGCCTCAAGTGATCCTCCTGCCTCTGCCTCCCAAAGTGCTGGGATTATAGGCATGAGCCACTGTGCCTGGTCTATTTTTTTTAAATAAGTATTAAAATAAAAAATAAAAATTCTATATCCAATGAAAATGTTCTTCAAAAATTAAGGTGACGCCGGGTGTGGTGGCTCACATCTGGAATCCTAGTGCTTTGGGAGGCGGAGGCCGGTAGATCACTTGAGCTCAGGAGTTCGAGACCAGCCTGGGCAACAAAGGGAGAGACCCTGTCTCAAAAATAAATAAATAAATAAATAAAACAAACAAAAATGAAGGTGAAATAAAAGACATTTTCAATTGAACAGAAACTGACAGAATTCGGCACCAAAAGATCTGTATTTAAAAAAAAAAAAAAAAAAAATTGCTGGCCAGGCACAGTGGCTCATGCCTGTAATCCCAGCACTTCGGGAGGCTAAGGTGGGTGGATCACCTGAGGTCAGGAGATTAAGATCATCCTGGCCAACATGGTGAAACCCCGTCTCAACTAAAAACACAAAAAAATTGGCATGGTGGCACACACCTGTAGTCCCAGCTACTCCAGAGGCTGAGGCAGGAGAATCACTTGAACCTGGGAAGCGGAGGTTGCAGTGAGCCGAAATTGCACCACTGCACTCCAGCCTGGTGACAGAGCAGGAGTCTGCCTCGAAAAAAAAAAAAGCATAATCATAATAATATCGCTAAAGGAAATGATGCCAAATATAAAAGATGAATTCTTCTTGCTTAATTTATATAAAAGACAAATGACTGTTAAAAACAAAAATAGTATGCTGTGAGCTGTATAATCTAAGGACAAGTGAAATCTATGACAAAAATAGCACAAAGAATGAGAATACACAGAAGCAGACTGTTGCAAGGGCAAAAGATCAAAGAAGAAATCACAAGGGAAATTGGAAAATATTTTGAATGACAGTAAAAACCTAACAAATGAAAACTTGTGGGATGCAACTAAAGCAGTGATTGAGGAGAAATTTATAGCTTTAGTTGCTAACATTAGAAAATAAGAAAAATTCGAAATCAATAATCTGAGCATCTACTTTAAAAAGCTAGAAAAAGGGCCAGGCGCGGTGGCTCACGCCTGTAATCCCAGCACTTTGGGAGGTTGAGGCAGGAGGATCACGAGGTCAGGAGTTCAAGACCAGCCTGGCCAACATGGTAAAACCCCGTCTCTATCAAAAATACAAAACAATTAGCCGGGCATGGTGGCAGGCACCTGCAATCCCAGCTACTTGGGAGGCTGAGGCAGAGAACTGCTTGAACCTGGGAGGCGGAGGTTGCAGTGAGCCGAGATTGTGCCACTGCACTCCAGCCTGGGCGACAGAGCCAGCAAGCCCCCATCTAAAAAAAAAAAGGCTAGAAAAAGACCAGTTAAAACCAAACCAAAAAGAAGGAAATAAAGCAGAAATGGATGAAGCAGAAAACAGAAAATTGAAGTGAAAAATAGACTAACATTATTGGGAATAAAAGAGATCAATGCTAGATATCCCACAGACATTAAAAAGAAAATACTCTGACAAGTTTTATGTCAATAAATTCAACAACTGGGTTTAAATGACTTCAAAACAGTCCTTGAAAGATACAATTTATCACAACTGACTCAAAATATCTGTTAAAAAACTGAATTAGTCACTCCTGTAATCCCAGCACTTTGCGAGGCCGAGGCAGGCAGATCACGAAGTCAAGAGATCGAGACCATCCTGGCCAACATGGTGAAACCCCATCTTTACTAAAAATACAAAAACTGGCAGGCATGGTGGCGTGTGCCTGTAGTCCCAGCTACTCGGGAGGCTGAGGCAGAAGAATCACTTGGATCCAGGAGATGGAGGTTGCAGTGAGCCAAGATCATGCCACTGCACTCCAGACTGGCAGCAGAGCGAGCCTCCAACTCAAAAAAACAAAAACAAAAAAAACTGAGTTGGTAGTTTAAAATGTTCTCACAAAGAAAATGCCCAGCTTAAAACTGTAAACAACCTAAATGCTCATCAACTGGAGACTTTATAAACAAATAATACTCAGCAAAAGAAAAAAAAAGAAAGAAATAAAGAACTACTGATACGCACAACATGGATGACTCTCAAATGGATGATGTTAAACACAAGATGTCAGATACAAAGACTATATATTATATGAGTCCATTTAGATGTCATTCAAGAATAGGCAAGACCAAGCCATAGTCAAGAATTCAGGATTGTGCTTGCAGGGGAGGAGGTAGTGACTAGAAAAAGGCAGAAAGGAATTTTTAGGCACCAGTTCTTTACTTTGGGGTATAAATTACATGGGTGTATGCATTTAACCAAATCACTGTGCATTACCTTAAAATCTGTGCATTTCAATGTAGGTGGGCCATGCCTTAAAAAACTACTATTGTAAATAAAAAGGAAATGTTTCTACAATCCCCTCTCCAAAGAGCCAATACATTGTTTTCCCTTAATTAGAATGAATTCTAATTTGAAACTATTTTTTTACTTTAATTATCACATTTTTTCAGTACCTTTAAATGTGCCTTAGGTGGAGCATGGTAGCTCATGTCTATAATTCCTGCACTTTGGTAGGCTGAGGTGAGAGGATCACTTGACCCCAGGGGTTCAAGACCAGCTTGGGCAACAAAGTGAACCCTGTTCCTACAAGAAATCAAAAAATTCGCCAGGGATGGTGGCACATGCTTGTGGTCCCAGCTACTTGGGAGGCTGAGGCAAGAGGATTGCTTGAGCCCAGGAGGTTGAAGCAGCAATGAGCCATGTTTGTGCCACTGCACTCCAGCCTGGGTGACAGTGAGTCCCTATCTCAAAAAAAAAAAAAAATTACTTCAATCATTTTAACAGTATTTCACTATAGGAATGTACTGTTATTTTAGCATTCCTCAGTGACAAATGCTTAGCCTGTTTTATGGGTTTTCTCAATTAGAACAAATGAAACACATTTTATTAAAATAAAGCTAAGCTTTGCAAAGGAAGAATATTTAAAGGCTAAGTTTTTAGAAACCATCAACACAATAAGAAAGTTCAGATAAAGGATATTTCTTTTACCCACGTAGATTCCCCAGGCACCGGAACACAATAGAAAGTCTGTCTTTCCAAAGTGGTATTTCGTGGAGAGTTTAAATCAAGTTCTTGTTGAGGCTGTGATATACATAAAAAGTGTTTTTAAAAATTTATTTAAAAAAACCCAAAATTTATTTTAAAATTAGCAACCACATTTTCACATTATAACACCACAGCAAATATTTTACAGAGTTAATTAACAAGTAACTAATTCCAAACTATCACTTTTTAAAAGAAAATGGATATAAAATCACTTCAAATACTGTCATCAAACACTTCCTCCCTCAAATCCAGAAAAATGGGACCTCTGTAGAGTGACTTATAATCTGGGTCTAGTCCTCTGCTGTGCGAATCTAGAACCTTACTTTTATGAGGTTATCTAGGTCTTTTTATATTCTTGGAGTCTAACTCTTGGCTTATACAAACCTTAGGAAACTGATTTATCAAACCCCAATATCAGTCTGTTAATTCACAATAGTTGTTGTTGCTCATTAAATATTCTAGTTCAGTAGGCAGATCTGGACAGAAAAATTGCCCTAATTTGGAAGGTTACTGCAAAGATTATATTAAACAAAAATGTAACTTCTGACAATTATTTAGAGTAAAGAACTCATTTGAAAGATAGATTTGTTTAACCTCACACATGATGAACTTCAGGTCTGTTTTTCTTTTAGAGTGTTTCCATAAAATAAACACTGTGCCAAGCCTAATGGATCAACTGTATTAATGATTACAGTATCCCTTGTTTAAGGAGCCCTAACACATTAGGCTAATATATTACATTACTGTATACCATAAAAAGCTGTGTATTAATGTTAACTCAGTAATCCCAGCATCTGGAAATGGGCCAACAAAATACATGAGGCTGTCCATGTGTAACACTACCAAAGGCTAACAAAGAGTTGGTACATATGTTGCTCAAGAGTCATAAATAAAAGACTCATTCTAGGAAAAAGGTACCTTGGGCCTAGAAAGAAAAGCAAACAAAAAAATCCTTGCTTGTATGTATTAGGCTCAAAGTTGATGTCTCTTGGGTCCTTTCCACTTCTTGGAATTTTCTAAGTATATTTGAAAGAGAATATGCCTTTCTTAGGGAATAATATATGACTTTTGAATCTCATCTCCGAGCTACCTAGGAATGAATATTTCACTAAATTTCTGTATTACAGGCTGATTCTGACAGTTTTCTATGAAAGAAACAGTGAGATTACCATTGGCTTTGTCTTTGAAGGAATTAAAAAGGATTTAATTTTGCAACCTAGGGTTCTTTGTTTTTCATATATTATATACAGATATTGGAGAGAGGAATTAATTTTGGCATTAACAGTATTTCCCCTTCTGAAAGATCTTTAGAGGATTAAAAAGAAGTCACATCAAACTCCTAAATAAAGCCAAATAAGGAAAGCATTTCACATGATTTCTTGTAACTTATACACAAGATAAATAAATTTAAGATTAGCTAAACAAATAAATTCTGTTTAGGAAAAAATTCTTACTAAAAATGTTTTATACATATTAAACATACATACCCCACACTCTGCTACATCTCTATATTTTCCAAAATGAAGAACCTATGACCCCAAACATAGAAAAACAGAATTATATCAATATATCAGAACCAAAACTACCACAAACAGTAAAAGGACAAAATTAATACCACAAATTCATGAAAACAGCAATACTTACATGTGCTTTCGTGTTTTGGTTAACCGTTTCGTAAACTCCCATGTAAAACTCAGGGTCAAACATATCCTGAATCATGCAACGAAATTTCACAAAACTATTAGGTTTCAAATAATGAAGGGGAACTTCATTCAGTGATGGTACCTTAAAGGAAAATAATCAAGTAAGTCAACTGAATATCCTGTCTATACAACATTAAGCATATATACACAAACTTTACATCCAGACTTAAATTGTTACACATACACACACACACACACACACACACACACACACACACACACACACAGACACCCCCATGCCTCATCAGGGAGCCAAATTATCTCAATGGTCAACATAACTGCTGGAACCAAAGTTCTCTTCCATTTCTTTCAAGTTTTAGATAACATTTGACCATAACGTAAAAGAATGCTAAAAAATGCTTTTCATTCGGAACACTTTTCAATGATCGAAAAGGCATTTACTTTGTTGAGCTCTTGTCTTAAAACTAGCACATGGCAATTCTTTTAAAATGAAGGTAATAAAACAAAGGTAACTGACACTCTTGCAACTAAAGATTTGTCTCAGGAAGTAACACAGTCAGTTACTGCCACCCAGAGGCATAATGTATAAGTATTTATATGCTTAAACTTAATTAGCAAAAGACCAAAATCTTTTAATACAAATGTACTTGAAGCAGAAGTACATTAATTTACATATTTTTAAATTACATGTGGGTTACTTAGTTACTCTACTAAGAGAAACTGTATAGTCTGTCCAACCCTCTCCCTCGAAAATAGCAATAAGCTTACCCACTTAGGAGCATTATTTTCCTTCAGCTTTTCCTTAAAATATTCAATTACTTTCTTCTCCCAGTCAGGATTAACTCCATTTTGGGCTGAAAGAGAAATATACTTTTCAAAGCTGATGTACATGCAATATATAATAAGAGACTATGATCAGGTGAGTACACAATAGTTTAGCCAGCAAAAAAACAAACTAAAATTAGCTAGTATGATAGAATGAATTTTTAGATAGGGTGCATTTTATACTTCAGTGTGTCTGAAGTACTACACAAGACACATTCAAGAAGCTGTACTGAGCAGGGGAAGGGGCAGTTACAAATCAGGAGGATGCTGACCTCCTGCAGGCTCTCTGGTACTCACAGTGTAGTTGGGGACACCTACAGAATGTGATACAAGGCCACCTAGATTCAGGAGCATATGAAGCACTGCTTGTAAAGCACTGTGTTCTTTCAATACATTTTTATGTAGTTTTTTAATCTTTACACCTATCCTGAAGTAAAGAGCCTAAATTTTTTTGTTTATAACTTCATTTGGGAATAATTCCAGATTCAAAAAAGTTGGAAAGAACACCTGTATCCTTGCCCCATTTGCTTATCATTTGCTCCATTCTTGTATTTTTTCTGACTCATTTAAGATTAAGTTGCACTATCAGGTATTTTTGCCTCCAAATATTTCAGCGTGTCTCCTAAGGAACAGTACTAACCATAGTACTGTTATCAACCTCAGGAAATTCAAAATTGGCACAATACTTTTTATTTAATCTACCATCTATATTCCAATTTATCATATGACCCAATACTATTCCCTCTATAGCACTTTTTCCCCTTCAGTTACAGGACCCAGCTTAGGAGCACTTTTGCATTTAGCTATCAGATCTCTTTAATCTTTCATACGGAATAGTTCTGCAAACTTTATATTTCATGACATTGCTATTTAAGAAGAATAAGGTCCTTTTTAAAAAATTGAATGCTTCTCAATCTGGATCTGTTGGTTCCCTTATGATCAGATTCCAATAAAATATAACCAAACTGCTGTTTAAATAATGTTGTCAAACTACTGTATAAGTGATGTTTGTCCTTCCAGGTGACTGAAAAGACATGATGTCCATCTTCCCTTCATTGGTGATGTTAATTTTGATCACCCAAAGTGACAGCCAATTACTCTACTGTGTAGTTACTATTTACTCCTTACAATTAACAAGCCATCTACAGGAGGCACTTATGGGAATTGGCCAAGACCAAAAAGTGAGCTATTGACGGAATACAGATTTATGTGAACTAAAACCACCAAACCACAGAGCTGGCCAATCCTGCTACTGTTTATATTCATCACACAAGTGTTATGAAGATTTGGAGTAAAAAATAAAAAGTCTACACTTGTTATGGAGCTGCCTCTGTTGAAAAGGACCATAAAATCCTAACACCATGTTTGAGCAGGACTTCCAAACACGTTTACTTAACTGGACAAGGGCCAGTTCTGAAAAAGAAGTAGGGATGGGGGATTCCTCAGGTGATTCTAATGTGTAGGCCTTAACTCCACTAACAAACTAGTCCTCAAAGTTGCTTCCCTGACCAGCATCATTAGCATCACCTGAGTACTTGTTAGAAATGCAAATTATTCAGCCCAACCCCAAACCACAGAATCAGAAACTCTTAGGGGTGGGGCCTAGCAATTCATGTTTTAAAAAGCCCTCTATGTGACTGACTATAATGCACACTGAAGTTTAAGAATCGCTGCTCTACTAGATACAGTGAATTGGGTAAAAGGTAAGTGGGTATTTTCACTTGTATTCAAAATGGATGTTTAAAGAAAAGACTATTACACAGCCATGACTGCCACACCAACTATTCTGCCTGCAATTGTGTAAAAAACGTGAGAATACCACAGAACAAATAGTAAAGCTACATTAAGCAGTGACTGGGGAGCAGCAAGTTATTTCTAAGTTACTTGAATGTATATAAACGCAATTTTCTTTTTTCAGACAGGGTGTTGTGTTGGTTGCTCTGTCACCCAGGATGTAGTACAGTGGTGTGATCCTGGCTCACTGCAACCTTAATTTCCTGGGCTCAAGTGATCCTCTGGCCTCAGTCTCCTGAGTAGCTGGGACCACAGGCACGGGCCACCATGCCTGGCTAATTTTTAAATGTTTTTTATAGAGACGGAGGTCTCCCTATGTTGTCCAGGTTGGTCTCGAACTCCTGGGCTTAAGTGATCGATCCTCCTGCCTCTGCACTTAAAATGAAAAAATTCTCTTGGCTGGGTGCAGTGGCTCACACCTGTAATTCCAGCACTTTGGGAGGCCGAGGCAAGTGGATCACCTGAGGTCAGGAGTTCAAGACAAGTCTGGCCAACATGGTAAACCCCTTTTCTACTAAAAATACAAAAATTAGCTAGGCGTGATGGTGCGCGCCTGTAATCCCAGATACTTGGGAGGCTGAGGCAGGAGAATCGCTTGAACCTGGGAGGTGGAGGTTGCAGTGAGCCAAGATTGCCCCATTGCACTCCAGCCTGGGCAACAAGAGTGAACTTTGTCTCCCCCCACACCGCCCCCTCCACCGCGCAAAAAGAAAAAATTATCAAGACACTGGATTCCTCCAGACTCCATGTGTGTCCTTAGGATCCAACTATGTATCCTTACCATATTGCTGCAATAAATCTTAGGAGGAGTACAACTATACAATGAATCATATAAGTCCTAGTAAATCTTCAAGCATATGGGTGGTTATGGGACTCCCCGACACATTTGTATATGAGTACTTCATTTCTTTTTATTCCTATTATTCCTCTGAATAACAACCAATTTGTTTATGTATTTGCTTGCTGAAGGACATTTAGACTGTCTTCAGGTTTGACAACTATAAACTAAACTATAAAACATGTGTCTGCAGGTTTTCATGTGAACATGAGCTTTCATTTCTCTAGAATGAGTATCTAGATATGACACAGTTGAGTACATGGTAAACGTATCATTAAGATTCTGCCTGTCTTCCAGAGTGGCTGCACCATTTTGCTAAGAGATCCAGCTGTTTGCATCCTTGCCAGTACTTAGTACTATCACTATGTATTTTTAAATTTTAGCTGTTCTAATATGCAATATCATGGCTTAAATTTGCATTTCCCTAATGGCTAACAATGCCGAACTCTTCTCAGGGGGATATTTGTCATCCTTGTATCCTTTCTGGTGAAATGTCTATTTAAGCCTACTTAAATCTTTTGCCCCTTTTAATACTGAGTTTTTAAATTACCACTGTGTTTTCTTATATATTCTGGATTCAAGTTCTTTTTCTGATACTGGATTTTCAAATATATTCTCCCAGTGTATAGCTTGTCTTTCCATGCTCCTAATAGAATTTTTTTTTTACAGAACAAAGGTTTTTAATTTTGATGAAGCCCAATTTATCAAATTTTTGTTTTACGCACTGTGCCTTTGGTGTCATGTCTTAAGAACTCATTGCCAAATCCCAGGTCACAAAGATCTGTTTTCTTCTAAAAGTTTTATAGTTTCAGGTTTTATACTTAGATCTATGATCCATTTTGAGTTAATTTTATATGAACTATGAGGTATAGGTTGAGGATTTTATTTTTCCTTGTAAATGTTGAATTGTTCATGTCTTTGTTGAAAAGAATATCCTTTTTCCATTTGAATTAGCTTTTGTATCTTTATTAAAAAGCAGCGAAGGCCAGGCATGGTGGCTCACGCCTGTAATCCCAGCACTTTGGGAGGCCGAGGCAGGTGGATTACCTGAGGTCAGGAGTTCAAGACCAGCCTGGCCAACATGGCAAACCCCCATCTCTACTAAAAATATAAAAATTAGCCGGGCGTGGTGGCACACACCTGTAATCCCAGCTACTTGGGAGGGTGAGACAGGAGATTCACTTGAACCCAGGAGGCGGAGCTTTCAGTGAGCTGAGATCGCACCACTGCACTCCAGCCTGGGAGACAAGAGTTGAGGCTCAGACTCAAAAAAAAAAAAAAAAGCAACAAAGACACAGGAATAAACCTTGAAAACATTATGCTAAGTGAGATAAGCCAGACATAAAATGTGAAATATTATTCTACTTGGGTGAGATTGGATAGTTTGTGGCTGTGATCAGCAGAATAATGACCCCCCGCCACCAAACCAAGATATTCATGTCCTAATCCCCAGAACTTGTAAATATGGGAATTAAGGTAATAGATGGAATTAATGTTAATAATCAGTTGAACTAAAAAAAACAAAATTATCTGGGTGGGTTCAATGTAATCAAAAGGGTCCTTAAATGTGGAAGGATGTGGCAAAAGAGGAAGTTAGAGTAAGATGTGAGAACAACTCAACTTGTTGTCTTTGAAAATGGAAGGGGGCCACAAGCCAAGAAATGTGGGCAGACTCTAGATGCAGGAAAAGACAAGAACAGATTCTCTCTTAAAGCCTCCACAATGGAATGCAAGTCCTGTCAACAATTTGATTTTATCCCAGTAAGACCCATGTCAGACTTCTGTCTCCAGGACTGTAAATAAAAACCTTTTGTTTTAAAGTCACTACATTTGTAATTTGTTACAGGAGAAAAAGAAAGCTAATACAGTGGTTTTTGAGGAACTGGTCCATTTCATCTAAGTTGATGAATTTCTATCTGTAGAGCTGTTTGTCTTATCCTTTTCATGCCTGTACAGTCCACGGTGGTATCTCCTCTTTCTTTTCTAATATTGGTAATTTATCTTCCTTTTTTTCTTTTCTAATATTGGTAATTTGTTTTCCTTTTTTTTTTTTCCTTTGCCAGTATGGCCAGAGGTTTATAATTTTATTGGTTTTTTTTTTAAAGAGCTTTGAGTTTCACTGATTTTTTTCTTCTTTTTTCTGTTTTCTATTTCATGGATTTTTGTTCTCTATTATTTCTTTCTTCTGTTTCATTTGGGTTTATTTTGCTCTTCATTTCTAGTTTCATAGGTGGAAGCTTAAATTATTCGCTTGAGACCTTCTCTTCTAATTAAGGCAGTTAATGCATCTAAGCACATCTTTGGCTGTATCCCACAAAGTTTGGTATGTTGAGTTTTCATTTTGATTTAGTTCACAATATTTAAAGCTTTCCTTTGAGAGTTTTTAATCCATGGATTGTTTAGAAGTGTTC
Source organism: Hylobates moloch (assembly GCF_009828535.3). Taxonomy (NCBI): domain Eukaryota; kingdom Metazoa; phylum Chordata; class Mammalia; order Primates; family Hylobatidae; genus Hylobates; species Hylobates moloch. Next base: position 13,612,841 of record NW_026652278.1, on the reverse strand, counting down.
TTCTTATATATAAAGTTTACTATTTGGTTTATGACCCAGAATGTGGTTTATCTTGGTGAATTTACATGTGCACTTGAAAAGAATGTGTATTCCGCTGTCATTAGGTAGACAAATGTCAATTAGATCTACTTGGTTGACAGTGTTGTGTGTGTAGTTTTGTGTTGTTCAGTATTCTTTTTGATTTTCTACCCACTATTCTGTCAAGTACTGAGAGAGGAATAGTAAAATATCTAACTACAATTGCATATTTGCCTATTCTTTTATTTCTGCTGGTTTTTGCATCATACATTTTGAAGCTCTGTTGCTTGGTGCATATATAGTTAGGTCTTCTTGGTGAACTGACTGTTTTAACATTATAATGTGCCTCTTGTTCTCTTCTCACACAACCTTTCTTAAAAACATTTTAGGCCGGGCGTGAGCCACCATGGAATCCCAGCATTTAGGGAGGCCAAGGCAGGCAGATTACCTGATATCAGTAGTTTGAGACCAGCCTGGCCAACATGGTGAAACCTCATCTCTACTAAAAATACAAAAGTTAGCTGGGCTTGGTGGCGGTACCTGTAATCCCAGCTACTTGGGAGGCTGAGGCAGGAGAATTGCTTGAACCTGGGAAGTAAAATGGTGCAGCCACTGTGGAAAAGTTTGGCAATTCCTCAAAAAGTTAAATATAAGATTATCATATGACCTTGCAATTCCATCCCTAGGTATATCTGGGAAAGAACCAAAAAGCTTACATTCACACAAAAACTTGTACATGTTTATAGCAGCACTATTTATAACAGCCAGGAAATAACCCAAGTGTCCATCAGCAAATATATGGATAAACAAAATGCAGTAAAGACATACAATGGAATGTTATTTTCAGTCATAAAAAGGAATGCAGACTGGGTACAGTGGCTCACATCTGTAATCCCAGCACTTTGGGAGGCCGAGGCAGGAGGGTCACTTGAGGCCAGGAGTTTGAGTGCAGCCTGGGCAACATAATGAGACCCCAAATCTACAAAAAATGATTTAAAAATTAGCTGGGTGTGGTAATACAGGCAATACATGCCTGTAGTCCCAGCTACTCAGGAAGCTGAGGCTGCAGGATCACTTGAGACTGGAAGTTCAAGGCTGCCGTAAGCCATGATCTTGCCACAGAGCATTCCAGCCTGGACGACAGAGCTAGGCTCTGTCTCTTAAAAAAAAAAAAAAAAGGGAATGCAGTACTGATTCATACTATGACATGGATGAACCATGAAAATATCATGGTAAATGCAAAGAAGCCAGACCCCAAAGGCCACATGTTGTATAATTCCATCTACACGAAACATCCAGAATAGGTAAATCCATGGGCAGAAGTATAGTTGCTGCCAGAGATGGAAGACAGAAGAAATGGGAGAGACTACTAAAGGTATGGGGTTTCTTTTTGGAGTGATGAAAATGATAGGGGTGGCCGGGCGTGGTGGCTCATGCCTGTAATCCCAACACTTTGGGAGGCTAAGGCGTGTGGATCACCTGAGATCAGGAGTTCAAGAGCAGCCTGACCAACATGGTAAAACTCCGTCTCTACTAAAAATACAAAAATTAGCCAGGAATGGTGGTGCATGCCTGTAATCCCAGCTACTTGGGAGGCTGAGGCGAGAGAATCGCTTGAACCCGGTAAGCAGAGGTTGCAGTGAGCCAAGATTGCACCACTGCATTCCAGCCTGGGCAACAGAGTGAGACTCCATCTCAAAAAAAAAAAAAAAAAAAGAGAAAAAGATAGTGGTGGTGATGGTTGCACAACATCATTATGAATACAGTAAAAAAACATTCAATTGCACATTTTAAAATGTTAAATTTTGTTATGTGAATTTTATTTCAAAGAAAAAAAAATTTTTTGGACCAGCCTGAGCAACATGGTGAAACACCATCTCTACGAAAATACAAAAAGTTAGCCGGGTGTGGTGGCAGGCGCCTGTAGTCCCAGCTACTTAGGAGGCTGAGGCAGTAGAACTGCTTGAACCTGGGAGGTGGAGATTGCAGTGAGCCGAGATGGTGCCACTGCACTCTAGCCTGGGCGACAGAGCGAGACTCTGTCTCAAAAAAAAAAAACCTCTAAAAGCGAAAACAGTTAAAAGTGGTTACTTCAGGCAGGGCGGTGGCTCATGCCTGTAATCCCAGCACTTTGGGAGGCCGAGGGTGGTGGATCACGAGGGCAGAGGAGGTCGAGACCATCCTGGCCAACATGGTGAAGCCTCGTCTCTACAAAAATTAGCCAGGTGTGGTGGTGGGCGCCTGTAGTCCCAGCTACTCAGGAGGCTGAGGTAGGAGAATCGCTTGAACCTGGGAGGGGTAGGTTGCAGTGAGCCGAAATCGCGCCACTGCAATCCAGCCTGGGCGACACAGCAAGACTCGATCTCAAAAAAAAAAAAAAAAAAAAGTGGTTACTTCAATGGAGGGAGCACATATTTTCACTCAGTTCATACCATAATGTTGATTTTTTTAAAACCATGTGTAAGTTATTATAACTTCAAAACTCCTACGTATGCCATCTGCCATGGCTGCGGGAGCTATTCTTCTTCTCTGAGAACGCCCCCAATGTTGAGGTGTGGATAATAGTCACGATTGTCCTACCTAACTCTGTGCCATGGCCACAGATGACTGATCCCTGAGTGAATGGATTCCTGACTCCATGTTGTGCCAATCAGATTTTCTATGCCTGAAAATAAAGATGCTAGCTAGTGTGGGTTGGAACTGAGAACAAGTAAATTTGGGAGACGTCGAGTAGAGAAAGAGAAAGTGTGCAGAGATGAATGTAGCCCAAGAGAAGAAATACTGAGTTGCCTGGATTCCTGCTAGCTTTCCAGTTCCTGATTCCACTCAGTCTCTTCGAATACCCAACCACTTCCCCTGCTCTTGGGTTTTATAGCCTTAATATAAATTAACTTTTTTCAGTGGCCTACCAAGGACAGAGTGGTAGGAGAGGTCCAAGCTGGGTACAGACAATAAGGGCATAGATTGTTTGTTTAGATTCATGGTGATAATAAAAAGCAGACCAACTAACTTTTAGTTCATTTTATTATTGCTTTAAATTCTCTAAAATGCTAGTGATAAAATAGTCTGCTCTGCCCCTCTTCACCCAACCCTGATCTTTTTTGCATGAGCTAGTCTAGTTCTGTTAGATACAACCAAACAACCTTAAATATAACCAGAATAATGATCTTGGTCTAACCAATAATTGAAGGGAAAACAGCTAAAGAGGCTGGGCGCAGCAGCTCACGCCTGAAATCTCAGCATTCTGGGAGGCCAAGTGGGGGCAGATCACTTGAGGCCAGGAGCTCAAGACCAGCCTAGCCAACATGGCAAAACCCTGTCTCTATTAAAAATACAAAAATTAGCCGGGCATGGTGGTGCACGCTTGTAATCCCAGCTACTCGAGAGGCTGAAGCATGAGAATGGCTTGAACCCAGAAGGCGGAGGTCGCAGTGAGCCGAGATCACGCCACTGCACTCCAGCCTGGGCAACAGAGCAAGACTCTAACTCCAAAAAAAAAGAAAAGAAAAATTTTGAGATTTGTGATCTCACTAGCCATTTCCATTAACAACATTTCTGATTAATCAGTCTTTCCACTGCTTTTGATCAACAAGTGTCCACTGAGCACTTTCAACGTACAAGGCAAATTCTAAGAAATGAGGATACAGTGGTGAATAACGCAGATACAGAGGCCCTGAATTCACGGGGTCAAAATCCAGCAAAGGAACTTCTGAAACAAGAAATTTAAACAATGCGCTTTACACACTATTTTTCAAAGACATATATAATAGGATCCTGAAGTAACATGGAGCAGGGGTACCCTACTTTGGTACCTAACTTAGGTTCCCAAAGGAAAAGTAAGACTTAGCCAGAAAAGTAGACATGGGATGGGAGAGGGAATCAGGCACAAGAAATAGCAGATGCAAAAGGCCTAGACACAGGTTCAAAATCAAAGAACTGAAAAAAGGTTCAGTGCGGCTGGGATGGAGTATGAGGTGGGGGCATGCAGTGATGAAGTCTCAGTGCAACGCAAGGGTGGGGCCAACAAGGGCCTCATAAACCACTTTAAAAGGCCTGGATCAGATAGTAAGGGTAACAAGAAGTCACTGAAGGACTTGGTTCCAGTATGGCAGGTGAAGAGAAGCAAGACTGGAGGCAAGAAACCAGTTAGAGGGCTGTTCCAGCGTCCAGGAAAGAGACTACGATGGCCTTAATTATGACAGTAGCACTGGAGATGAGGGTCTGGGCCGGGCGCGGTGGCTCACGCCTGTAATCCCAGCACTTTGGGAGGCCAAGGCACGCAGATCACCTGTTCCAGACCAGCCTTGCTAACATGGTGAAATCCTGTCTCTACTAAAAATACAAAAATTAGCGGCTGGGCACGGGGCTCATGCCTATAATCCCAGCACTTCGGGAGGCCAAGGTGGGAGGATCACTAGGTCAGGAGTTCAAGACCAGCCTGGCCAACGTGGTGAAACCCTGTCTTTACTAAAAATACAAAAATTAGCTGGGCGTGGTGGCATGCACCTGTAATCCCAGCTACTCGGGGGGCTGAGGCAGAAGAATCGCTTGAACCCAGGAGGCTGAGGCTGCAGTAAGCCAAGATTGTAACACTGTGCCCTAGCCTGGGTGACAGAGCAAGACTCAGTCTCAAAAAAAAAAAAAAAAAAAAGATCAGCTGGGCATGGTGGCAGGCACTTGTAATCCCAGCTACTCCGGAGGCTGAGGCAGAATTGCTTGAACCTGGGAGGCGGAGGTTGCAGTGAGCCGAGATCACACTGTTGCACTCCAGCCTGGGTGACAAGAACGAAACTCCATCTCAAAAAAACAAAAAACAAACAAAAAAACCCCTAGAACGGATAAGATACAGTGACCAAATTCAGATCCTGAAAGAGAGTCAGTGAGTAGCTGGTTATCCAAAAAAACTAGCATGACATACTAAAAAGTGGTGTCCTCTAGATCAGTGCTGTACATAGAACTTCCTGATGTTAGGAATATGCTAGATCTGTGCTAATACAATAGCCCCTATCCACATGTAGCTACTGAGCACTTGAAATGTGGTAACACCGAGGAGCTGAATTTTTAATTTTGTGTAATTTTAATTAATTTACATTTAAATAGCCACACATGGCTACTGCCCTGGACAGCACACTCTAGATTATTGTGACACCTAACTTAAAATATATGACAGGATTAATAAGTTTATACAACACTATATGACAAGGACAGTAAGAAAGGGAAAAATTCAGGCTGCTGGACGCAGTGGCTCACGCCTGTAATCACAGCACTTTGAGAGGCCGAGGCAGGCGGATCACGAGGTCAAGAGATCGAGACCATCCTGGCCAACATTTGTGAAACCCCGTTTCTACTAAAAATACAAAAATTAGCCGGATGTGGTGGCGCGCACCTATAGTCCCAGCTACTCTGGAGGCTGAGGCAGGAGAATCGCTTCAACCCAGGAGGCGGAGGTTGCAGTGAGCCGAGATCGCGCTACTGCACTCCAGCCTGGGCGACAGTGCGAGACTGTCTCAAAAAAAAAAAACCAAAAAAAAAAAATGCATATTTCAAAATAAAATACACAACAAAACTTAATTTTTCAGTTTAAAAAACTGTCTAAATATATGCAGAGAAAATAAACTACACAACCACGAACCAGTGGTTATCCTGAAGATGAAGGATCTTCAAAGATCTTTCCTTTTCTGCTATATGTTACTGAATTTCTTGTTGTACAACGCATATGCATTACCTATCTGGGGGGAAAACAATTTCCTACTAAACCAAAAGGTGCCTATAAGTTATCAAACATACTTGTAATGCTGTTATGATAAAGATATGCAATACAATCACAGTGATAGGAAAGCATAGCAACAGCTTCTACAAACACATTATGACTTTTCTATAAGACACAATGTACATGGGAACAAGACATTCTGGAGAGAAACACATCAACAAACTTCTCAGGTTCCCACAACAATCCACATAATTTATAAAATACTCTAAAGCTATTATTTTATATCTAAGTTACATCCTTCCTGTACTATGATGAGATGTGTCCCTTAGGATCATACATTTAGAAGACAACATTTGACACAAATACATTCAAATCTCTATCAAATATGAAATCATCTCATTTATCCGGCAAAATCAGAGTATGGGGTATTTCTAATAAATAAACTTTCTAATATTAGTAACTGAAATTTAACCCTTTAAGCACCAAACCTTTTTACTTTGGAGGGATTTTTCCTAAAAAGTATCTGCACCCTCTTAAACCAATGCTACAATTGAATCTTCACTGACATTTTGGGGCCATTATGTTGAGCATCGATTATCAGTTCTAGAATTCTTATGAACATAAATTACTAGGATTTAGTGCAGAAATACATGCCCCTTCCTCAAAGCACCCTTGACTGCTATATAGTGAAGTTTTTTTTTTTTTTTTAAGTATGAAGGTAGTTTTAAATTTCTTCATCAGGCTGTCAGTGTTCACTGGCTAAGTTCAGACGTCTATCCAGGCTTTCTTCTAATGTAATGCCTTTAGTTACAGCCTGGGAAGCCAAGTAACTAATTAGAATTACAGGTAAATTAACAAGGACTATTCTGAGTGAGCACTAGAGGCCCTCCTATAAGAAATACCATATATTGTTTGCCGTCGATTTTGGCTGCTGAGGATGATTTAGCTTCCTACTGCCTTTTCTTCCTAGTACCCCAAGATGTTTTTTTCAATGAGCTAAGGCTGCTCTACAACTCTAAGTTAACTCCAGACAAGTCAGGTGTTGCCATCTACAGTGATTTCTAGCTGGATCTGACTCCACCACTCATTACGTGCAAAAAGACGCTGGGGAATGCAACGGTTGTCAGAATGCCCAGTTAACGACAACAAATATAAATTTTTCTTCGTATACTCTTCGCAGTAAAGTAGCAACAGCAATCGCAACCAAAATTTACTAAGCTCGCCTGCAGCATTCTCAGCCCTGTGTACAAATTCAAGTAGCTCAATATTTCTTGCTGGCTCTGGCACAGAAGCAGATCCAGACTAGATGGGTTCTAAAGTCATCCCAACAGGAAAACTAAGCTATGAACGTTAAATCTTATCTCTGAGAGAATGAGGGTAGCACATGAGTTAGAACCAACTTCTGTGCAAGCGAGCACTCCCCGACGCACCGGAAGTTTTGAAATATCCTGTGGGCTTCCCACAGGCAAAGTGGTTTTCCCTCCCCGCGGCTCTGCGGGCCCTTCCCAGGGTTCGAGGACCTCCCCGAGTTTGCTGCGCCCGGGGCCGGGGCCCTGGCCCTACCACAGGCTGGGAGCGAGGCCGTCAATCACTGCCCGCGCCCCACGACTTCACCTTGGCGGCTCCCGAGCTGCGACTCGGGCAGGTGGGAGGTACCTGCGGCCCGGCTCCTGCCCCTGCCTGCTGCGACCGGGGGACAGGCTGTCCCAGCTAGGGCCGGTGCAGGCCCCGGGGCCCCGTCTCGGGCCGCGCGAGCCCTCGAGATGGTACCGCGTGGGGGCCGCGCGGCGGGGCCCTGCCCCGGGGCCCGGCAAACTCGGCTGCCCGCCCGGCCCGCCCCCCGGCGCCGCCACTCACCGAAGAATCCTTGCACAATTCCCAGCGGGTGGCTGAGCCAATCCTCCCCACACGGCATCTCGCCAGGGGCCAGGGCCGGCGTGGACCGAGCGGAGGCGATCCTCGGGCCGAGCGCGGCCGGGCGGCCGGCGCCCAGCTCCTCTTCAGCGGCTCGGCCGCTCCTCGCCCGCGTTCGCTCGCGCCCTCCCACGCACAGCGAGCGGCGGGGCGCGGGCCTCCCGCGCCTCAGGGAGCGGCGGCTGCGGTGGGGCCGCCGAGGAGCTGCTGGCGACGGTCAGGCGGGCGCGTACGGGTCCCTAGCCTTCACTTCGCACAATGGCGGGAAATAGCCGCCGCCGACCGCGCTGCCTGCGACCTGGGTGGAGCTCGCGCGGGGAGGGGCGGCGGGAGCGCGCGGCGCGACTCTGCGCGGCTCTGCGCGGCGAGGAGGCGGGGCGGCGGCGGCGCCACCATCTTGGACACGGGCAAAAGGAAGGGCACGCAGCGCCTCTGGAGGCTGCGCAGCGCGGGGCCCGGCGACGCGTTCCTGTGCCGGCGTGTAGCGGGAGCTCCCACAGTGGGCTTATAAGAGGGCAAAGCGAGTCTTAGCACAACAGCTGAAAAGCATAAGCTCAGAAACCTCAGAGTCATCTCTGGGCAAAATTAGTGGGCGAAACCGCCTTGGGAATGCACCCACCTACTCTTAGTGCCTTTTTTTTTGTTTTTGCTGATGGCAGCTCTTTTATTTGGGCCCCCGGCCTGAAACCCTGAGTGGTGACTTTTCCCTTAGCTGCACAAGGTCTCCCTGAGGAAGGTGCACATTTAGAGAAGGGGAACCTCGGAGGACCCCACGCTCCTTCTGCAGTCGCGTCAGGCCCTGTGGCTCAGGGACGGTTCCTTACCGAGGGGCGGGCGCTCTAAACGCGCCGGCCCGGCCTGCGCCCTGGCTGCGAACACCGGGTCGGCCTCTGTCTGGAAGCTGGCAGCCGCCATCAGGGAGCGGGGCGAGGCGCCTGCACTGCGCGCCGCTAGGAGACCCTGGAGAAGGAAGCTACGAAGACCGACTACAGCAGCCTTTTGCTGAGGCAATTTGGAAAATACCCAAGTTCAAGAGTGAAACTGTGGGAGTCGCTCTGAACCTCTTCTGGTTCAGGAGGATGTCCGATAAAAAAGAAAGAATGAAACTGTGTGTTTCCCCTGGGCCTGGAATGTACCTAAGAAAACCCCAGGCCCATCAGATATATCTACTCAATGAAGAAAGGGCATGGTGACGGAAGGGGAATGACCTGAATGGAATCTACAAAGTGAGGAGCTGAAGGAAAAGAACGGAACCCGTGTCTCAAGCCCTCCTTGGGGCTGTAGGGAGGGGGAAAATCCTTCTACCTTTCTAGGTTCTCCACTGGGGCCCTTATCACAAAGCACGGATTGGCAAAAGAAAAATTTAGTAACATGTACATCTTATATGGGCAAAACTCAAGGAAGAGTAACTCGAAGAGGTGGCTTAGAATGGGGGATTACGTAGCATTTACAAGAATAACTTTGTGGAGAAATGACGGAAGCAGTTTGAGGTTTCCAAAAACATCAGAGTGGGAAGGTAGAGATAGGAGAAACTAATGGTAGTTACAGGTAGTGAGTAAAGTGTATTATGTAGGTTCTTCTAGCGCCATCGCTGGCTGATACGGTCTAAAGTTGTCTCTGGTGATTAATTTTTGTTCCTGGTAGAAAGAGGAGGTGGGACACCTTTGAAAATTTATGTCCTGCTTTTAGGTACATAGTGGAAGGGTAGGGAGCTTGTTTTGTACAGATGCTCCTCTACTTAATCTACTTAGGATGGAGTTACATCCCAATAAACCCGTTGTAAATTGAAAATATCATTAGTTGAGGCCCGGCGCGGTGGCTCACCCCTGTAATCCCAACACCTTGGGAGGCCAAGGCGGGCGGATCACGAAGTCAAGAAATGGAGACCATCCTGGCCAACATGGTGAAACCCTATCTCTACTAAAAATACAAAAATTAGGTGGGCCTGGTGGCACACGCCCGTAGTCCCAGCTACTCTGGAGGCTGAGGCAGGAGAATCACTTGAACTGGGGAGGAGGAGGTTGCAGTGAGGCGAGATCATGCCACTGCACTCCGGCCTGGTGACAGAGCGAGACTCCGTCTCAAAAAAATAAAATATTGTTAGTTGAAAATGTGTTTAATACACGGAACCTATCAAACATCAGTAGGCTACCGCAAACATGCTCAGAACACTTACATTAGCCTACAGTTGGGCCAAAAGCATCTAACACAAAGCCCGTTTTATAATAAAATGTTGAATATCTCATGCAATTTATTGAATACTGTACTGAAATTTAAAAACAGAATGTGTGGGTAATTGAAGTATGGTTTCTACTGAATGGGTGTTGCTTTCATACCATCGTAAAAAAATCTTGTCAAACCATCGTTAAGTTGGGGACTGTCTGGATCTACTTTTCAGTTACCAAGATAATAATACTAAAATTAATAATATGAAAATAATCCTTATGCCAAAGTGGCACATTTTGGGGTGACATTCTGGTTTACTTCAGGGCAAAAACGAATAGTTTGTATTTCTTAGCATAAGGTAATTAATTGACGCACTAAATTGTACATCTGGTTCTTGTGAGTTTAGGTAAGTTGAGAAAACTTGAGTTTCAAATCCAGGTCATTACCACCATTCCATTCATTCATTTAGGAGACAGGGTTGCCAAGACCCTGGCATCAAATGGGGAGATCCCATATTTTCGCTTCATGGCCAGTAACAGGCAAATTAAATATATGATATGGAAATGTCTGCTCTTAAATCATTGTAAATTCAAATTTACTTTATCTAAATTGCAGCTTGATACCAATTCAGCAGTGGCTAGTGTAAGGGAGGAAAAATATCTTTTCCATCTACCCTTCTAGATTCTATGTTGGACCCCCTGTAACAAAAGATAGATTAACAAGATAAAAGCATGCACTTTATTTCATATACGTTTTACAAGAAATGGGAGCCTTCATAAGGAAATTAAGATCCAAAGAAGCAGTTAAAACCAAGTATTTTTATGCTAGGTTTGATAAGAGAGTCATGGAAGAATGTGATAGGACAAAGGCTGTGAGCTAAGTCCAGCAAACTAGGGGAAATTTAGCAAGGCCTGTGTGTTAGATTCCTTCCTGTGTCCCTTCATCTTTAAGATAGGATGCTCCTGTTCTCCAGGAAGAGGGAGGACAGCTCTCATGTCAGGGTCTTATAATCTGCTTCAGGGGAAGGCCAGGGAGCCTTTCCTGCATGTGCTATTTCTCAAATTCCTTCAGCTTAAAATATTTAATATGCCAAGGTGCCATATTTTGGGGTAGCAAGTCGTGAATCCCATCTCTGTGAAAACTTCTTTTGGTTTCTTCCTTGGTAGAGTATTTAGTGACTTATAAAAAAAAAATTGCCGGATTTTACTTAAGGAGACACTGTGATCCTTCTGAAATGTAATTATTTTATAATGCAAATAATTTAACCCTCTGATTTTTCTGTGGCAAGACGTTTTGATACTAAGTAGATATGGAGCTGGGGGAGGTGGTGTGCACTTGTAGTCTCAGATATTTGGGAGACTGAGGTGGGAGGATCACTTGAGCCCAAGAGTTCAAGGTTACAGTGAACTATGATCGTGCCACTGCACTCCAGCCTGGGAGACAGAGGAACACTCCATTTCTAAAAATAGTAACAATGACAATAATAATGATAAGTAGTTATGAAAATGTAAAAGGCCAGGGGAGGGTTCATGAAGGTCTGTTTCTATGGCAAGATTTCTTTTTTCCCACTATCAGTAACCACACTTCTGCCCTGACCGCGAGCCTGTATTTTTATGGAGGGCATTAAGTAACTCTGTCTATAAAAAATTACTGAGAGCAGCCAGGCGCGGTGGCTCACGCCTGTAATCCCAGCACTTTAGGAGGCCGAGGCAGGCGTATCACGAGGTCAGGAGATCAAGACCATCCTGGCTAACATGGTGAAACCCCGTCTCTACTAAAAAAAAATACAAAAAATTAGCTGGGCGTGCTGGCACGTGCCGGTAGTCCCAGCTACTTGGGAGGCTGAGGCGGGAGAATCGCTGGAACCCCGGGGGCGGAGGTTGCATTGAGCTGAGATCGTGCCACTGCACTCCAGCCTGGGCGACAGAGTGAGACTACGTCTCAAAAACAAACAAACAAAAAAAACCAAAAAAAATTACTGAGAGAGCACTGGAAATACGGGGTGAAAAAAGAGATTCCATCTCTGCCCTCATGGAACACACAGTCTAGTAGATTTATTACTAAATAATTACTCATAAGAGGTGCTAGGCAAGAATAGGTGAATATTTGTAAGAGGAATAAACAGATGTGTATATGTTCTAGTGAGGGAATGCTAAGGGTTGAATGTGTGCCCCAGAGTTTGGGTGTTGGAAACTTAATCCCCAATGCAACAGTGTTGAGAGGTAGGACCTTTAAGGGGCAGGGCCCTTATGAAGGGATTAATGTCACTATTGCAGGAGTGGGCTGGTTACAAAAGTGAGTTTGGCTCTTTCTTCCGCACGTGTGTGCAGGCACGCGCACACACACACACACACAGACACACACACACGTGTGCTCTTGCTTATGCTCTTTTTCACCTTCTCTCACCCTCTTTCCCTTTGCCTTATGATGCCGCCAGAAAGCCCTTGTCAGATGCCAGCAGCTTGATATTGAACTTCCCAGCCTCCAGAACTGTGAGAAATAAATTTATTTATTTATTATTATTATATATATTTTTGAGACAGAGTTCGGCTCTTGTTGCCCAGGCTGGAGTGCAATGGCGCGATCTTGGCTCACCGCAACCTCTGCCTCCCAGGTTCAAGCGATTCTCCTGCCTCACCCTCCGAGTAGCTGGGGTTACAGGCATGTGCCACCATGGCCGGCTAATTTTGTGTTTTCAGTAGAGACGGGGTTTCTCCATGTTGGTTAGGCTGGTCTCAAACTCCTAACCCCAGGTGATCCGCCTGCCTCAGCCTCCCAAAGTGCTGGGATTACAGAAGTGAGCCACCGCGCCCAGCAAATAAATTTTCTTTATAAATTACCCAGTTTGTGGCAATGTTATGGCAGCACAAAACGTTCTAAAACAAGAGAATGGGGAAGAGTTGTGGGGTAGGAGAAAAGGATGCTTCAGGGCTTCTCTGAAAATGTGACACTTACACTAGAATTTGAAAGATAAATAACAGTAAGCTAGGTGAAAATTGTGGGGGAAAGATTTTGTAAGCTTTAAGACTACAAAAACAAAAACTTGTACAGGAAAACTAAAATAGTTACAATTTAGTATATGACTTGCTATTAAGTGTTTACATAGTCATAATAAAGTTAAAATTTGAACATTGATCTAACCAACTTTATAGTTAACTATATTGGAAGGCTGAGGGGATGTGAAGGACTCACATATGTGATGATGACCAAGAAGATAAAAAAGAGCAAAATCCTAACCTTTCATCTGAAAAATTAACAGATAATGCAATGGAGGAAAAAAGGAAAACTCACAAGTAGCAATGGAATCATGTTAATTTAGAAATACAGCAATACTGAAAGAAGCAGCTGAAAGAGGTGAAAGTAGTTGCCTCCTGGTTGGGGTAAATGGGGTAAACATTTGCTAGTTTTCTGTGTACTTATCAAAAATGCAATCCCAACTAGATTTTCCACTAGGTTGTAAGATCCTTGAAGCAATGATTTTGGTATTTGTATGCTGTTTTGTTTCCCAGCACGTAGAATAGTACCTGATTTATAATAGATGCTCAATGAATAGTTGCCAAATGAATAATGCCTACTTTCTATAAACTGCCTAAATATCATCTCTAGATATTTAGACATATCAGATATTTAGACACACTACTTCATTTTCTTGGACCTCTTTTCCAGAGTCTTTTGACCTATTCCAATCTGGACTTGCTGCCTTTTACTTCTGGTCCAAAATCGTCTTCCTAGGATCTTCTACCACCATTACCTTAAAGATTATCTTTTTTTCCTCTTTCTTCTTTTTATTGAGGCCTCAAAAAAAAATCTGTTCTCCTCTTCTTCCATAGTTACAGATAGGTTGCCCAGTGAAGAACTGCATTTCTCAGCTATAGAGATGTAGCTGAGGTTGGTTTCCCAGCAAGGAACCACGTTTCCCAGACTTCTTTGCAGCCAGATAAGGCTGTGTGATTAAGTTCTTACCAATGAACTCTGAGTGACTGAGATGTTTGCAACTTCCACGTCTATTTATTTTTTTATAGCAACAGCATCTTATGTTGCCCAGACTGGTCTCGAACTCCCGGTCTCAAGCAATTCTCCTGCCATGGCCTCCCAAAGTGCTGGGATTACAGATGTGAGCCATTGTGCCCAGCCCAACTTCCATTTTTTAGGGAAGAAGATTTGGCCTTGTATGTTTTTCCCTCCTTCCTGATGCATAGGAGGGTGATGACTAGAATGACCTGCTTAAAGACACCTTGGATTTTTATGTGAACATTGCAGTCTGAGGTCTCTTTATACAGCTGCCAGCATTTGCTCTTATTAGTTCAGAAATTGGTATCAGAAGTGAGGTGCTATCGTAACAAACAGAAAATAATGTGGCTCTGGGAATAATTTCGTGGTCAGATAGTGGGTGGTGATACATGAAAGCAGAATGCTCCAGAAAAATAAGGGGATGATTTGATTCACGCTGTTGCAAGCGGGAGGGCATTCATTCATGAACATGTCAAACAGGAGGGTTAATATTTGGGGCTTTATAAAAACAAAGGAATCATTGTGGAAGGGTGGAGGCAGGTCTTATGTTGGAATATGCAAGAGCAGAGTGGTCCTTTGTAATTAACCCTGTCTTAGAACACAAAAAGGTAGGGGGGATTCCTGAACTGTTTCTGTTTTTTGGGGGTAGGCAAAAAATAGGGAAGATGGCACTCATTGACCAAGTCACAATGTTTCTGGTCTAATTGCTGCAGAGGTTGTGGGTCAGAGTTTTATTGTTAACTATAGTCTGACTGCTGGGCACAGTGGCTCATGCCTGTAATCCCAGCACTTTGGGAGTCCAAGGTGGGCGAATTGCTTGAACCCAGGAGTTCGAAACCAGCCTGGGCAATGTGGTGAAACCTCATCTCTAACAATAATACAAAAATTAGTTGGTGTGTGCCTGTAGTCCCAGCTACTTGGGGGTGAGGTGGGAGGATCACTTGAACCCAGGAGGTTGAGGCTGCAGTGAGCCGTAATTGTGCTGCTGCACTTCAGCTTGGGTGACAGACTGAGACCCTGTCTAAAAAAATAAAAATTAAATATAATCTGACCATTGTCTGTTTGTATATGCAGTTCTCTTAGAAATATTGTGCAAGCCATGTATGTAATTTAAAAGTTGTCAGCAGTCATACTTTAAAAAGTAAAAATAAATAGGTAAATTATTTTTAATTTTTTTATTTTTTGAGATGGAGTCTCACTCCATTGCCCAGGCTGGAATGCAGTGGTGTGATCTTAGCTCACTGCAACCTCCACCTCCTGGGTTCAAGCGATTCTCCTGCCTCAGCCTCCTGAGTAGCTGGGATTACAGGCACGTGCTACCATGCCTGGCTAATTTTTGTATTTTTAGCAGAAGCGGGGTGATTCGCCCGTCTTGGCCTCCCAAAGTGTTGGGATTACAGGCATGAGCCACCATGCCCAGCCATAAATTAGTTTTAGTAGTATATTTAACCCAGCATGTCAAAAATAATACAATTTGAAAAAAGAATCAATACAAATATTATTAATAAGGTATTTTACTTTGTTTCCTGAAGTCTTTGAAATTCTGTTACGTATTTTATACTTATAGCACTTCTCACTTCAGATAGTCATATTTCTAGTGCTCACTAGACACGGGTGGCTAGAGGCGACCAGATTGGACAGCACAAGAGATGTTAGAACTTTACAGGACTGGGAATGCCAATCAATTCAATATTCAAATCACAGGAGGTAAAATTTTTGCTGAAAACTATTTTCAAGGGTCCTTTGAGACTTCTTGGGTAATCAGAAGAATCCAGCCTTACAGCAAAGTTCAAATCAAGGATGGTCCTCTCCTACTGGAGCCTATTTCAAATCACTTCAAGTTAACCCCCAGTTAGGCTGAAAAATGAGCTTGAATCAGATAAGGAAGTAAAGAATTCGGAACTGACTGGAAATATAATACCAGGAGCAGGGCCTGAAAAAGCCAGCAACTGTCCAACATAGGGAGATCTTATCTCTACAAAAATTAAAATAAAATAAATGAGCCAGGCATGGTGGCACAGGCCTGTGGTCCAGCTACTCAGGAGGCGGAGGTGAAAGGATCACTTGGGTCTGGGAGGTTGAGGCTGCAGTGAGCTGTGATCACGCCACTGTGCTGCAGCCTGGGTGACAGAGCAAGATCCTGTTTCAGAAAAAAAGGAAGAAAAAAAGAAAAAAGCTAGGAACTTGTACAGGCCTCAAAAGCAAGTCTTAGGCCTCAAACTTTTACCAGCAAGAAATGGACTGCCAAAGAGAGACAGACATGCTTCCTGATGCCACTTTTTTTTTTTTTTTTTTTTTTTGAGATGGAGTCTTGCTCTGTCGCCCAGGCTGGAGTGCAGTGGCATGATCTCAGCTCACTGCAACCTCTGCCTCCCAGGTTCAAGCGATTCTCCTGCCTCAGCCATGAGTAGCTGGGACTACAGGTATGCGCCACCACACCTAGCTAATTTTTGTATTTTTAGTAGAGATGGGGTTTCACCATGTTGGCCAGGCTGGTCTTGAACTCCTGACCTCAAATCATCTGTTCACCTTGGCTTCCCAAAGTGTTGGATTACAGGTGTGAGTCACCATGCCTGGCCCTGATGCCACTTAAAAAAATTTCTTTTTGAGACAGGGTCTCACTCTGTCATCCAGGCTGGAGTGCAGTGGTGCAATCACAGCTCACAGCAGCTTCAACCTCCTGGGCCCAAGTGATCCTCCTGCTTCAGTCTCCACAGTATCTGGGACCACAGGCATGCACTACCATGCCTGGTTATCTTATTTTATTTTCTTTGAGTAGAGACAGGGTCTTGCCATGTTGCCCAGGCTGGTCTTGAACGCCTGGGCTCAAGTGATCCTCCTGTCTCGACCTCCCAAAGTACTGAGATTACAGGCATGAACCACTGCACCTGACCCCCTAATGCCACTTTAGATATGGCCAAGGAAGATCATGGATCAGGAGACATCTCCCTGTGTTAGTCTGCTTTTTGTGTCGCTATAAATACCTGAGGTTGGGTCATTTATGAAGAAAAGAGGTTTAATTGGCTCATGGTTCTGCAGGCTGTACAGGAAGCATGGTGCTGGCATCTGCTTCTGTTGAGGGCCTCAGGAAGCTCACAATTGGCCGGGTGCGGTGGCTCACGCCTGTAATCCTAGCACTTCAGGAGGCTGAGGCAGGCGGATCACAAGGTCAGGAGATCCAGACCATCTTGCCTAACACGGTGAAACCCCATCTCTACTAAAAATACAAAAAAAAATTAGCCGGGCGTGGTGGCGGGCACCTGTAGTCCCAGCTACTTGGGAGGATGAGGCAGGAGAATGGCGTGAAGCCCAGAGGTGGAGCTTGCAGTGAGCTGAGACGGCGCCACTGCACTCCAGCCTGGGCAACAGAGCAAGACTCTGTCTCAAAAAAAAAAAAAAAAAAAAAGAAGAAGAAAAAAAGAAGCTCACAATCATGGCAGAAGGTGAAGAGGGGGCAGGTGCATCACACTGCAAAAGTAAAAGCAAGAGAGAGAGGGGTGCAGGTACCATACTCCTTTATTTTATTTTTTATTTTTATTTTTTGAGACAGTCTTGCTCTGTTGCCCAGGCTGGAGTGCAGCAGGCGATCTCGGCTCACCGCAAGCTCCGCCTCCCGGGTTCATGCCATTCTTCTGCCTCAGCCTCCCGAGTAGCTGGGACTACAGGCACCCACCACTATGCCTGGCTAATGTTTTTGTATTTTTAGTAGAGACGGGGTTTCATCGTGTTAGCCATGATGGTTGTGATCTCCTGACCTCGTGATCCACCCGCCTCAGCCTCCCAAAGTGCTCAAATTACAGCCATACTCTTTTAAATGACTGGATCTTGCCTGAGTGTAGAATGAAAACTCATTATTGTGAGGACAGCACCAAAGTGCAAGACATCCATGAGGGATCTGAGCCCCCGACCCAAACACCTCCCACCAGGCTCCACCTCCAATATTGGGAATCACATTTCAACATGAGATTTGGAGGGGACAAACACCTAAACCATAGTACTCCCAGAGGGCAAAGCCAGTGCCTCAGAGAACTGTAGACTGAGGAGTTATTTCCAGGGGGCCAGGGAGTTATTAACATACCAGAGGCAGCTGGACAAACCATGATAATTTTCCACTCTCAGAGCAGGGAGCATTTCCAATTCATGCCTATCAGGATTCAATCATTTCTATGAAAGTGATTGCTGTGTTTTCCATTTCTCCTTTTTTCCAGTGGGGGCTTGATGGAAGTTACATTGTTCTTGCTTCACTATTGGCTCTTGGGCATCTTAAAGCCATGGTTCACTAGACTATAAAGAGCCACATTTGGACACAGTCAAAAGGGCTGAGCTACACTCAAAGGTCCTGGACTTTTAAGTTGGATATAGGTGGTTGCCTACCTTGGAAAGGGACATAGACATATGTTCTATGTCTGGGAAGGGTGGGAATTTGCTAGCCAGAGGGGCAGACTGTGGTGGCAATTGTCATTTGCCCACCAAATCTTCTTTGTCCACAGTTATATGTAGTTAGAATGTGGTTACCAGGTGGGGACTGTATTTACCAGCTCTTTGTGCACCTAGACATGCCTTTTGTGGAAGTTCTCATCAATGGAATGTGAACAGAAAGGATGCAACTTCTGCCCCACTTGTTAAGATGAAATATTTGTCCCTCAACTGCTTTGACCATTCCTGCTAACTTGGATGGCAACAACTAGAGCAGCCTTGGCAGCCCTATGCTGAGGACAGAAAGCTGGTCACCAACATGTACTCTTATGTGAGTGAGGGCTGAGCTTCTATCTTGTTTGAGTCATTGCATTTTTAGGTCTTTTTGTTAAAGTAGCTTACTGTCCCCTACTATACCTTGCAGAAGTTACTTTAGAAAGCTTGGAATTATAAACCCTTCCTCTGCTACTTGAAGATGTAAATCTTTTACTGCACCAATCAGCACTGTGTAAAAATACACCAATCAACACTCTGTGTCTAGCTAAAGGATTGTAAATGCACCAATCAGCATTCTGTAAAATGGACTAATCGGTGCTCTGTAAAATGGACCAATCAGTGCTCTGTAAAATGGAGCAATCAGCAGGACATAGGCAGGGACAAATAAGTGCATAAAAGCTGGCTACCCCTAGCCAGCAGTGGCAACCCGCTTGGGTCCCCTTCCACACTGTGGAAGCTTTGTTCTTTTGCTCTTCACAATAAATTTTGCTGCTGCTCACTCTTTGGGTCCATGCCACCTTTAAGAGCTGTAACACCATAAAGGTCTGCAGCTTCATTCTTGAAGTCAGCGAGACCAAGAACCCACCGGAAGGAACCAACTCCAGACAAATCTTGGTGACTACGAAGGGACTATCGCCAAGCAGTGAGTAACATCGGACCCCTTTTGCTTGCTATTCTTTCTTATTTTTCCTTAGAATTTGGGGGCTAAATACTGGGCACCTGTTGGCCAGTTAAACTAGCATGGCTGCTGGACTAAAGAAATGGGTGTCAGGCTTTCTGGGAAAGGGCTCTCTAACAACCCCCAACTCTTTGGAATTGGGAGCGTTGTTTTGCCTGGAACCAGCTTCCACTTTTCCTGTACTTCTGGGCTGAACCAAGGGTTGACAGACAGGAAAGCCATTCAGCTCCAGGGTCCCAACAAAAAGTTGGTTGACCCTGTAGCCATGAGCGGAACTCTCAAAGTCACGTCGCCCAAGTGAGACTTGCTCATCTATCCTATGTACCCTGACCGTTGCCTCCTGGGTCCTAACGCCTGTCAGACAAACTTCCTCTTGCCTCTCTTCTCCGAGGCTAGTCCTGCTTCTAAAAACCACTCCCTGTTTCTGGTGCTTTTCTAGTTTCTCCTATAAGAATGATTTCTAGTATAAACTTCAGGACTCTGTTCCCTTCCTTAGGCACCTGGGCTCACCAAACAGACACAATTTTTGCCCAAAGCCCCATCAGGTGAGGAGAGCAACTATCCTTTTAGGATCCATCCTCAAACAAGCAGGCCTAACAAAGGCTATTCCTGAAGCTAGGATATGGGGAGCCTCAGAAATGATATCCTTCCTATTCATATAATGAGAAGTGAGGACAAAAGTCACTCTTCCAACCCTGGAGATCCCTTCCCTTCCTCAGGGTATGGCCCTCCACTTCAGTTTTGGGGCATAACACCTTTATAGGACAGGGGTAAGTTCCCAATACTAACAGGAGAACGCTTAGGACTCTAATTTTCAAGAATGCATTGGTAAGGGCCACTAAATCCAACCTTCCTTGGTCCTCTTTGTGGTCTAAGAGGAAAATTCAGGTTTCTGCTGCTGCGTCGGTGATCTGATCTGCGTCTGTTCTGATCAGCAGGGTCCAGGGACCGTTGCGGGTTCTTGGGCAAGATGGGTTTCTACTGCGTCAGTGAGCACAACTATTCTGATCAGCAGGGTCCAGGGACCATTGCAGGTTCTTGGGCAAGAGGAGGAAAACAAACAAACCAAAACTGAGGGTGGTTTTTTCTTTCAGATGGGAAACACTCAGGCACCAACAGCCTCACCCTTGAAATGCATCCTAAGCCACTGGGACCAATTTGACCTGCAAACCCTGAAAAAGAAGTGGCTCATTTTCTTCTGCACTATGGCCTGGCCCCAATGTTCTCTCTCTGATGGGGAAAAATGGCCACCTGAGGGAAGTATAAATTACAATACTATCCTTTTCTGTAACAGGAAAGGCAAATGGAGTGAAATACCTTATGTCCAAGCTTTCTTTTCATTGAAGGAGAATCCACAACTATGCAAAGCTTGCAATTTACATTCCACAAGAGGACCTCTCAGCTTACCCCATATCCTAGCCTCCCTATAGCTCCCCGATAAGCCTCCTCTAATCTCCCCCACCCAGAAGGAAACAAGCAAAGAAATCTCCAAGGGACCACAAAACACCCTGGACTATTGGTTATGTCTCCTTCAAGCTGTAGGGGGAGGGAAGTTTGGCCCAACCCGGGTACATGTCACCTTCTCCCTCTCTGATTTAAAGCAGATCAAGGCAGACCTGGGAAAGTTTTCAGATAATCCTGATAGGTATATAGATGTCCTACAGGGTCTAGGGCAAACCTTCGATCTCACTTGGAGAGATATCATGCTATTGTTAGATCAAACCCTGGCCTTTAATGAAAAGAATGTGGCTTTAGCTGCAGCCTGAGAGTTTGGAGATACCTGGAAAGGGACAAATTCCCTACCGATCAGCAAGCTGTCCCCAGTATGGATCCCCACTGGGACCTCAACTCAGATCACAGGGACTGAAGTCACAAACATCTGTTGACCTGTATTCTGGAAGGACTAAGGAGAATTAGGAAAAAGCCCATGAATTATTCAATGATGTCCACCATAACTCAGGGAAAGGAAGAAAATCATTCTGCCTTCCTCGAGTGGCTATGGGAGGCCTTAAGAAAATATACTCCCCTGTCACCCGACTCACTCGAGGGTCAATTGATCCTAAAAGATAAGTTTATTAACCAATCAGCCGCAGATATCAGCAGAAAGCTCCAAAACCGAGCCCTGGTCCCTGAACAAAATCTGGAGGTAGTATTAAACCTGGCAACCTCGGTGTTCTATACTAGGGACCAAGAGGAACAGGCCAAAAAGGAAAAGCGAGATCAGAGAAACACTGCAGCCTTAGTCATGGCCCTCAAACAAACAAACCTTGGTGGTTCAGAAAGGACAGAAAATGGAGCAGGCCAATCACCTGGTACGGCTTGTTATCAGTGTGGTTTGCAAGGATACCTTAGAAAAGATTGTCCAACAAGAAACAAGCTGCCCCCTTGCCCATGTCCACTATGCCGAGGCAATCACTGGAAGGCGACTGCCCCAGAGGACAAAGTTTCTCTGGGCCAGAAGCCCCCAAACAGATGATCCAACAACAGGACTGAGGGTGCCCGGGGCAAGCGCCAGCTCATGTCATCACCCTCACTGAGCGCCGGGTACATTTCACCATTGAGGGCCGGGAAATTGACTTCCTCCTGGACACCGGTGCGGCTTTCTCTGTGTTAATCTCCTGTCCTGGACAGCGTGCTCAAGGTCCGTTACCATCCTAGGAGTCCTGGGACAGCCTGTAACCAAGTATTTTTCCCACCTCCTCAGTTGTAATTGGGAGACTTTGCTCTAAACATGCCTTTCTTGTTATGCCTGAAAGTCCCACACCCTTATTAGAGAGGGACATATTGGCCAAAGCTGGAGCTATTATCTACATGAATATGGGGAACAATTTACCCATTTGTTGCCCTCTGCTTGAGGAGGGAGGTCAACCCTGAAATCTGGGCATTGGAAAGACAATTCGGAAGGGCAAAAAATGCCTGCCCAGTCCAAATCAGGCTAAAAGACCCCATCACTTTTCCTTATCAAAGGCAATATCCCTTAAGGCCTAAAGCTCATAAAGGATTACAGGATATTGTTAGACATTTAAAAGCTCAAGGTTTATCAAGAAAATGCAGTAGTCCCTGCAACACCCCAATTCTAGGAGTATGAAAACCGAACGGTCAGTGGAGACTAGTGCTTAGATCTTAGACTCATCAATGAGGCAGTAATTCCTCTATATCTAGTGGTACCCAACCCCTATACCCTGCTCTCTCAAATACCAGAGGAAGCAGAATGGTTCACTGTTCTGGACCTCAAGGATACCTTCTTCTGTATTCCCCTGCACTCTGACTCCCAGTTTCTCTTTGCCTTTCTTTTTGCATTCTCCCAGAGGATGGAGAACCAATCAAGCATGACTGCCAACAAAATATAGTCCAGAGTTATGCCGCCCGAGAGGATCTCTCAGAAGTCCCCTTAGCTAATCCTGACCTTAACCTATATACTGATGGAAGTTCATTTGTGGAGAATGGGATACAAAGAGCAGGTTATGCCATAGTTAGTCATGTAACGATACTTGAAAGTAAGCCTCTTCCCCCAGGGACCAGCAGCCAGTTAGCAGAACTAGTGGCACTTACCTGAGCCTTAGAAAGGGAAAAAGAATAAATGTGTATACAGATAGCAATTATACTTATCTAATCCTACATGCCCATGCTGCAATATGGAAAGAAAGGGAGTTACTAACCTCTGGGGGAACCCCCACTAAATACCACAAGGAAATCATGGAGTTGTTGCATGCAGTGCAAAAACCCAAGGAGGTGGCAGTCTTACACTGCTGAAGCCATCAAAAAGGGGAAGGAGAGGGGAGAACATCAGCATAAGTGGCTGGAAGAAGCAGGGAAAGACTAGCAGAGAGAAGGAAAGAAAGAGAGAGAGAGACAGAAAGTCAGAGAGAGAGAGGAAGAGACAGAGACAAAGAAGGAGTCAAAGTGAGAAAGAGAAAGAAAGTCAAAGAGAAAGAGAGAAAGACAGAGAAGTAGTAAAGAAAAAACAGTGTACCCTATTCCTTTAAAAGCCAGAGTAAATTTAAAACCTATAATTGATAATTGAAGGTCTTCTGCGTGACCCTATAACACTCCAACATCACCTGGTTGTCAGTGTAAGCAAGGGCATAGCCAGAAAGCACTGAGGCCACTGACAACCCATAGCCTTCCTATCAAAAATCCTTAACCCAGCAGGTTTCCTAACAGGGGATCTAAATCTTAATTACCATACAAAGGTCCGACCAGATCTAGGAGGAACTCCCTTCAGGACAGGACGATGGATGGTTCCTCCCCAGCGATTAAGGGAGAAAGACACAATGAGTATTCAGTAAGTGATATGGAAACTCTTGTAGAAGCAGAGTTAGGAGCAGAGTTAGGAAAATTGCCTAATAATTGGTCTGCTCAAACGTGCTCCAGCTATCTGCACTCAGCCAAACCTTAAAGTACTCACAGAATCAGGAAGAAGCCATCTATACCAATTCTAAGTTAATATGGACTGAACGAGGTCTTATTAATGCAAAGAATAATTGAAATCCCAAACTTATAAGGTTTTCAACAAAAGTAAAGTTTGCTAAAAGTTAACAGTGTAACATATATTATCCTACTACCACACACTCTCAAAGGATTTCTCAGACAGTTTGCAAGAAATAACAAAATCTATCCTTATTCTACAATCCCAAAGACTCTTTGGCAGCAGTGATCCTCCAAAACCACCGAAGCCTAGACCTCCTCACTGCTGAGAAAGGAAGACTTTGCACCTTCTTAGGGGAAGAGTGTTACTTTTACACTAACCAGTCAGGGATAGTATGAGATGCCGCCCGGCATTTACAGGAAAAGGCTTCTGAAATCAGAGAATGCCTTTCAAACTTTTATATTAACCTCCGGAGTTGGGTGATATGGCTTTTCCCCTTTCTAGGTCCCATGACAGCCGTCTTGCTATTACTCACCTTTGGGCCCTGTATTTTTAACCTCCTTGTCAAATTTGTTTCCTCTAGGATCGAGGCCATCAATCTACAGATGGTCTTACAACTGGAACCCCAATGAGCTCAACTAACAACTTCTACTGAGGACCCCGGACCAACCCACTTGCCCTTTGACTGGCCTAAAGAGTTCCCCTCTGGAGGACACTACAACTGCAGGGCTCCTTCTTCACCCCTATCCAGCAGGAAGTAGCTAGAGTGGTCATCACCCAATTCCCAACAGCTCTTGGGGTGTCCTCTTTAGACAGGGGATTGAGAGGTGAAGCCAGCTGGACTTCCTGGGTCGAGTGGGGACTTGGACAACTTTTCTGTCTACCTAGAGGATTGTAAATGCACCAATTAGTGCTCTGTGTCTAGCTGGAGGATTGTAAATGCACCAATCAGCACTCTGTAAAATGGACCAATAAGCACTCTGTAAAATGGAAAAATTAGCGCTCTGTAAAATGGACCAAGCAGCAGGGCATGGGTGGGGACAAATAAGGGAATAAAAGCTGGCCACCCCCAGCCAGCAGCAGCAACCTGCTTGGGTCCCCTTCTACGCCATGGAAGCTTTGTTCTTTCGTTCTTCACACTAAATCTTGCTGCTGCTCACTCTTTGGGTCTGTGACACCTTGAAGAGCTGTAACACCCACCACAAAGGTCTGCGGCTTCATTTTTGAAGTCAGTGAGGCCAAGAACCCACCAGAAGGAACAAACTCCAGACACATGACCACTGAGAACTGTCTTCTCAAGGACCTGGGGGTTTGTCTCTTGAATTGCAAGCCTTCAAGGAGGTGGTTCTCATTCTCATTCCCAGTCCCTGTGGCTACCTTGCTCTCTTACACCACTGCTTGTCATGAAGACAGAAGAATTATGTGTCTCCTCTGGATAAGCATGGATTAACACACCTAGACAGCCTAGTTGTAGGACGAACCACCCCTTCACACTCCTCAGCACCTTTCCCTTAGCACATCACAGCCTCTAAAAAGCCTCCAAATTTTTGTTTCAGCAAAGTTGCATTCAGTTCATGCTGGACCCACTTCCCTACTGCAATAGTTTTCATGAAATAAAATCTAACTTACTGCTTTAATGAGTGTCCCACTTAAAAAATTTTTGACAGTAAGCACCCAAAATTGTTACTGAATTAATAAACTTAGGTTCTACATATATGTAAACAGCTGGGGAGAGTTTCATTATTTTGAGTGTTCTTTTGGGATCTCCTCTCCCAAACTCCAAGAAGCTGAAATATTGCTTAAGTTATATTTTCCTTCAAAATCTCTAACTATGAAAGTTGACAATTACGTCCAAGTTATCCACAGTACCTCCTGGATTGAAGTAAGTCAGCTTACTGTGGATATAGAAAGCTATCTAAAATGTCAGATCTCTAATTTCAATGCCCTGATTTTTTTTTTTTTTTAAGGAGACAGGGTCTTGCTGCACAGTGAGTGGCAAGATCAGGGTTAATTTGACCTCAAGCAATCTTCCCGCCTCAGCCTCCTGAGTAGCTGGGAATATAGGTGCCATGCCACCATGCCCGGCTAATTTTTGTATTTTTAGTAGAGACGGGGTTTCGCCATGTTGGCCAGGTTGGTCTCAACCTCCTGGGCTCAAGCTATTCTCCCGCTCTGCCTCACAAAGTGCTGGGATTGCAGGCCTGCACCATGGTGTCCGGTTTGATTTCTCTTTTAAATATTTTTTTTGGCCGGGCGTGGTAGTTCATGCCTATAATCCCAGCACTTTGGTAGGCCAAGGTGGGTGGATCACGAGGTCAGGAGATTGAGACCATCCTGGCCAACACGGTGAAACGCCGTCTTTATCAAAAACACAAAAAATTAGCCAGGCGTGGTGGCGTGCGCCTGTAGTCCCAGCTACTAGGGAGGCTGAGGCAGGCGAATCGCTTGAACCTGGGAGGCGGAGATTGCAATGAGCCGAGATTGCACCACTGCACTCCAGCCTGGGCGACAGAGCAGACTCGTCTCAAAACAAAAAACAAAACCAACCAAAAAACAAAATCAAACGAAAAACACAAAACAACAAAAATAAAACGAAATATTTTTTTCTCTCTATGGATTAAACACTTAAAAAATGTTTTACCGCTTCTATTTCTGGGTCAACGACAATGTTCAGTTCCGTCCAGAAAGACACGTGGGTTTTGGAGAGGGTGTTTGGTTCGGCCTTGCACGCGAATTCCCATTCCCGCACAACCCTCTTCCTCCCTTCCTCCTTCGGATAGCGTCCAGCAGGATTCCGCTGTTCCTCCAAAATCTTTGTCAGGAGAGTCATCCTGACGGTACTTTTAGGAAGCCCATAGATATCCGCCACAATCTGTGACTTTCAGGGTCAATTGCGTGTCAATTCGCACGTCCATCCAGAACCTGCGGGGACCACGCCCCCATCCTCTCTCCCGGCCTCCGCCCCAGCCCTCCTCCGCCTCCGAGGGTGTCACGTGCTAGACATGGGCGTGAAGACAGTGTCGCCATGTTGATTTCTGGCGGCGCCGGCTAGGGGAAGGGAGAGGGCGGCTGACTAGCTACCCGTAGTTTCGGCTCCTGTGCGCAAGTGCGGAAGTGCGCTGGCCGGGAGAGTGATCGGTTTCCGGTCAGTGGTGCGGTACTGGGTACCCGGAGACGTGTATCAGACGGTGGGCAGCAGCCATGGCCGAGAGAAAACCTAACGGTGGCAGCGGCGGCGCCTCCACTTCCTCGTCGGGCACTAACTTACTTTTCTCCTCCTCGGCCACGGAGTTCAGCTTCAATGTCCCCTTCATCCCAGTCACCCAGGCCTCCGCTTCTCCGGCCTCCCTGCTCTTGCCCGGAGGTAATAAGGGGAGGGCGGCCCCGTGTGTGGTGGGAGGCGGGCGGAGGACGTGCAACCGCAAGGGTCAGACGGGAGGTTTCCTTCTGCCTTGAGCTACCCTCTGGATAGCTTGCCAGGATCATTAGTGGCCAGGTTTGAGTGGGTCGGGGGCTTTGGGATCTTGGAGGTGGCAGGTGATGAGACTTGCTCTTCATTGCAGAAACCCACTTGTTCCGAGTTGTCCAGAGTGCTGGACATTAATTCGTACCCTGGCATTCCCCAAATCTTTGCTGAATACCCGTTGTTGGTATGCCAGGTGCTGGTAGGGAATTCAAATAAACAGTGGCCCTCTCCTAGGGTACAGTAGTCTATCTCCCACTAGGAGACTCCTAGGATACGGTAAGATACCTCCTAGGATGGACTGTGCCTCTCTCCAAGAATACGGTACACTGTCTCCTACTAGGAGATTGTTGTGATACAGTAGGATATCTTCTAGGTTACAGTAAGATATCTTGTAAGATAGACTGTGCCCTTCTAGGAGAAGCCTGTAATATTTGTGAAGTAGACATATAAAAGCCTGTAAATATTTGTGAAGTAGACATATAAAATGCATCTTTTTTTTTTTTTGAGACGGCGTCTTGTTCTGTCGCCTAGGCTGGAATGCAGTGGCGCGATCTTGGCTCACTGCAGCCTCCACCTTCCGGGTTCAAGTGATTCTCCTGCCTCAGCCTCCCGAGTAGCTGGGACTACAGGCGTGCACCACCATGCCTGGCTAAGTTTTGTATTTAGAATAGAGACGGGGTTCCACCATGTTGGCCAGGATGGTCTCAATCTCCTGACCTCAAGTGATCCGCCTGCCTTGGCCTCCCAAAGTGCTGGGATTACAGGTGTGAGCGCTCTACCCATTCTTCATCTTTCAAGACAATACACTTCTTCCAAGAAGCTTTTTCTTGTTCTCTTAGGCCCCCACTCCTATGTGCACTCCTAGCTCTTTTTTCATATTTGTGTTATTGTCCAGGGAGATTGCTTTTTGATGATTATGTAGCATCGCCCAGAGTATGGTGTTTAACAGCACAGACTGTCTGTATTCCAGTCCTTGCCTGCCAGTAAGTTGCTGTGTGACTGTAGGCATTTTACTTTACGTCTCTGTGCTTCAGTTTCTATATACGTGTAGCCTCACCGAATTGTAATTAGAAATGCTTTAATTTTTGCAAAGCGCTAAGTATACTGCCTGCCAGACAGTGTGATTTAATGTTTGTGAAATAAACACACCTGCCTCTCCATTTGGACTGCAGTCTTCTTCAGCAGCTATGACCTAATTGCCTTTTTATTTCCAGGATCTTGTTTAGGGCCTAGTACATAGATCCTCTTTGGATGCTGAGTTTCCAATGAATAGTTTATTCTTGTTTGAAGGACTAAAGACAGTTTCATGGAGAAGCGAAGACAGGCACACTGGGAAGAGCTGTACATGAAGGTTCCCCTGCCCGTGTGTTATGTTTCTTCTTGATGCTTGTCACTACCTGACATGTACACATTTGTTTATTCCACTGCACTAGGATGTAAGACCATGAAAGCAAAAACTTAGTTTTATTCACGATTATATTCCCACTGCCTAGAATGGTGTGTGGTATTTAGTAGACCGATTATTCAGTAGATGTGTTTTGAATGAGTGAAAGGATGGGAGTCAAAATGATGTCTCATTTTGACCTGTGGTTGAAAGGTTAGGTGTTGCTGTCTTTGGTGAAGAACCAGCATGGTTGGAGCAGAATGCTGTGGGAGGATGCAGGAATAAATAAGGCTGTACTTGGGGTTTTCTAATTATCCTCTGCACCATTAAAGTTGTTTGGTTGTGTCCGTCTTCCTTACTATGTAGTATTTGGTTTGTGTGTGTCACTGTGAATTCATGCCAAACATTTTCATTGTTAAGTCTAGTATAGCTACACCTGTCTTTAATGCTTTTGTTTCTTGGAGACAGTCTCTCTCTCTCTCTCTGTGTGTGTGTGTGTGTGTGTGTGTGTGTGAATATTAATAGTTTTTAGAACTAAAAGTCATCTCTAAAAATCTCAGAAACCCATTCAGAGAATTTCCAGAGACAAAAGAAGAACCCGTCTCCTTGGAAGCAACAGTTAATCATATAAGTGAAAGAGAGACACAGGAAGCAATTTCATACATTCAACAGACATGGAAGGCCTGGCACAGTGGCTCACGCCTGTAATCCCAGCACATTGGGAGGCTGAGGCGGGTGGATCACCTGAGGTCAGGAGTTCAAGACCAGCCTGGCCAACATGGTGAAACCCCATCTCAACTAAAAATACAAAAGTTAGTTGGATGTGGTGGTGAGCGCCTGTAATGCCAGCTACTTGGGAGGCTGAGGCACGAGAATCGCTTGAGGAGGAGGTTGCAGTGAGCTGAGGTCATGTCGCTGCACACTCCACCCTGGGCGACAGAGTGAGACTCCATCTCAAAAACAAAAACCAGACATGGATTGAGCAGTTTCTATTTGCCAGGCACTGTTCCAGAACCTGGGAGACACAGAAGAGCAGACAGCCCTGCCCTCAGTGACTGCACAGTATGTGTGTATACACACACACCCACCTATGTAAGCAATTGTGATACAGGTTTAGAACAGTTAGAAAGAGGGATTGATAGATGGCTATGAATGCTATGGGTCCCAGGCTGGCTGAGCGGGGGAATGGATGTCCCTTAGGCCTTCAGGGCCTCTTAGGGGAGGTGATTCTTGAGCTGAGTGTTGAAGGATACATAGAAGTGAAGGAATCTGGAGAGACAGGCATATGTGAAGTCTGAAGGTGTGAGAAAATCTGCAGATTTGGGAGGAGTTAGTGGTTGGTGGAATGGGACAGGGATGGATCTCATCCCTCTCTCCCGTCCCTTCACCTTTGTCTCCTCTCCCCTGTGTCCTCTGCCCCCAGTAGATCACTTTGACCAGAGTGTTTGCAGTGGAGTGGCCTCAGTGATCTATGGGCCACATATGCCATACTCAGGAGGAGTTTGTAGTTCATCTTGTGGGGTGTTGGGGAGCCTTTGAAGGATTTTCAACAAGGCAGTGAAATTAGACGTGTGTTTGAGAAAGACTGAAGTTTTCTCTAGTTACACTGGAGTAAGGTTGACTGTAGCAAGAGGATTCAGTTGGGAGGCATAGTGAGAGGCTGGCAGTGGCTATGGCAGTCTAGCCCGAGTCAGCCACATTGGGTGTGAGGAGCAGGGAGCAGATGTGCGAGATGTGTAGACTATACACAGTTGTAGAGACTCACAGAAGACCAGAGTGTCAGCTTTGTCTGTCAGCACAGAGGCCCATTTTTGTTCAGTTTTAGACCAAAGACTGAGCTCTGTACCTGGCACAGAATGCATCCTGAGTAAATATTTCTTGAATAAATATTTGAATGATTAAATGAAGGGTTTGAGAGAGAGGGAGGAGTCTCAGACTTGAGGTTTCTGGTTTGAATATCTGAATGGATGTTGGCAAACATCTGTGGAGATAGTGAAATACGGAAAAGGGAGCACGGAGGTGGGTAGTTAAGATCAACTCCGTTTTAGGCTTACTAAGCGTGAGGTATATGTGGCTGAATCTGCCAAAAACATTGAGGAAGTAGTTGGAAAACAAGTTCTAGAACACATGAGAATTGTCTGGGTTTATGATAGAGTTGGGAGTGTCACAAATATACAAGTGCCTATTAAAGTTGTGGTTTTAGATGACATGTGTCCAAATGAAATGAGAAAGTGCCCCTGAGGTGAGGTTGCAGTATGTGGAGAGCATTTCATTTGTAGTTGATGCTAATCAGAAAAAAAGTTTCTCGGACTAAACTAAAGAAAAAAGAAGTTTTTCTAAAGGATGAAAGATACCACTGAGTTTTTTTTTTTTTTTTTTAATGCTTTTAATTGTTGGGAATGAACTAAGAAATACAGAGAAGTCCAGTTGAGGGTCACTGACCTGAAAAGAGGGGTGGGAGCTGGAAATATATCAGAGAAGTGGAATGATACAAGCAGACACAAGGCCTTGTGCAGCAAGGGGTATTTTATTTTTAGTTACAAAGAAACTATCAAGAGGAGTATTTTGAATGGTGGAGTATTTTAGTTAAACTGATGTGTGTGAATTATGAGAGCTCAAGAAGCTCAAGCCCTAGCCTCAGCAGAGGTCAAGAAGCTTGGAGCCCAGAGCTTGGAAGAAAGCTGCCTTTTGGCAGGTCTGCAAGGGCAGGGACCAAAGTGTGCCTGTGTGCTGTCAGTGAGTCAAGCCCTCTGATGGCTTCCATGCCTCCAGCAAGGAGGTAAGAGGGAATGAGGCCGGAGCAGGGAAGATTAGGAGGAGGAATATGAAAGCTACAAGCTAGGGAACATAAAAGTTTAGTAAGGAATAATAGTAAGGTGGACTTTTAAGGTGATATACAGGGAAAATGCTTTTACTTTACAACTTGGTAGTAGAACAGAAGCTAAATTGTTTGGAGTTGTTAATACCCACAGTGAACATCAAGTTGGGCAAAAGGATGAGAGATCTTCCCTTGGTTAGAAAGTGACCTTTTCAGCAATTTGGTATTCTGTAATGGTAAGTCTGTGATAGTGCATGATTTTAGGGAATGGCAATTAATGGTTGAGCTGCTTTGCCTTGGGAATACAAATATCACGTGTTCATTTGTACAATAAGTGCTTTGTAGGTAAGATTCCTGACACATCCCTTCTTGTCAACAGAGTTATCTTTAGTCTCTCGTTATCACTATAGAAATAAAATTATACGTATTTGGGTAGTAGAGTAACAATTGAATTATTTCTTACCAAGAAAAAAGATAAACAATAATATGTAAGGCCGGGCATGGGGGCTCATGCCTGTAATCCCAGCCCTTTGGGAGGCCGAGGCAGGCACATCACTTGAGGTCAGGAGTTTGAGACCAGCCTGGTCAACATGGTAAAACTTCTTCATGTCTACTGAAAAAAAAAATACAAAAATTAGCTGGGCGTGGTGGTGGGCGCCTGTAATCCCAGCTACTTGGGAGGCTGAGGCACGAGAATTGCTGAACCTGGGAGGCAGAGGTTGCAGTGAGCTGAGATCACGCCACTGCACTCCAGCCTGGGCAACAGAGTGAGACCCTGTCTCAAAAAAAAAAAAAAAAAGTAAAAATAGTATAGATTTTGTTTCTATTTTTAAAAACGTATATACAAATATATATTTACAAAATAAATAACAAATAACTATTTGTATTTATTTTGAAAGCATGGAAGGGTGTGAAGCAAAATGTGAACAGTGTTAACAGTTTGATTGTCTGTGGGAGGTGGACTTATGAATGAATTATAATTGTTTCCTCTTATGTTTTCTTATTCGTGTTTTCTAGTTTTTCATTTCTAAGAAGGAAGTTTTCAAAGAAAAAAAGAAAAAACTGTTTTTTTTTTCTGTAATGCAGAAATAGCAAGTTTGAAGAACAAATAAGGAAGTATAATTGCTAGCCCTTCCTTGTAGAATTGTATCTGCGGAATGATAGAGTACCCTTTAAACCACATGCTCTCCTGTTCCGTTTCAGAGGATTCCACAGATGTTGGTGAGGAGGACAGCTTCCTTGGTCAGACTTCTATTCACACGTCTGCCCCACAGACATTTAGTTACTTCTCTCAGGTATCAAGCAGCAGTGATCCTTTTGGGAATATTGGACAGTCGCCATTAACAACTGCAGCAACCTCAGTTGGACAATCAGGATTCCCCAAGCCCCTGACTGCTCTCCCTTTTACAACTGGATCCCAAGATGTCTCGAATGCATTTTCACCATCCATTTCAAAGGCTCAACCTGGTGCTCCACCTTCCTCACTGATGGGAATAAATTCTTATCTGCCTTCTCAGCCAAGTAGTCTCCCTCCTTCACATTTTGGGAACCCACCCCAAGGAATTCCCCAACCAGGATACAATCCATATCGCCATACCCCTGGCAGCAGCAGGGCTAATCCTTACATTGCACCACCCCAGCTGCAGCAGTGCCAAACACCAGGCCCTCCTGCTCATCCTCCACCGTCTGGACCCCCTGTTCAGATGTACCAGATGCCTCCAGGATCTTTGCCACCGGTATGGAGACATGATTTTGTGTCCTACTTATTCATTCTGTTTCTTCTTTCTCACCTGAACCTATGTTTTAAAAAACATTTCCCATCTTATAATCAATATGATGACAAATTAGTTTCAGAGGGTATTCTTTGTAAGCTACCTGAAGTAAACATTGTCTTAAAGGTAGCTTATTGGATGGCTCATATTTTAGTGTATATTACCTGTTTATTGAAGTAGTAACTGATTTTAATGAGTTAGCTACATGTCAGTATTTCCAGATTTTAGAGTAAGGTAAAAAGTGTTGTCTAGAGACATAGGAGAATTCAAGCAGTTATTGTCTTAACAGACCACTAGTTTCTCATCTTTCAATTACACTAGTCAATCAAAACACTCAATTACAGGGACTAAAATTGACTACTTCAGTAATTTCTTTATATTTATGGAGTTTAGATCTAGTTAGGTCAAACTCTATCTAGGGAGAGTTGGTGGAATAACGTATGCATTGGGTAAATTTTATGAAATTCCCTTATGCGTTTTCCCCAACTAATTGTTCATTTGATTTCCAAAGAAAAATCAACAGAATTAAACAAAAAGAGAAATGATTGAAAAGAATTAAGAACCCATTTCAGTGTGGTGGAGATAGCAGTATTGTGATCAGAATGTAACCAACTTTTCTGTTAGAGATAGAAAATGGACTCTGTTTTATCATTTCATTTAAATCATACCGATACACAAATTTTTGACAATGTTGGATTTCGGCATTCTGAAAAGTAACCAAATTCATAGCATGTGGTATATAGTTAGTATTTTTGCTAACTATAACAAACTAATTGTAGTTTGTTGCTTAAATTTTTAAAGAGGTTTTTAGATAAAAGTTTAAAAAATGATAATTTCAAACTTGAAGAAAAGTTGCAAAAATAAAAAGAGTACGAAGAGCACTCTAATATCCTTTACTTAGGTTTTCTTATCATTAACATTTCATCCCATTTGTTTTTTAATTTGTGCATGTGCACACCCTGGTATATATGAGCCCTCCCCCTTTTCCCCATCCCTTTCTCCTGCCCCTTCTTCCTGCTTCTCCTCCTGCCCCTCCCTCTTCCCTCCCTTCCCCCCATCGTTTTTTTCTCTTTCTATATATATGCAGTTTTGGGGGGAATATTGAAGGTCAATAAAATACATTATGATTCTTTACTCCTAAATTCCTTGTGTACATTTGCTAAGCATAAGGACATTCTTATGTGCACAGTGCTGCTATGGATCTCAGGAAGTTGAGTGTTGACATAATACTTCAAAATGATTTTTTAGAAATTATATATGTATGTATATGTACGCGTGTGTGTATGTATGTGTGTGTGTGTGTGTGTATATATATATATAAAATTTTTTTTTTTTTTGAGGCCAGGTCTCGCTCTGTCACTCAGGCTAGAGTGCAGTCGCATGGTAACGGCTCACTGTAGCCTTGAGTTCTCAGGTTCAGATATCCCCCTACCTCAGCCTCACCAGTAGCTGGGACCACAGGCACATGCTGCCATACCTGGCTAATTTATTTTTTTATGTTTTGTGGAAATGAGGTCTCACTATGTTGCCCAGGCTGGTCACAAACTCCTGGGCTCAAGCAGTCCTCCTGCCTTGATCTCCCAAAGTTCTGGGATTATGGGCTAAATTATATATTTTTTTGAGACTGGGTCTCACTCTGTTGTCCAGGCTGGAATATGGTGGCGCAATCACAGCTCACCTGCAGTCTCAAACTCCTGGGCCTCAAGTGATCTTCCTGCCTCAGCCTACCAAAGTGCTGGGATTACAGGTGTGAGCCACCACACCTGTCCCAAAATGGTGTCTAATTAAAAAATTTAAAAATAAGTATAGTCTGATTTTAAAATCTTTTTTTTTTTTTTTTTTTTTTGAGACAGAGTCTCGCTCTGTCGCCCAGGCTGGAGTGCAGTGGCGCAATCTCGGCTCACTGCAAGCTCCGCCTCCCGGGTTCACGCCATTCTCCTGCCTCAGCCTCTCCGAGTAGCTGGGACTACAGGCGCCCGCCACCATGCCCAGCTAATTTTTTTGTATTTTTAGTAGAGACAGGGTTTCACCGTGGTCTCGATCTCCTGACCTTGTGATCCGCCCGCCTCGGCCTCCCAAAGTGCTGGGATTACAAGCGTGAGCCACCGCGCCCGGCCTTAAAATCGTTTTTGTAGAAAATTTGAAAAATGCAGAGTACTCAATTTAATAAAAAATGTCCATAGATAACCACTGTTTTCATTTTGTTATATGTCTTTTTTTGGCAAACATATAGTACCTATGGTTTCTGTAATCTATTTTTTTGTGTGTGAACATACTTTAAATGTTACTAAGATTTTTTCTAAAACATTAAAATTTTTTTTCTTTTTCTTCTTTTTTTTTTTTAAGAGATTTTGGTCGGGGGGGGGGGTCTTGCTCTGTCATCCATCCAGGGTGGAGTGCAGTGGTGTGATTACAGCTCACTGCAACCTTGAACTACACTTCAGCCTCAGGAGTAGCTGGGACTACAAGTGTGCCCTACCATGTCCGTGTGATTTTTACATTTTTTTGTAGAAACGGTATTGCTGTGTTGCTCATGTTGGGCTCGGACTCCTGGCCTCAAATGATCCTCCTTCCTTGGCCTCCCAAAGTTCTGGGATTATAGGTGTGAACCATTGTGTCTATCCTCTAAAACTTTTATTTTTGTTTATTTACTTATTTTTTTTTAGCTATCTTCTGCAGAAAGGATATAAGACATTTTTAATGGTGCTGGAGGATCTAGCATTTGAGTGAAATATTACTTAATCAGGTTTCTGTTAGACATTTTGATTATTTCCAGTGATTTCCTATTTTATTTTGTTTATTTTTTTTGCAAACATTCCAAATTTATTAGCTATGATTTTATAATCAACATTATTGAGGTATAATTTACATACAGTAAAAGGCATCCATTTACAGCATACAATTCGATTTATTTAAAGTGTACAATTAGCTGAGTTTTGACAGTTGTACACACCAATTTCCTATTTTAAATAACCTTTTGATGTATATCCTTGTGGGTAAATTTTTATTTTTATTTTTTATTTATTGTTTGAGACAGAGTCTCACTCTGGCACTCAGGCTGGAGTGCAGTGGCGCAGTCTCAGCTCACTGCAACCTCCGCCTCCCGGGTTCAAGCGATTCTCCTGCCTCAGCCTCCCAAATAGCTGGGATTGCAGGCCCGTGCCACCATGCCCAGCTAATTTTTGTATTTTTAGTGGAGACAGGGTTTCACTATGTTGGCCCGGCTTGTCTCGAACTCCTGACCTCAGGTGATCCACCCACCTCAAGCCTCCCAAAGTGGCAGGATTACAGGCATGAGCCACTGCGCCTGGGCTATTTGTTTTTATAATTCTATCTTTAGGATAAATTTTTAGAAATGGAATAAGTAGGTCAAGGAGTAGGCACATTTTAAAGGTTAGATAGGCCAGGTGTGGTGGCTCACGCCTGTAATCCCAACACTTTGAGAGGTCAAGGTGGGCTGGTCACCTGAGGTTGGGAGTTCCCAACCAGCCTGACCAACCTGGAGAAACCCTGTCTCTACTAAAAATACAAAATTAGCTGGGTGTGGTGGCGCATGCCAGTAATCCCAGCTACTTGGGAGGCTGAGGCAGGAGAATCGCTTGAACTCGGGAGACGGAGGTTGTGCATTGCGCCATTGCACTCCAGCCTGGGCAACAAGAGCGAAACTCCGCCTCACACACACAAAAAAAAGGTTAAATAAATCATGGGAGATTTATTGCTAGGTTGATTTCTATAAAGGTGTTAGTTTACTTTGTGTTCTGTGAGAAGGTCTGGTTCACCTTGTAATTGATTTTTTTCTAAATTTTTAAATTTTTAATTTTTGTGGGTACATAGTAGGTATATATGTTTATGGGTTACATGAGATATTTTGATACAGGCATGCAATGTGTAATCACATCAGGGTAAATGGGGTATAGGTATCCCTCACCTCAAGCATTTATCCTTGATTTGGGGTTTTGTTGGGTTTAAAAATTCTTCTTAAAATTGCTTTGGGGTCTAGTTATTACACTAAATAATTGTCCATATATACATGTAGGATAATTACTACTAACATCAGTTTGGGTGTGAAGCATATTCAGAATTCTTTTGGACAAGCATGACAGTCTTAACTTTGCCATCCCCTCCAGGTTCCTCCTTCAGTGCAGTCACCAGCACAGCAGCAGGTACCTGCCAGACCTGGGGCTCCCTCTGTTCAAGTGCCACCTCCTTTTCTACTTCAAAACCAATATGAGCCTGTTCAGCCCCACTGGTTTTACTGCAAGGAGGTAGAATACAAACAACTGTGGATGCCTTTTAGTGTGTTCGACTCTTTGAATCTTGAAGAAATCTATAATTCAGGTAAACATTGGTCATACATCATTCATATCTGATTTTAGGAAGAGAAGGAATGAGTATTTATCCATGATCTATTTTCTGTGACTGTCAAATTCCTTAATCTTTATAGACTCCAGACTCTGTACCTTAAGATGATGACATTAATATAAGTCCTGAGTTACCTGGGTAAGATATTTGAAGAAATGTTGTAGTAATTTACTTCGTAGTTTAAAGGTATTTTGAATCAGAGAAGTTGAGCAGTTCATATAATCCAGGTTTCAATTTTTCTGTTTCCCTTATTTGTTTGTAGTTATGGGGGCATTTATAAAGGGCATTCTGTGGAACTCCCCATTCTGGAGATGCTCTGTGATAAAAGGGT
This sequence comes from Hylobates moloch, assembly GCF_009828535.3. Classification (NCBI taxonomy): domain Eukaryota; kingdom Metazoa; phylum Chordata; class Mammalia; order Primates; family Hylobatidae; genus Hylobates; species Hylobates moloch. The sequence goes on along the minus strand of NW_026652278.1, from coordinate 13,575,149 downwards.
TCCCTGGTCAGATGAGTTTTGGAAATGCTGCTCACCGTATCTAGGTCTTGAAAGAGATGGTGTGCGGGAGTGCATTAATGCTTTGAGAAGTCCTGCAGTGTAGAAATGTGTTTCTTTGTTTATCCTGATATATTTTATCACTGTATTATTGTATGTAGATATTATTGTTCTGATTAAAAAAAAAATCCATCAGTTCTTTGAATTATGTTTTTAAAGTTTGCCCTGGCTATTTCTTTTCTACTTAAGAGTCATAATTTTGAGCAGCACAGATTAATCTTAAACTTCTATTTTGAAATAAAAATGAGCCTAGTTTTTTGTCTTTAAAGATTGAGTAGTTACCGTATTCATTATTTATTATTTTATTTTTATTTTCTTGAGACAGAGTCTCACTCTGCTGCCCAGGCTGGAGAGCAGTGGTGCAGTCTGGACTCACTGCAACCTCTGCTTCCTGGGTTCATACTATTCTGCCTCAGCCTCCCAAGTAGCTGGGATTATAGGCGTGCGCCACCACGCCTGGCTAATTTTTGTATTTTCAGTAGACAGGGAGGTTTCACCATTGGCCAGGCTGGTCTCAAACTCCTGACCGCAAGTGATCCACCTCTCTCGGCCTCCCAGAGTGCTGGGATTACAGGCATGAGCCACTGCGCCCAGCTGATTATTTATTATTTTAAAATATGCCTTGCAGCAGTCAGGAAAAGTGTTAATTTTGTTCTCTAGTTCAGCCAGATCCAGAGAGCGTGGTTCTTGGCACAGATGGAGGGCGCTACGATGTTTACCTCTATGACCGAATAAGGAAGGCTGCCTACTGGGAAGAGGAGCCAGCTGAAGTGAGACGCTGTACTTGGTTTTACAAGGGGGACACAGATAGTCGATTTATTCCCTATACTGAGGAGTTCAGTGAAAAACTAGAGGTACGGGTGCTTTATTTCTTTATGAGTTTCTTTAAAAAGTGTAGGTCCTGTATACATTGGTGAGTAACATCATTCACAGTGGAGCTGACTTTATTTACAAGACAGCTTGTTTTGATGCTGTTCACAGAGAAGATTACTTTTTAAGTGGTGTCATCACTCATGAGGTGCTAATCGTGGCATCTGTGTCTAAAGATAGAATGTGATTTACAGAGATACATCACAGATCTAATAAGGTGCTTGTGTCAAGCCTTCAATAGAACCTAGGCTGCTGGGATTTGTTGTTGATAGAAGATGCCAAACATATGGACATTTTCAAATTAGTATTCAGTAAAAGGCTTGAAATTAACCTCTGATTTGTGAAAATAAATAAATAGAATTGGAAGAAGTGTCATGAGTTTTATTAGCCATTTTAAATCTATAATTTCTTCAAGAAATTATATGTTGTTTTATATAATTGTGTTAAATGCTTGTGTTAATTCTACTTAAGAGTTGAATGTTAGATATTTGAAATACGTTCAATGAATTCAGTTGCATAGATGGGAAATGAGATACAGAACATTTTAGTTAACTTCTGGCTGGGTGTGGTGGCTCATGCCTATAATCCCAGCACTATGGGAGGCCAAGGTGGGCAGATCACTTGAGGCCAGGAATTTTGAGACCAGCCTGACCAACATGGTGAAACCATGTCTCTACTAAAAATACAAAAACTAGCCAGGCGTGGTGGCACACACTAGTAGTCCCAGCTACTCGGGAGGCTGAAGAGGAAGGATCACCTGATCCAGGGAAGTCGAGGCTGCAGGGAGCTGAGATCATGCCACTGCACTCCAGCCTGGGCAATGAGAATGAGACCCTCCCTCAGAAAAAAAAAAGTATATATTTATATATGTGCATATATATGTGTGTGTGTGTGTGTGTGTGTGTGTATATGCATATATATATATAAAGAAAAAAGTGTAAAGGAATGCTGATATCTATAGCTTAATTTTAGATATAAACAAATAAAGATATATTGTAATTTTTGGTAGGCCCCTACGAAGCTATCATGTCCCCAGATTAAATGTTTAGTTTTACTGTTTTGAAGCTGAAGTATATATTTTCAAGTCACCTATATGGGTGACATAGACTTTGAGGCGGGATAGATACCCACATACCGACCGTTGCAGCAACACATGGCTACCTAGGGAGACCTTAGCTTTTGTTCAGCTTCTTCCAGGAAACTCAAACCAGATCAGGGAAGAGGCAGAGGAGGTTAGGAAGTGAGAAAGCTGATAATAGAAAGGGAACAAGATGATACGTATTGCTCAGCATCGTGTTGGTGATCCTGTCCTGTCAGAGCACTAAGACAAAACAACGGAAGGGTTGGAGACAGAGAACACCTTTAATTTGATGAAGACGTGATTATTGTCTATGTGGAAAATCAGGAGAACCTCTAGAAATATTATTAGCACCAATACAAGAGTTTTTTTGCAAGTCTGTGTATATAAAATTAACATATGTAAATTAGTCACATTCCTGTGCCGTAGAAATAACCAATTAAAAATAGAAAAAGAAGATACTATGTATTTATAACAGAGAGACTATATATTTATAAAACTACAGGCAATGTAGGAAAAAAGTCCAAGAAAAGTACCCGTGAACTTTATGGAACACTGAAGAATGTAAAAGGTGACCTCAAGAAATGGAGCTGGGCTGGGCGTGGTGGCTCCTGCCTGTAATCCCAGCACTCCGGGAGGCCAAGGTGGGTGGGTTGCTATTTCAGCTCAGGAGTTCCAGACCAGCCTGGACAACATGGCAAAACCCCGTCTCTACAAAAAATACACACAAAAAAATTAGCCGAGTGTGGTGGCCCATGCCTGTGGTCTTAGCTACTCAGGAGGCAGAGGCAGTAGGATTGCTCGAGCCTGGGATCTTGAGGCTGCAGTGAACTGTGATCATGCCACAGCACTTTAGCCTGGGCGACAGAGCAAGACCTTGTCTCAGACAAAAAAAAAAAAGAAATGGAGCTAAACATTATGTTCATGTAGGCACTATCATAAAAGATGTCAATTCTTCCCAAATTATCTGATAAATTTTAGGCAATCCCAATCAAAATTCACATCAGGGTTTTTTTTTTTTTTTTTTGGTAAAATTTGCAAGCTGCTTCTAAATTTTTTGTGGAAGATCAAAATGTCAAGGATAACCAAGACCATTTCGACAATGAAATGTGGAATCTTTACCAGATAATACTTACTATAAAGCTGTAGATTGAAAGGGAATATGAAGTGAAAATAATTTATTTGGCCGGGCGCGGTGGCTCACGCTTGTAATCCCAGCACTTTGGGAGGCCGAGGCGGGCGGATCACGAGGTCAGGAGATCGAGACCACGGTGAAACCCCGTCTCTACTAAAAATACAAAAAATTAGCCGGGCGTGGTGGCGGGCGCCTGTAGTCCCAGCTACTCGGAGAGGCTGAGGCAGGAGAATGGCATGAACCCGGGAGGCGGAGCTTGCAGTGAACCGAGATTGCGCCACTGTACTCCAGCCTGGGCGACAGAGCGAGACTCCGTCTCAAAACAAACAAAAAAAAGAAAATAATTTATTTATTTATTTTTTAAACAGGATCTCACTCTGTCCCCCAGGGTGGAGTACAGTGGCGCGATTTCAGCTCACTACAACCTCCGCCTCCTGGGTTCAAGCGATTCTCCTGCCTCAGCCTTCCGAGTTGCTGGGATTACAGGCACCTGCCACCACGCCCAGCTAATTTTTGTATTTTTAGTAGAGATGGTTTCACCACGTTGGCCAGGATGGTCTCGACCTCCTGACCTCAGGTGATCCGCCTGCCTCAGCCTCCCAAAGTGCTGGGATTACATGCGTGAGCCACTGCACGTGGCCTGAAAATAATTTTTAAGATGGTGAAAGTTTTCTTTCTTTAATCGTTGTTTGTGGCCTTGCTTTTAGAAATTATAAATTATATTTAAAGTTTTTTTTTTTTTTAAATTGAAGAGGAGGGTCAGAAGTACAGAAGACTAGGCTGGGCATGGTGACTTTCGCCTGTAATCCCAGCACTTTGGAGGCCGAGGCGGGCTGATTGCTTGAGATCAGGATTTTGAGACCAGTCTGGCTAACATGGTAAAACCCTGTCTCTACTAAAAATACAAAATTAGCTGGGTATGGTTATGCATGCCTGTAATCCCAGCTACTCAAGAGGCTGAGGCAGGAGTATCACTTGAACCTGAGAGGCGGAGGTTGCGGTGAGCTGTGATCGCGCCATTGCACTCCAACCTGGGTGACAGAGTGAGACTCCATCTCAGAAAGTACAGAAGTCTGATGAAGAGGAATTGTTACTCAATGATTGTGCAAGACACAAAAGGAAATACTTCTATTTTCACACGACTATCAAATACTCACTGTTACTAGTTTTAAAAAAAGACTTTGTAACAATTTTTACTTGTCAATTAAAAAAATAAATGAACAAAAAAAGGACTTGTGGATATGCCAGAGGCTCCCCCTTACTTTGTGTTGAATCTCTCCCCAAGAAGTCCTCAGACTTGTGCTTTATAGAAACTAGAATAGTACGATCAGCCCTCTGTATTCACAGGTTCCACATCTGCGGATTCAACTAAATACTCTGAAAATATTTAGAAAACAACAACAATAAAAATAACACAGGCTGGGCACGGTAGCTTATGCTCGTAATCCCAGCACTTTGGGAGGCGGAGGTGGGCGGATCATCTGAGGTCAGGAGTTCGAGACCAGCGTGGCCAATATGGTGAAACCTTGTCTCTACTAAAAATAGAAAAATTAGCCAGATGTGGTGGCTCATTGCCTATAGTGCCAGTTATTCGGGAGGCTAAGGCAGGAGAATCGCCTGAACCTGGGAGGCAGAGGTTGCAGTGAGCAGAGATTGCACCACTGTACTCCAGCCTGGGCAACAGAGCAAGACTCTGTCTCAAGAAGATAAAAAATAAAAATTACAGTTTAACTATTGATATCACATCTACATTTTATTAGGTATTATAAGTAATCTAGAGAAGATTTAAAATATAAGGGAGGATGTATGTAGGTTTTATGCAAAAACAATGCTATTTTATATAAAGGACCTGAACACCACGGATTTTGGTATCCTTGAGGGGTCTTGGATCCAGTGCCCTGCAGAAACCAAAGAAAGACTGTATCTGGAGGAAGAGTAAGGAGATGGTTGGACAGTGAAGATTTTGGAGTCAGAAAGTCCTTGGTGATACTGCTCCAGCCCACGTGAAAGAAAGAAAAAGTCAGTACTGGGTGGCAATGAACTACAGTTCTCCCATTGCTGCTCCCCAGTTGTGTCATCTTGAGCAACTATGTACAGTACTTAAAATGTCTATTATGGGTTGAATTGTGTCTCCCCATCCCCAAATATGTTGAATTACTAATTCCCAGTACCTCAGAATGTGACCTTATTTGGAAATAGGGTCATTCCAGATGTAATTAGTTAAGGTGAGGTTTTACTGGAATAGGATGGTACCCAAAGCCAATATAACTTGCCATGTGAAGACAGACACACAGAAAGAATCCCATATGATGATGGAGGCAAAGGCTGGAGTTATGCTGCAAGCCAAGGAAAGCCAAAGATTGCCAGCCACCACCAGAAGCTAGGAAGAGGGAAGGAGGATTTCTTTAAAGCTTTCAGAGGAATGGTGGCCTTCCTGACACTAATTTTCTACTGGGAGCCTCCAGAACTATGGGACGATACATTTTTTTTCTAAGTCACTCTGTCTGTGGTACTTTGTTAATGCAGCCCTAGGAAATGAACAGACCGTCTAAAACTTGGTTTTCTTCATTATATAGTGGGGATCCTATTATTTAGGAGTGATTGAGAGTAATTACTTCAACCGTATGTGTAAAGTGATAAAAAATATGTTAACCCGTCAGGAAATGAGAACTGCTATTACTGTTATTTTTATCACCATTATAGTTACCATTTTCTTCCATACGTTCTCTCAATGTGGTATAAATTTGTCATATTGGAATATATGTTGTTTCCCCCATTATAGGCTGAATATAAAAAAGCTGTAACCACTAATCAGTGGCACCGAAGACTAGAGTTTCCAAGTGGAGAGACAATTGTTATGCACAATCCAAAGGTAATGATGCTGTTTAAAATATTAAGGTAGTAAGTTCGTTTTAATATTTTTCTGTATATGTTTGATAAATTGTTCATTTTTAGTAACTTGTACAGTGGGAATGTTTTGATAACAAGTGCATTGCTTTTAAAATAGTTTATTATTACAGTGGATAATACAGTTATTGTTTCTATGATTCACACTGATCGTAGAAACAAAAACACAAATTTTTCGTAGGGCGAGGTGCACACCTGTGAGAGGCTGAGACAGTGGAATGCTTGAGCCAGGGGGACAGCAGAACCCTGTCTCTGTAAAAAATAGGAAAATTAGCTGGGCATAGTGGCACGTGCCTGTAGTCTCAGCTACTCGAGAGGCCGAGGCGGGAGGATTACTTGAGCCCGGGAGGTTGAGGCTGCAGTGAGTCATGATTGTGCCCCACTGCACTCCAGCCTGGGTGACAGAGCAAGACCTCATCTCAAAAAGTAAATTTTTCTCAGGCTGGATGTGGTGGCTCACACCAGTGCTTTGGGAAGCCAAAGTGGGAAGATTGCTTCAGGCTAGGAGTTTGAGACCAGCCTGGGCAACAAAGAGACTCTATCTCTACAAAAATTAAAAAAATTAGCCGAGCATAGTGGTGTGCACCTGTCTAGCCACTTGGGAGGCTGAGATAGAGGATCACTTGAGCCCAAGAGTTTGAGATTGTATTGAGCTGTGATCATGCTCACTCCAGCCTGGGTGAAGAGCAAGACTCTGTCTAAATAAATAAATAAAATAAGTATTTCTTATGAAGTTTCTGTTTATGGCAACATGATAACTGGAGTTTAGTATGCAATGTAGAAGTTGCTTGATAATTTTTTTCACTTGATCAGAAGTTGGCAAGCTTTTTCTATAAAGGGCCAAAGACAAAATATTTAAGGCTTTGCAAGTTACGTGTTCCCTGTTGCAGCCACCACCTCTGCCACTGTGGTGTGAAAGCAGCCAGAGACAATGTGTAAACCAATGGGTAGGATATTTTCAATGAATCTTTATTTATAAAAACAGATGGCCAGATTTTTCCTGTGGGCTGTAGTATGCCTGTCTACCCTTGATATGGTTTGCTCTAACCTTTCAAGTAAAAATGTGTCCTTTTTCTTTTTCTTTTTATTGTCTCTATGAGTTTATCTTGTTTTTTAAAAAATATTGATTGCTGGTGTTCTGATTCTTTCATTTGCCAACCTTAATTTCTCTGAGCTCCAAGTTCCTCACCTGCAATAATGATCTCCCAGGGTCATATTTTAGATGAAATGAGGTAATTTATGCAAAAGCATCTAGCATGGGGCTTAGCACACAGTAGTTTCTGAGAACATAGGCTTTTTATTTATTCATTTATTTTTATAGAAAAGTTTATAAAAAACTTAAAATTCAACTACTTCTGTAGTCCTTATTGATACTGAAATAAAAATAAAAACATTCATATGCCAACAAAACGTAAACAGTTTAAAAGGATATTAAGTGAAAAATAAAAGCCTCCTATCTCTGCCTTCCTCATTTCTCCTCTCCATAGTAACCACGCTTAATCTTTTTGTTTGTTTTTTCAAGAGATAAGGTCTCACTCTCTTACCCAGGCTGTAGTGCAGTGGCCAATCACAACTCACTGCATCCTCGAACTCTGGGCTCAAGGGATCCTCCTGCCTCAGCCTCCCGAGTAGCTAGGACTACAGGTGTGTGCCACCTTGCCTGGCCAGTTTTTAAGATTTTTTTACAGAGATGGGGGTCTTGCCATCTTGCCCAGGCTGGTCTTGAACTCTTAGGCTCAAGCCTTCTTCCTGCCTCAGCCTCCCAAAGTGCTGAGATTACAGGTGTGAGCCAATGCACCTGGCTAACCTTTTTTTTTTTTTTTAAGATAAACATTTTGTATGCTACATCAAGTATATATTCTTTTTTTTTTTTTTTTTTAAAGAAAGTTTTCTTCGTGGTACAGGGCTGAATTTAATACAGTTGGTTTAACAGAATGGATTCCTAAAAAGTGGTAGGGTTTTGTCATTATGTTTTTGTCACTGAAATTGAAATTGTAGTTTAATTGAGAATCTTACTATTTTTAAAGGATTTTGCTTTACTTGTTTTTATAAGACAAAGACTCCTCAGTTGCAGGTTACTTGTCCTCGATTTCTTTTTTTGTATTTATTTTATTATTATTATTTTTTTGTAGAGACTGGGTCTCTAATTAGTTGCCCAGGCTGCTCTGGAACTCCTGAGCTCAAGCGGTCCTCCCACGTTGGCCTCTCAAAGTGTTAGGATTACAGGCGTGAGCCACTGAACTGGGCCTGTCCTTGATTTCTTTCGTGTAAACCTGGAGTTTTATGTTAGCTTTTATTTATTTATTTATTTATTTTGAGACAGGATTTTGCTCTATTGCCTAGGCTGGAGTGCGGTAGCACAAACACAGCTCATTGCAGCCTCGACCTCCTGGACTCAAGCGATCCTTCTGTCTCGGTCTCCTGAGAAGCTGGGACCACAGGCATGCACCTCCATGCCTGGCTAATTTTTAAACTTTTTATGGAGATGGGGTCTTACCATATTGCGCAGGCTTGTCTTGAACTCCTGGGCTCACGTGATCCTCCCACCTCAGCCTCCCAAAGTGCTGGGATTACAGGTGTGAGCCACCATTCCTGGCCTATGTTGTTAGCTTTTAAATCAAGGTGTAATACTTCTGACTTAATTGTGTAATTTTCAACATAAGCATTGGAAAGGTATTGATTTGCTTAATTTTGGTGGTTAATGAACACTAGCAAGACTCCTTCAAAGTTTGTTATGGGGGAACAGTACTAATAATTTATAAACTTTCCGTACTCTAAGATATAGCTTATTATGTGTTAAACTGCTTAGCCTGTAGTGGAAAAGAATTTGTTAATGAGCTTTGTCATAATTCTGTTGCATCTTGAAGGTTATTGTTCAGTTCCAGCCCTCCTCAGTGCCAGATGAATGGGGCACCACGCAAGATGGACAGACAAGGCCCAGGGTTGTAAAGCGTGGAATTGACGATAACCTTGATGAAATTCCCGACGGTGTGTATAGTTTGTTTAGAACTGAGGTCTGTTTTAGTCCTCTCCATTTTAGCATCATTCTTTAGAATGATGAAGAAATAAACAGTTACTAGAATTCCCTGCCACAGCAGCCATTGCACCACCACTCCCAGCTAATATTTCTATTTTTTGTAGAGATGAAGTTTTGTCATGTTGCCCAGACTTTTCTTGAACTCCTGAGCTCAAGCTATTTGCCTGCCTCGGCCTCCCAGAGTGCTGGAATTACAGGCGTGAGCGAGTGTGCCTGGCCATATCTTTCTTTTTGGTTTTATTACTTTTGTATTTTTATTTTTTAATTGATACATATTAATGGGGTACACCTGATGTTTTGATAAATGCATAGAATGTGTAATGATGAAATTGAAGTAAATAGTATGTCCATCACCTCAAACATTCATCATTTCTTTGTTTTGGGAACATTTCAGATCTTTTCTCCTAGGTATTTTTCTTTTTCTTTTTTCTTTTTTTTTTTTTCAGACAGGGTCTCACTCTGTTGGCCAGGCTGGAGTACAGTGGTGTGATCTCGGCTCATTACAACCTCCGCTTCCCAGGTTCATGCGATTCTCTTGCCTCAGTCTCCTGAGTAGCTGGGATTACAGGCGTGCACCACCACACCCGGCTAATTTTTGTATTTTTAGTAGAGATGTGGTTTCACCACGTTGGCTAGGCTAGTCTCAAACTCCTGGCCTCAAGTCATCCGCCTGCCTCAGCCTCCCAAAGTGCTGGGATTATAGGTGTGAGCCACTGCACCCTGCCTCTCCTAGGTATTTTGAAATATACAATAAATTATTGTTAACTGTTGTCACCCTACTGTGCTATCAAACAGTAGAAGTTATTCCTTCAACATACCTGTATGTTTGTACCCATTAATTGACCCCTTTTTATCTTCACTTCCCCTGGACCCTTCCCAGGCTCTCGTAGCCATCATTCTGCCCTTACCTCCATGAGATAAACTTCTTTAGTTCCTACATATGAGTGAGGACATACAGTTATCTTTATCTTTAAATTTAGAATTCTGTTAAAATACACATACCACATAGTATAGATTCTAAAATATGTTTTGTTGTGGAGAAGCACTTTGCTGGTTGGAACTAAGGTTTGGCAACACTTTTAGGCTTGTGGTTTTACACCTCACTGGTTTGTATTACTCTGGTGTGGGGATTGCAGACTTTTTCTGTAAAGGGCCAGATAGCAGATAGGCTTTGCAGGCCATATGGACTCTGTTACAAACTACTCAGCTTTGCCATTGTTGTGTGAAATCAGCTGAAGACTGTATGTAAACAAATGGGCATATCCGTGTTCTATAAAACTTTGTTTTTTTTGAACGGAGTCTCACTGTTGCCCAGGCTAGAGTGCAGTGACGTGATCTGGGCTCACTGCAACCTCCACCCACTGGGTTCAAGCAATTCTTATGTCTCAGCCTCCCGAGTAGCTGGGATTACAGGCGCCCACCACCACGCCTGGCTAATTTTTGTATTTTTAGTGGAGACAGCGTTTTGCCATGTTGGCCAGGCTGGTTTTGAACTCCTGACCTCAAGTGATCCACGTGCCTCGGCCTCCCAAAGTTCTGGAATTACAGGCATGAGCCACTACACCCAGCCCATAAAACTTTATTTTATTTTTATGTTTTTCCTTGAATGGTTTCACCTTCATCAAAAACTTTATTTATAAAAACAGGTGGCCGGGCCTGGTGGCTCACGCCTGTAATCCCAGCACTTTGGGAGGCCGAGGCAAGTGGATCACCTGAGGTCAGGAGTTCGAGACCAGCCTGGCCAACTTGGTGAAACCCTGTCTCTACTAAAAAAATACATATATAAAAATTAGCTGGGTGTGGTGGTGGGTGCCTGTAATTCCAGCTACTCAGAAGGCTGAGGCAGGAGAATCGCTTGAACCCGGGAGGCAGAGGTTGCAGTGAGCTGAGATGGTGCCATTGCACTCTAGCCTGGGCGACAAGAGTGAAACTCCGTCTCAAAAACAAAACAAAACAAAACAAAACAAAAAAACAGGTAGGATGTGGGTAGGATTTGGCCTGTGGGCTATTGTTTGCCATTGCCTGCTTTGGTGTATGTGCTTTGGTTTCTTCTGTACTATTATTTAAGAATGGATTTTATTTTTACAATTACATACACTTCATGTTTATTGAAGTGTATGTAAAATGTTTCAATAAAATGTATGTTTCTTATAAAATAAATATGAAATCTGAGTAATCTCCACTGGGGCTTAGTGTCCTGGGGAGTTCTGAAGCATCACGAGGTTGTGGAGCCTCCACAGATACAAACCTGCTGCTCATCATGTGCTATTAGCTTCCGGGAACAGAGAGAGCCTGCTGCCTCTACCTCTTGTTCTAGTTCGCTTTTATATGCCAAGAGGGACAAATTGTTCCTCCAATTTGATGGGGTAATGAGGCTTATTCTCTTTGAAGGGTCATGAATTTCTTTGGCAAGTTTGTGATGACAAAAGGGATATCTAGAATATTGCCATTAGGAAAATCCAAACAAATTCCCATCTTTTATGTATGTTTAAAAATTTTTTTTGATAGGGGAGATGCCTCAAGTTGACCATTTGGTGTTTGTGGTGCATGGCATTGGACCTGTGTGTGACTTACGCTTTAGGAGCATTATTGAGTGTGGTAAGTGTTGGGTATATTGTATTTCATGGGATGATCTGAGAACTAATAGAAGAGCTTTGGAGTATTCATTTTTAGGATAGTTCTCAGCTGTGTACTACTTGCTGAGGGGGCTGTAAGAGGAAATTTAAATGGTCAGTGGGAAATACTAAGTTGTACTTGATTTGCTCTTGTGATGTATGTGACGCATAAAATCCCAGACTGATGAATTAGATGGGGTCTTGGAAGTAATTTAGCCTTGCTGACAGCCTTTGCCTGGGCACCTGCAGCAGCTAGGAGCACCTCTGCATTGAATGGATTTATAGTCAGTGAGCTGGGAGAAGTTGTTTAATGGAAACATGAATCTGCCTGGTTGACTTAAATTTTTGAAGTTTTATTTTTATGTCCATATAATAATAGTTCGTATTTATTGAATATTTGGTATATGGCAAGTATCTTAGATGTCTTGTCATTTGACCCTCACAAATAAACCTTTGGGGTATAGGCGCTGTCAGTGTTATCACCACTACTGTGACTAATGAGGAACTGAGGCCTGGGGCAGTGGGGGTTGGGGGTGAAGAGGTAGGTAGGGGTCGGGGTAAGTGAAATTCTCCCTTATCACAGTCAGTAGGGCCTGGAGCCTGGAGCCGGCAGTGTGATTCCAGAGCCTTTCCCCAAGGTGCCACGCTGCCTCCCAGCAGTGGTGGTTAATTAAACTGATGCATCCCAAGCATCTATTCCTTTGCAATAATGGAAAGTTTAAAAGAGCTTCCCAAAAGTTACTTATTCCTTTCTTTTTAAAAAATTTTACCAATTCTCTTATCCTCATTTTTTTCTTTAAAAAATGTATCTTTATGTTATTAAAAATATTGGCATATTTGAGGTAACTGCTGACTAGCTGTCAAGCTAGGAGAATTTAATTTATTTTCTCTGTTTTTTTTTCTTTTGAAGTGGATGATTTTAGGGTGGTTTCTCTCAAATTGCTGCAGACACATTTCAAGAAATCTTTAGATGATGGGAAGATAAGCAGAGTGGAGTTCCTTCCGGTTCATTGGCATAGTTCTTTGAGTGGGGACGCCACAGGTGTGGACAGGTTTGTGGATTTTGATAACTTGTTTTTCAAATTAGTCAAATTTAAATTTAAAATTTAAACCATAATATGAAATAGTTTATTGTAGCTTCAATCAATATATTTTTAAAAATTGTATACTTCTGACATATGATTAAATATTGGCTGTAAAGTTTACACACTGCTTTGTGTGTGTGTGTATGTGCATTCCTTTTGTAAATATTTAAGAGAATCTTAAGAAATTTTAGCTGGTTTTAAAATACAATTTTAATCTGTAGCAGTTTAGACAGGGGGCTGTCCTTGATATAGTAGGATGCCTAATGGCCTTTCCATCCCACCAAAAATGTCTCCAGAAATTGCCAGATGTCCCCTGGAGGGTAAAAATCACCCCTGGCTGAGAACCACAGATTCAGAATATTGTTTCTCAGTGGAGATGCTCTTGTCGGGACAATTCTTTGCTGTCGCAGTGCAGACCACTTAACTTCCTTAGTGTAAAGGCCACTCAGTACTAGCAGTGCTCACCAGGCACTGTGACAATTAAAAATACTCTGCTCAATTTTGAATGCTCCCAATTGCAAATCATAAATACAGGTAATAGTTATGCTGGCACATGTCTAGATTTTAGTGAACACCGTAATGTTTCAGGGTACATAGTTTAGTAAAACTATTTCTACAAACAGCGTTTTGTCTATGTTAGGCCCTATTGTAAGGGTGTTTTCTTTCTCTGTGTGTATTCCTAAACTTCGTTTTGGTCATTCTCAAATTAGGAAAGATTTTTCATTCCATGTAGCCCTGTTTTTTCTGTTTGATATTCTCTTTAGTCCTTTTGGAAGGCAGCTATGCTCACCACTATACCACCAACGCTCTCTTTAGTCCTTTTGACCCAAAAGTTTTGTCAAGTGTCCAGATTTGCAGTTGAGTGGAAGAAAAATGGAAGAGTAATCTTCCCTCTTTAAAAATAAAATAGAAATCTTTGCATATGACTTATATAGCAACTAACTCTTCAGAGAATCCCAAAATTCGTAGTATGGTTATAGGCACAAATAACTTTAAAAAAAAAACTGATTTTTGAGACAGCATCTCACTCACCCAGGCTCTGGAGTGCACTGGCATGATCATGGCTCACTGTAGACTTGGCCTCCTGGGCTCAAGTGATCCTCCCACCTCAGTCTCCCAAGTAGCTGGGAGTATAGGCGCAAGCTGCCATGCCTGGCTAATTTTTAAATTTTTTGTAGAGATGGGGTCTCACTGTGTTGTCCAAGCTGGTCTTGATCTCCTGGGCTCAAGCGGTCCTCCTGCCCTAGCCTCTCAAAGTGCTAGGATTACAGGCATGAGCCACCACATATGGCAGCACAGATTTTTTTGTTTTATCTTTATTTATATTTTTAATTTTTTTTTGATGTGGAGTCTCGCTCTGTCACCCAGGCTAGAGTGTGGTAGCACAATCTCGGCTCACTGCGACCTCCACCTCCTGGGTTCAAGCGATTCTCATGCCTCAGCCTCCCGAACAGCTGGGTGTACAGGTGCGTGCCACGGCTTGTGGCTAACTTTTGATTTAAACTTTTTTTTTTTTTTTTTTTTTGAGATGGAATCTTGCTCTGTCACCTAGACTGGAGTGCAGTGGTGCAATCTCGGCTCACTGCAACCTCTGCCTTTCAGGTTCAAGCAGTTCTCCTGCCTCACCCTCCTGAGTAGCTGGGATTACAGGTGTACACCACCACACTTGGCTAATTTGTGTATTTTTAGTAAAGACGGGGTTTCGCCATGTTGGCCTGGTTGGTCTTGAACTCCTGACCTCAAGTGATCCACCCACTTCGGCCTCCCAAAGTGCTGGGATTACAGGTCTGAGCCACCGCATCTGGCCTATCTTGATTTATTTATAATGACTATCTACAGAAACAACTCATATTTCGTCTGTGGAGTTTTCTTGGTGTATTTTCAGAAGTCAAAAATCTAAACTTTAAAAAATATGTAAATTTCAGGTAGATGCTGACTGAATGTGCTGTATTTTTCTTTTTAAACAGGAATATTAAGAAAATCACTTTGCCAAGTATTGGTCGATTTCGTCACTTTACCAATGAAACTTTGCTAGATATTTTATTTTATAACAGCCCCACCTACTGTCAGACAATTGTGGAAAAAGTAGGAATGGAGATAAACCGTCTGCATGCACTCTTTATGAGTCGGAATCCAGACTTCAAAGGAGGTGTCTCTGTTGCTGGTCACAGTTTAGGTAAAACTGTCAAATATTCATATTTTAAATACAATTTTTGTTGAGTCATAACTGCTTTCAGTGTAGGTGATATTGTTAGTGCAAAATTAAGAATTACAGATTTTAAATTTCAGAAAGGGTAGAAATGAATGCTTTGAGTTTAGATTCTGCCTTTTCTATATTCACCTCTAGTATTACCTAGGGAATGCTACATATTTTAATTTATTCTGCTGTTTGATAAAATAAAATAATTATCAAGTCTTGAATAACGTAACTTCTGTATGACTTGTGACTATAGACATTGAAAAAAGAATTTAGTGTTATAAAAGTACTACATTATAAGGCAAAATATTTCTTTTTCGTAGGTTCTTTAATATTGTTTGACATCCTGTCTAATCAGAAAGATTTGAATTTATCAAAGTGCCCTGGACCTCTTGCTGTTGCTAATGGAGTTGTGAAGCAGCTACATTTTCAGGAAAAGCAGGTACGTCTGTACGTGGCCAATTAACATTTCGATTTAGAGTCTATGGAGCTGAACAATTTTTGAAAGTCTGAACTGTTTCCTGAAACTTTTGTTTGTTTGTTTGTTTTAACGAAGCCTCACTAGGTTGCTTTGGGCTAGTCTTGAGTTCCCTCCTGGCCTCAAGCGATCCTCCTGCCTTGGCCTCCCAAAGTGCTGGCATCAATAACTCTTCAGAGAATCCCCAAATTCAGAGTACAGTTATAGGCCCAAATAAAATAGCTGGCATGTCCAGCCCTGAAACTGGTTTTACATGTTAAAGTACACCGAGGTTTAGAAATGGAATGGAATCATGTAGCTCATTATTTGAGTTTCTCACTCTCCTTCTTTATGGGTTATAAATTTAAATGTGAAAGTTTGTGATTTTTAAAAATGTAAATTATAGGAAATGGAGACTTGGGTGATTTATAAAATTTACATACTTTTCAGAATATTCAATTTTTTTTTTTTGAGGCGGAGTTTCACTCTTGTCACCCAGGTTAGAGTGCAGTAGTGTGATCTCGGCTCACTGCAACCTCTGCCTTTCGGGTTCAAGCGATTCTCCTGCCTCAGCCTCCCGAGTAGCTGGGATTACAGGCACCTGCCACCATGCCCAGCTAATTTTTGTGTTTTTAGTAGAGACGGGGTTTCATCATGTTGGCCAGGCTGATCTTCAACTCCTGACCTCAGGTGATGCACCCACTTCAGCCTCCCAAAGTGCTGGGATTACAGGCGTGAACCACTGAGCCTGGCCAGAATATTCAAACTTTGAATGGCAAAATACTGTGCCTAAAATTATGATATGTCTGTAAAGCAAAATTGTTTCAGAGTTTTCGTAGATCAGGAGTCATTATATGGGAATTTTTCTGAGCTTGTAATGTTTTTCATGCTTTTTTTTTTTAAAGATGCCTGAAGAGCCAAAGCTGACTTTGGATGAGTCGTGTGACCTTGATGTTGAAAATGAAGAAGTCCTAACTTTGCAAGAAACTCTGGAAGCACTTAGCCTCTCTGAATATTTTAGCACTTTTGAAAAGGAAAAGATTGATATGGAATCCCTGGTACTGATCGTAGTTTGCTTCATTTTGTTTGAAATTGTTTTTCTTGTGTAGATTGAAAATTAAGAATAAACACTTTTCGTATCAAATTACACTCCAGAGTAGACAAAGACTGAAATGTTTTAAAAAATTGAAAAACACAGAATATTTTTTTATAATCTGAAAGGCTTTTCCGAGTATGATGCAAAATGCAGAAGCCATCAAAGAAAAAAATTGTATAACAGTAGACACCATAAACAACATCTAAAGGCCAATGATACATTTGCAACACACATTATAGACAGAGGGCTTACTTCATTGATATTCAAAGCTTCTACAAATCAGTTACAGAAAGACCATCACATCAGTGTGATACGTAAGTAGGCAAAGAATATAAACATGATTTACAGAAAAGGAAATAACAAATGGTCTCTTGGCATATGAAAACTCATAAGAGAAATGGAAATTGAAAGTACAATGGGATTTTTTTTTTTAACTTACCAGTTTGAAAAAATAGGAAGTTTGATAATATGCTATGTGGCCAGGATGAAGGGAAGTGGGCATTGTTATATATTGTTGGTCAGACTGTAAATTGGTACAAACTCTTTGGAAGGCAGTCTGGCAATATCTTTAAGAATATAAAAATTACCCTTTGCTTCATCAATTTCATTGCCAGGAATATTTCCTATAGAGAAATATTCACACAAGAATTATCTACAAGGATACTCAACAGCAGTGTTTGCAATGTAACAAAACATTAGAGACACCATTGGTGTTGAGTAGGGTGCTAGTGAAATCATTTGTGGTGCATCCGCATAACGGAGTACCCTACAGCTGTTGAATGAATGATGCAGTGTCAGAGATACCCATCTCTAAGGTACACTTACATGAAGAGAGCAGAGTTCAGTACTGTGTGCATAGTAGACCATACACACAGAGAAAAACATGTAGGTGCTATGCATACCTAAGACATCGCTTCAAAGCAAATTTCCACAGTTGCTGCTGAGAGGAGAATTCTATGTTTGGGACAGCAGTGGAAGGAAGATATTTCATCATATGCTTGACTACAGCTTTGGAATTTTGTATACCATATGTGTATTTTCTGTTAATTAATAGAATGATTTAGGTGTGGAGGCCTAAGATTTTATAGCCTAAACCAATGCATGATTTAAATATAAAATAAATAACTTTTAAAAAGTTAAGTGGCTCTTAGATTGCTTTAGATGATGTGGTTTGTTTATAATTTTCATATTCTCATTTCAGTTCTTCTATCACTAGATTGATTAATGCGCTTGTCTGTTTCCTTTTAAAGCTTATGTGTACAGTTGATGACCTGAAGGAAATGGGGATACCCCTTGGACCCAGAAAGAAGATAGCTAACTTTGTAGAACATAAAGCAGCCAAAATGGTAAAGTTCACCTCTGACTCAAGAAAAACTAAAACTCATGGTTTGACCAGTTCGTTTATATTATAGAAAATTTTAATACTACTATGGTTAGGTAAGCTAGTTTGCTCCCTACCTAGGGCACAGTAATGGAACTGATGGAAACCCAGACTTAGGAGTCAGAGTTGGGCTTAAGTCCACATTAGGCTAAGTGACCATCCTGGTTTTCCTGGGACTAAGTTCCTAGGATGAAGGGCTTTCAGTTTTAAAATGGATATTTAAGGTTTTCCTGGTGCAAAAACTGGTTAAGTTCTGACAAATAAATTCTCAGCTCAACCACTCATTAACTGCATATTAATGAGCAATTTTTATTTGCTTTTATTCATTTGTTTATTTTGAGATGGGATCTTGCTGTGTTTCCCACTGCTGGTCTCAAAACTCCTGGGCTCAAGCTATCCTCCCGCCTCAGCCTTCTGAGCATGAGTGGTTTTCTTAATTTTTCTGATCCTTTGTTTTCTTCATTTCTAAAATGTAAGTAATAATACCTCCTTATAGGGTTGGAATAAGCATGAAATAATGCATGCAAAGCTTAGCACCAAGTAATAGCTCACTTTCTTTCTTCCCAGTCCTTAATCATCTAAAGAGATGAGGAAAAACATACACACTAAAGTCTCATTAAACACTAAACAGCAAAAATTTTTAACAATACAAAACAAGGCAACAGCTAAAAAGCATTTAAAACTAGAACAACTGGAAAAATATACTTGTTTTATTAATTTTAATTTATTGATCAAGTTAATTTTACAGAGGTTTTCTAATTAGAAAAATTAGATGACACTTAGAGTGGCTGTCTTATTTGTATTGTTATTAACATGCTCTTTGATGATCCTTCCATCTTTTGAATTTCTATGGTTCTATTATTTTACTACCTATTTGGAAATTAACCTACGTCATTTCTTTATATGAAAAATGACTATAAAGTCATAGGACTGATTTTTTTTTTTAATGGTTAGCTTAAGGAATTGAGTCTTTCAGCATTTTATTGAATAGCTACCTCTTTCGAGTCAGGCACTGTGTTCAATTCTTGGGAGCTGGAGATTAACCAAGAGTGTGCTGTCTAGTTAGGGGGAGCATGTTGAGCTCAGATGACAACATACCAGCCCCATAATAGCGTGCTGTGTGTGCTGTGCTGAGGCAGATGAGAGGTGGCAGTTCTGGCTTGTTGAGACAAGCATGGGGTTGGTGAGAGAAGACTTCTCCAAGGTGATGGTGCTTGAGCTTGAAGGAGGGGTGAGGTCAGAGGAGATGGCCTTCTGGAAGCTGGCATGTGTTTTCCTGTAGCATCAGGGAAGCTGGAAACTGGGAAGGGCAGAAGGTTCCAAAGGCCCAAATGGCAGGTGTGGAGGCTTGGATTTTCTCTTGTAAGGGAGTGGTTTTCAAACATGTTCTTACGGCCATGAAAGTCATGGTGTTTTTAAACATTACAAAATGCTGACCTGCTTATTCTATCACAAGTTATGATTTAGCACCAAATCATCTGTGTAGTCTAAATTTTAACTTTTGGATTATGGAGAGTTTGCTTGGTCACAGTGCACAGATGAAGTTGGAAAGGTGTGAAGTGGAGGCGGCTGCAATCTTATATAGTAGTAATTGTAATTGTACAGTGACTGAAAGAGAGATGATAGGGTTTAAGGTAGGAGGTGGAGAGGAAGGGAGCAACTCAAAAGACATTTTAGACATAGACAAGCAGTATTTGATTAAGTGCTGAGGAAGGTTATTAGTTTTGACAGTTAAGAGGTATCTTTCGTGTCATTTTTCTTGTATGTTGAATCGTTCTGTAATTCCAGTTTTCAAAGAGCTTTTCAGCTCACCTGAGCCTCACAACAACCCTGAGTAGATGATGAGCACAGTAGTCAAACTGAGACTAGGACACAAGTGTGTCAGTGTTGTTCCTGTATACAGGCTGCATGCTGCATACAGAAAAATGCTTGTCTCCGTGTATACATCAGTGAAGCAAAAGCCTGTAAAAAAAAAAAAAAAACAAAAACAAGAAATGAGAAGCTTTGTGTTCAGGCCCTACACCATGTTCTTAATTTATTCTGTAATGAAAGGGAAAAAAGTAGAAAAGGATTCTACAGTTCTTGAAGAATATCTAGAAGGAGACTGGTTTATGGACTGCAGTTGCTTAGATATATAAATTATAGCATTATAAGAATGTTTTGAAATGAGCAAAAGTCTATAGAGTCATCTTATTTTTTAAATTCGAAGGTAATTGCCTTTGGATGAACCATGAAACTTTCTCAGCTGAGTTGCCATTGATTGCTTTACATTTCTTACAGATAACAAGGTGCTACTAGATCAATACAAAAGTAATATGGTGTGTCTTGTTGATTTACTGTAACTGAAATAATGGGGCCAAAATTAGCGATTATTTTATAATAAGGAGATCAAATATTTGTGATATTTGTGACTATGTGCTTTTTTTCTTTTTAAAGCATCTTAGTAATTTTCATTTGAAAAGGAATTGTTTCTAGTGTTGGGGATATTGATAGTTCAGTTTTTGTTTTTTTTTTTTTTTTTTGAGAGGGAGTCTTGCTTTGTCTCCCAGGCTGGAGTGCAGTGGCACGATCTCGGCTCCCTGCAACCTCTGCCTCCCAGGTTCAAGCGATTCTCCTGCCTCAGCCTCCCAACTAGCTGGGATTATAGGTGTCTACCACCACGCCCAGCTAATTTTTGTATTTTTCGTAGAGATGGGGTTTCACCGTGTTGGTCAGGCTGGTCTCAAACTCCTGACCTCAGGTGATCCACCTGCCTTGGCCTCCCAAAGTCCTGGGATTACAGGAGTGAGCCACCACTCCCAACCTATGTTGGTTCACTTTTAAACACTGTTGGTTCACAGTTTAAAAAGTATTGCAAATTTAACAAAACAACTCTTGGCAACAGGACAGTTTCTGATCTCTTTAGACAGCTCTCAACAATTTAGAATGTTTTATGAATTTAATGGGAGGTACTTCTGAGTGAGAAAGCAGATTTATAGTGAGGAACCCTGAAAATATTCCTTATTTCGTATTTTAGGCTTAATTTTGTGTTGTCTCCAAAGGGCAGAGATAACCAAGCCTTCTAAAACATTAATGGTGGAAACAGTTACAAGCTGGCTAAGAGTTTTCTTTTTTATAGATTGCCTTTTCAATTAACCTGTTACTTACTTTCCTGATTTCCTGGTGTTTGGAATTAAATAATAAGATCATTTTGGCCAGCTGTGTTGTTTAAGCACTGTCGATAGCTGTTTAAACCAAGACTAACACTTAGTCGTTCACAGCCTAATTTGTGTTATTGGGAAGTAAACAAGTCCCCCTCCCACCCAACTGTTTAAATTTCTCTGATGTTATTGTTGCTGCTGTATTCAGGGCAAATTACAAAACCAGTGTGAATGGCTTTTCTCTCGTTATGGAGATAACACCTTTTTTTTTTTTTTTTGAGACGGAGTCCTGCTCTGTCGCTCAGGCTGGAATGCAGTGGCGGATCTTGGCTCACTGCAACCTCTGCCTCCCAGGTTCAAGCAATTCTCTTGCCTCAGTCTCCTGAGTAGCTGGGATTACAGGCGTGCGCCACCATGCCCGGGTAATTTTTTTGTATTTTTAGTAGAGACGGGGTTTTACCATGTTGGCCAGGCTGGTCTCAAATTTCTGACCTCAGATGATTCGCCCGCCTCGGCCTCCCAAAGTGCTGGGATTACAGGCATGAGCCACTGGGCCCAGCTGAGATAACACCTTTTATATAGATGCCCCAAAACTTTTGTTTATTTATGGAAACGCATAGATCTTTTAAAAAATTATTATTTTTTGAGACAGGATCTCACTCTGTCACTCAGGCTGGAGTGCAGTGGTGCACGCATGGCTCGCTGCAGCCTCCGCCCCCTGGGTTCAAGCAATCCTCCCACCTCATCTTCCCAAGTAGCTGGGACTTCAGGCATGCATCACCATGCCCAGCTAATTTTTCTGTTTTTTAGAGGTGGGGTCTTGCTGTGTTGCTCAGGTTGGTCTTGAACCCCTGAGCTCAAGTGATCCACCCACCTCAGCCTCCCAAAGTGCTGGGATTACAGGCATGAGCCACTGTGCTGAAATGCATAGATCTTAAGTGTGCAGTAGAATGAGTTTTCATGATTGTATGCACTTGTGTCGTCACTGCCTAAAACAAGAAATTGAACATTTCTGAGTTCATTTCTATGTTCATTTCTATGTGTTCATTTCTGGTTCATGAGAGAGCTCAGGTAGCTCCCTCATGCTTCTTTCTAGTTAACTCCTCCCACCACAAAACCACTCGTCTGATTTCCTTCAATATGGAATAGTTCGCCTATTTTAAAAATCATATAAGTAGAATGAACAGTATGTATTCTTTTATACCTGGTTTCTTTTACTCAATATTTTTGAGATTTGTCTAATGAGAGCCAATACTTATGCTTAGTTGTAACTGTCTTGCTATATTTTCTTTGCTTCTTAATTATTTTTCTTAAGAATTTTAAACACTATAGACATCATGACATTTGTTCCCTAAATATTTAGTATGCGTTTCTAAAAAGGACATGTAAATTTTTTTAATTTAAAAATTGTTCTGAGACAGGTCTGTCTCTGTTGCCCATGGTGGAGTGCAGTGGCACGATCACAGATCACTGCAGCCTTGACCTTCTAGGCTCAAGTGATCCTCCCACCCTAGCCTCCTGACTAGCTGGGACCACAGTTGTGCACTACCAGGCCTGGCTAATTTTTTATTTTTTCTAGAGATGGAGGTCTCACTATGTTGTCCAGGTTGGTCTTGAACTCCTGGTCTCAAGCTATCCTTCCACCTTGGTCTCCCAAAGTGCTGAGATTACTGGGGTGAGCCACTGTGCCTGGCCTGGACATTTTTTTTTTAATCAGCTGAAGCAAAAGCTGCAGGGAATAAAAAGGCATTTTTAAAAGTAATCACAATGTTGTTACTATTCCTAAGAAGTTGCTAATCATTCCTTGATACTGAGGTAGCATGTTTTGTAATGATAGCTGAGAGCTGAACCTTTTTCTCATGATTATGTTACTAAATTTTGGTATTTTACAGAAAAAAGCAGCGTCAGAAAAGAAGGCAGTGGCGGCCACTTCTACAAAAGGACAAGAGCAAAGTGCCCAGAAGACTAAAGACATGGCTTCCCTCCCCTCAGAATCTAATGAGCCAAAGAGGAAACTTCCAGTTGGTGCTTGCGTGTCTTCTGTGTGTGTGAATTATGAATCTTTTGAAGTTGGCGCCGGACAGGTAAGTTTTCGTATTGACTGGGGCTACATAGTTCATGTTGGAATCATACATCTTTATCATTTGGGTTGGCTTCAAGTTCTTTAAATATTCATTTAACATTTATTTGTGATGTGGAAAAAACTGATTTTCTCTTAGTGAAAATTTTTTTCTTCTTCAACAGTGCTCAAAATAAGGGGTTAAATGCATACAGAACGTGTTGTCTAACTTTTGAAATTGTCTCTATTTCAGTTTTCCCACCACTCATACTTTTATAGCATCAGTCTCTTACAGCCACTAACAACAGAAGTGACCAGAGTTAAAAAATTAGGTTCAGAATATACTTCAGTTTCTATGAGAGCAACTTGGCTGTATTCACTCAACTTATGTTTCCTAGTATTCATAATTCTTCCCTTGGGGAAAAAGTCTTATAAAAATTGACCAATGCTGCATTTAATGATATACTTTAACATACTTGTATTACAGTGGCTTTTAGAATTATTAAAATCCTTTTAGACAGTGTTACTGTCAGGATATTTACAGTTGGGTATATAAAGATGCATTTCCGTAAGTGAGTTCATGAAGGTACAAAATGAAATTGGATGTTTGATTTGTATTAAAAATGAAGTTTTAGAGGAATATATTCTTCTGTAAGTAAATATTCCTTTACAACTTCATTTTCTTTTCTTTTTTTCCTTTTTAGAGACAGAGTCTTGCTCTGTTGCACAGGCTGGAGTGCAGTGATGCGATCATAGCCCATTGTAACCTCAAAACAAGGGTTTAGGGTTTGGGTTTAAGGGATACCTCCTACCTCAGCCTCCCAGGTAGCTGGGAGTATAGCCGTGCACCACCACACCTGGCTAATTTTTTCATTTTTTGTGGAGACAGTCTTGCTGTGTTGCTCAGGTTAGCCTCGAACTCCTGGCCTCAAGCAGTCCTCCTGCCTTGACTTCCCAAAGTGCCAGGATTATAGGCATGAGCTACTGCGTCGGGCCTACAACTGCATTTTTAATGACTGCTGTAATCAGTAATGACTAATTTCACTGTTTGGAGAGATAATGACTTATTCTTATTTCCTTATTATTGAAGGTATTAGTTTCTTAAGGCTGCCATAACAAAGTTCCACAACCTGGGTGGCCTTGAACCGTAGAAATTTGTTGCCACACAGTTCTGCAGAGCAGAAGAGATAGGCAGGACCATTTTCTCTCTGAAACTTGGAGGGGAATCCTTTCGTGTTTCTTCTGAGCTGCTAGGGATTTGCTGGCCATCTTTGGTAGTTCTAGGTTTATAGATGCATCCCTCCAGGCTTCTTTTTTATGTCATATTCTCCTTATCTCTTAATATTATCTTCCCTCTGTGAGTGTCTGTGTGTCCAAATTTCCCCTTTTTATGTAACAGTCAGATTAGGGCCACCACAGTGATCTCGTTTTAACTTGATTACCTTTTTAAATACCCTTTTTCCAAATAAGGTCACATTATGAGGTATTGGGGGTTAGGACTTCAACATAAATGTTTTGTGGGGACACAATTCAACCCATCATATTAAACATGTAGGCAATTTCTACTTTTTACTCTTTTAAGTAGTCTAGTGATGAACATTTTAAAGCCAGTTTTCTGTGCACATTCTTTATTATTTCTTCCAGTTAAGTTGATAGACATAGGATAGCTGGGCCAAAGGATGGACACAGTCCCTTCCCCGGGAGAGACATCAATCTGTATTCTCACTGGCAGTTTAGAAGGTTGCCTGTTTCCTCTGTCCATTGCCAGTACTGGTATTATCATTTTCCTTTAAAAATATGTAGTAGTTTCACTTTGACAACTTTATTCTAAAGAATTAATTTTTTGTGTGTATTTTCATACAGTTTTTTTTCTTGTTAGTACTTCTTGCTTTCTTTTTAGTATTTCATTTATGTTTCTGATAACCCCATAGGGAAAATGGTATCACACTGTATTTCTTTGAGCACTAGTGAGGTTATTTTCTCATATGTTTTTTAAACATTTTTCTTTTGTGAAGTGTGGAATTTACCTGTTTTTCTATTTGGTTTCTTTTTTCCTTTACTGACATTTACAAAATATTTACATATTAAGGTTATTAGCTCCTTGTCATGTATTTTATAAATATTTCTTCCAGTTTGTAATTGTTCTTTAACTTTCTTTTTCTTCTTTTTGTTTGCTGGAACAAAACTGTCAAATTTGCAAATATAAGGGCAAGCCTAGGAATGTGAAGTCTAGACTTTGTTAGAAGGGGCAGCTTAGTGTAGTAGAAAGAGAATTGGATTTGGAATTAGAAGTCCCACATCTAAGTCCGCACTCCACCACTCACTGGCTCTGTGTTCTTGGGTAAGTCATGTCACATATTTGAGCTTTGCCATAGACATAATGGTTCCTGCCTTGCCTCCCTCTTTCTATGGACCTCTGTTGAACACTTGGATTATGCCATTCATTGTGCTTCACTCTCAAGATACTAAAATAAAAAGACACATTTCTTGCTATTGAGAAACAAATGAAAGAGCTTTGCAAATTGTGCAGTGCTATACAGATGACAGTGCTTTCTCTTGAGAGAGGCCACATGTAAGCTACTCAAAATGTGCTCTTTCAGGACAAATCATTTTTCTGATGGAAAGAAACTTAACTGGAGAGGATGATAGTGGTAATAATAACAGAAGTAATGCTCATTGAGTGTTTAAGCTGTGCCGAGCTCTGTGCTAAGCACTTTTATGTGGATTAGGTTATTTATTTTTCAATCACATGTGAGCTTGGCATTGTTATAATCCCCATTTGATAAATCAGGAAACTGAGGTGGAGGAGAGAGAGGTTAAGAAACTTGCCCACGGTCACACAGTGAATGAAACCGTGATTCAGACCTAGGCAGTTTGAGTTTAGAAGTCTGAAGTTTTAACCGTATTTATAACCATAATAAATAAAGTAATTCTTATATACTATTATGCTGTGCTAAACAATAAGTAAAAGTATAGCCAGAGGATATAATAGTCTATAAAGATTTTAAAGAGAAATTTTTTAGTACTTTTTTTTTATTTTTTGAGATGGAGTCTTGCTCAGTCACCCAGGCTGGAGTGCAGTGGCGTGATCTTGGCTCACTGCAACCTCTGCCTCCCGGGTTCAAGTGATTCTTCTGCCTTAGCCTCCCGAGTAGCTGGGACTACAGGCGCATGCCACCATGCCTGGCTAATTGTTTTATATTTTTAGCAGAGACAGGTTTTCACTGTGTTAGCCAGGATGGTCTCGATCTCCTGATCTCGTGATCCGCCCACCTTGGCCTCCCAAAGTTCTGGGATTACAGGCATGAGCCACCACACCTGGCCTGAAAATTCAAAAGAATTTTCTACTATATGACATTGGAACAATCATCTTTCATTGTTATTTGATTCTTTCCAGGTTTCTGTTGCTTACAACTCATTAGATTTTGAACCAGAGATATTCTTTGCCTTGGGGTCTCCAATTGCTATGTTTCTCACTATTCGAGGAGTTGATAGGATAGATGAGAATTACAGCCTTCCTACCTGTAAAGGGTTCTTCAATATTTATCATCCGGTGAGTAATTGAATTTACTTTCTTTTTTAAAATCTTTTTTTCTTTTTTAAACATTTTTTGCTTTTTTATAGAGATGGGGTCTTAATATGTGGACCACACTGGTCTCAAACTCCTAGCTTCAAGTGTTCCTTCTATCTCAGCCTCCCAAATTGCTAGGATTATAGGCGTGAGCCACTGTGCCTGACCTTTTTACTTTCTTTTTTGAAGAAGATGAAGAACCTGTCCTCTTTATCCTAGTAAATTCTCATGTTCTTATTTCTTGGGAATTAATAACTATCTTGATTTTATAAGGTGCAGCTCTCTGTTCTAAGAGATATAGTCTGACACTTTCCAATAAACTTATTTATCAAAAACCGTTGTTCAGGGAAAGAATTCTTTTGCCTTGCTTGCAAAGTAATCTTACACACAAACTAGAAAATCTTTTCATAATTGTCAGTATTTAAATAAGTTGTGGAGAAAAATTAAAAATCTCTGATTTGCCATGTATCCATTTTCTTACCCAGCGAAGGCATATAACTCAAAACAGCTTTCATAAATTTCTTTTATTTATTCATAAATTCTTCTATTTATAGCTTGATCCAGTGGCATATAGATTAGAACCTATGATTGTTCCAGATTTGGACCTAAAAGCTGTTCTCATTCCACATCACAAAGGCAGAAAAAGACTTCATTTAGGTAAAAAGCAAATACTATAAAAACTTTTTTCCTGTCATTTGTAATCTGTAATGAATTATGAAAATTTTGACACTAAATCGTCTCTGAGAGAATTAATGTTATTTAAGTGCCTACTATGTTCAGAACTTTTAAACTAAGAATTTGGAAGAGCTCTAACAAAGTTACAAATGAATTATTTCTCTTTGATGGCATTCTAATTGTTGAGATAATTAGGAATAGAGAGAAGTTGGTAATAAGGCAATAAGATGCATAATTAGATTTTGATAGAGTTTGGTTACAAGTTTTGGAATTAGGAAGAAGAACAGTATTTAAAGTAATGACCAGACCATCAAGAAATAAACTTGATGTCTAAGTGAGCTGTTATTTTCTTGCTAACTAGACACACTTTGCTGTTAAAAAAAAATTCATTAAACATAATGGATTGGTGATTCCAAGTTGAATTTAGGTTTCTCTTCTTCCTGTTAATGGTGTATATTAACGCTACATTTAAAAGTTGGGGTGGAAGGGATGGGAGGGGTAGAAGAGAAGGAAAAGTGATTGTGCAGTCTTATGTGAAAGTGTGTTTTTTGTTTTGCTAACATGCTTTTTAAAAATATTGAACTCTTTTGAAGTTAAAATAAGGCATGTGTTTGATAACTCAGAGACCTTGAATTCACATGTGATTATTAGACAACAGTAGAAAAAGTGAAGGAGCAGGGATTTCTTGATTTCTAAATTGGAGTTTAAATTGTGGTTTTATCAGAATGTTTAATTCTCCACTTGAACCCGGAAGGCGAAGGTGGCAGTGAGCCAAGATCACGCTACTGCACTCCAGTCTCCGCGAGACTCTGCCTTAAAAAAAAAAAGAATCCTCAACAAAACCACTTCCTGTTTACAGATTAGAAAAACAGTGATTTTTAAATCTCGTAGGCCTCTTTTTATTTTTATTTTTTATCTTAAATAGAGACAGGGTCTCACTGTGTTGCCCAGGCTGGTCTTGAACTCCAGGCTTCAAACGATTCTCCCATCTTGGCCTCCCAAAGTTTTGGGATTACTGGCATGAGCTACTGTGTCTGGCCCCCATGTTTAAACTTACAGTAAAAACAAACAAACAAAAAAAGGCATAAGAATGTGCTTACATTTTTTTTTTGAGTCGGAGTCTTGCTCTGTTGCCCAGGCTGGAGTGCAGTGGCACGATCTTGGCTCACTGCAAACTCTGCCTCCAGGGTTCATGCCATTCTCCTGCCTCAGCCTCCTGAGTAGCTGGGACTACAGGCGCATGCCACCACGTCCAGCTAGTTTTTTGTGTTTTTAGTAAAGACAGGGTTTCACTGTGTTAGCCAGGATGGTCTCGATCTCCTGACCTCGTGATCTGCCCACCTCGGCCTCCCAAAGTGCTGGGATTACAGGTGTGAGCCACCGTGCCCAGCCGAATATGCTTACATTTTTATGGTATCTGAACTTCCTTTATTTGGAGAGAGAAAATTTATAGATTTTGGCTGGATCAAGTTTAGTCATTAAAAAAAAACAATAAGACTCTCTATGACATTTTAACATGTTGAAGGTTTTTGGCTGAGGCACTCCATATATTTGACATTTAAAAGAGGAAGAAACAATCTTATCCTGTCTGAGAAGAGTGTTAACTTACAATTTTTGTGAGGCAGAAGTTTACCCAGTGACTAATTAACTTATTGTGTCATCTTAATCTCTTTAGAATTGAAAGAGAGTCTCTCTCGTATGGGATCTGATTTGAAGCAGGGTTTTATTAGCTCTCTCAAAAGTGCTTGGCAGACATTAAATGAGTTTGCCCGTGCTCATACCTCTTCAACCCAGTTGCAAGAAGAATTGGAGAAGGTGGCCAATCAGATCAAAGAAGAAGAAGAAAAGCAAGTAGTTGAAGGTAAATTCGACATTTGAGGCATTTTCTAATGCAAATGTTTTATATGAACATAATACTTAAAGGTTATATGATGATGCATTTCCTTTCTAGACTTTTTGGTTAAATTACAGAAGCTCTTTAAAGGAAAATCTGTGAAGATAAACTACTGTCAATAGCATTACTTCAAAAACCATGCCATCTTTTTTTAGTGGGTTTTTATCTGATAGTTACTGAACTTTTTCCTCTGCAATTTAAAAGTTATATTGAGATTCTTAAGGCCAGAGTGGAATATCCGAGTTGAGAACTCAATTTGTTTTAGGGTTTGCATTTTAAAGACTCACTCTGAGAAGTTTTCTTCCTGATACTGTTGTTTAACTATGTTACAGACTTGACATGCAATGTGAAGGTCATTGTGCCATGATGTTTTTGACTTTTTCAGATTCTAATCCTGTTTCCTTTCTTTCTACAATGCCTTCTCACCTCTTATCTTCACAACTTCTCTCAGCTTGTTGGCTCTTTTCTTCTCTCCTGGGTAACCAGCCCCTCTTCCCCTGGCTCTTTGGAGGAGCGGGGAGTGAGCCTGGTAGCTCCTCAGGTTGCTACGTGCGTCAAGCAGTATTCTCATTGAGCCCAGAAAGTCAGCTAAAGTCAAAGGATAAAGATTAAGTGATTGACTTTGATATTGAAATGGTTTAAATTCTAGCAGAAAAGGTTGTTGAAAGTCCAGATTTTTCCAAGGATGAGGACTACTTAGGAAAGGTTGGAATGTTAAATGGAGGCCGCCGAATTGACTACGTTCTCCAAGAAAAACCAATAGAGAGTTTTAATGAATATCTTTTCGCTCTTCAGAGTCACTTATGCTATTGGTAAGTATTCTTAAATTTGGTAATATTTGAGTGGGCTTTTGGTGCTAGCACGTGCAGCAATTTTAGTTTTAGTGAGATTCTTTTACTGATACAATGTGCTATGAATATTCATTTAAACTCCTATATATTCAGAATCGTTATTTTTCCCCTTTAATCACCCACAAGATGGCAGTATGTCATCTGCTTTTGACCAAAGACCCTTGGTTCTTGCACACTGTTTTTGTGGGAATGCCTTTCACAGTGGGAGTGGTAGGGACTTTGAAATGCCATTCTTTCTTGTATCCCTGTCATCAAGGAGAATTGTAACAGCTATTTTGGAGCTGATCAGTATTCATCTAGTTTTTAAGGACAGCTCTGAGATTAAGCTGCTTTATTTATTACACTGAGATTACATTGCTATCATTTGCCCTTCTTAGATAGAGTTAAATAGACTAGAACCTGCATTTTCAACCATTGTGCATAGAAGTTAATTTCTACTAATTATCTCTTAAGTAAATATGCTTTTCCTTTTCATAGGGAATCTGAAGATACTGCTCTGTTACTACTTAAAGAAATTTATCGAACAATGAACATTAGTCCAGAACAGCCCCAGCATTGATCAAACTTCAGTTTTACTGTGTGAGTTTATCCTTATTGAATGCATAAATTCTGAATGTTTGCATTCTCAGATCAGTGGTATGGAGTTGATATTGACTGATTTTGCTTTTTTCTGTTTCCTCTGAGTTTTTGTCGTCGTTTTAAAAAATTTACAATAGAGACATTAAGGAAGATAATCGGTTTGTAATTTACATTTCTGATTTATTACAGTCTTCTTTCTAAATTTACATAGAATTTGAGTTCTTTTATTTTTAGTTTCTTTTTAAAATAGATTCCCAAGAATATCAGTTAGGAATTCCTTTGGCTGCAGGTTCACAGAACCTGGTTTACAATACATTAAACAAATAGAGGTTTATTTTTCTTCCGTAACAAGAAGGGTTCCTCTGTTGAATGACTCCACCAGATACCTAGAGTGCTTGCATCTTCCCCTGAATGTTGGCTCTTGCTGCCTCATAGTTACAAGATGCCCCCATAGTTGCAGATACCATATCTACATTCACAACATGAATAAGAGGGGAGAGGGTAGTACTCCTCACATCTGTCGCTCTTAATTAGGGAAGCAGAAGCTTGTCCAAAAATTTACTCATACCTATTGACTAGGCCTGTGTCTGATGTCCAATATCTCCAGTCTGTATGAAAGATTGTAGAAGTGATGTTTTGAGCATTCCCAATCTTTATAGAGGGAAAGAATAGAGAAGGAGGTTAAGTCTGTGATGGGTCAGCTGACCTGCAACTCAGCCACACTCTGCATTCCTAATTGTCCTCCTGAGATACCAGATACCTGTTTTTCCTCACTAGATTATGCATCACTTTTAAAAATAAGTAATGTGTTTTTTATAAAGTTAGAAATTTTAAAGCCTTTGAAAGAATCAGATACAAAATGCTGAGCTCTAAATTACTGAAATCAAAAGAAGTTCCTGCCATTTTTGGTTTTCTAATAGTAAGTGGTAAATGAACATTCCCTTCAGCCTCATCTTCTACCTCCTCGTTTTAGAGAGGTAACTACTTTTAATAGGGCTTCCTTAGAGAAAGTTTTTTGGCTCCATTTCCAAAATTAAACTTGTAACAAAGTAAAAGAAAACTAAAGTGTAGGCCAGGCATGGTGTCTCACGCCTCTAATCCCATCACTTTGGGAGGCCAAGGCAGGCAGATCACCTGAGGTCAGGAGTTCGAGACCAGCCAGGCCAACATAGTGAAACCCCGTCTCTACTAAAAATACAAAAAAATTAGCAGCGTGTGATCTCACCTACTTGGGAGGCCAAGGCAGGAGGATCGCTTAAAACCCGGGAGGTGGAGGTTACAGTGAGCTGAGATCGCACTACTGCACTCCAGCCTGGGCAACAGTGTGAGATTCCATCTCAAAAAAAAAAAAAAAGAAAAGCTTTTTGATCCCTACATTTTGCTAAATTGCATTCCAGAAAAGTTGCTCAATTTTCATATTTACCGTCAGTATGTAAAGACCAGTATTCTTGCACTCTTGGAAACACTGGATATTACTGATTTAAAAATTTTTTTTTGCCAATTTGATAGCCAGAAATAGTTATAATACCATTTTTACTTACATTTCTATTATTAGTGAAGTTGAGCTCTTTGGGTGTATCTTAACTGGCTGATTATATTTCTTTTGTCAGTTGCCTGTTCTTGACCTTTATGTGTTTTCTTGGAGGTATGGGGTAGGGTCCTTTTCTTATGGATTTATAAATGTGATATTTAAGGATGTTAACCTTTGTCATTGTAAGTATTTTTTCCCAGTTTGAAATCAGCCTTTTATTTTTCCTTATACTTTGGATTTTTTTGGGGGGGGTTTGAGGGGGGCATGTTTTAAAAATAGGTAGCCCTATGCTGGGCATGATGGCTCACACCTGTAATCCCAGCACTTTGGCAGGCCGAGGTGGACGGATCACCTGAGGTCAGGAGGTTGAGACCAGCCTGGCCAGCATGGAGAAACCCCGTCTCTACTAAAAATACAAAAATTAGATGGGTGTGGTGGCTGGCACCTATAATCCCAGCTACTTGGGACGCTGAGGCAGGAGAATCACTTGAACCCAGGAGGCAGAGGTTGCAGTGACCCTAGATTGTGCCACAGCACTCCCACCTGAATGACAGAGCGAGACTCCGTCTAAAACAAAACAAAACAAAACAAAAAGCATAGCCCAGTCTTTTATGATTAATTATGTTTTAGATATTTACATTTATTTTCTTGTAGTTCTTTTTTTTCCCCATTTGGCTTTGTAATTTAGAAGAGTAAGGTGTAGAGAACAATTTAACTTTTTTCTTACATAATTGTTTCTGTCTGTGCCATATATTGAATAATGTACCCTTTTGTCATAGGTTTGATGTTTTTATCACATGCCAAATATTTTGCTGTTGTTTGACATTTTAATTAATATTTGTTTCCTAGGTTTTCTCATCTCTTCTAGTGATTTATTTGTCTATGATACTTCACTGATTTCAAGTCATTTATTTTCCACATTTTAACATCTTTAAATTTGTAATGCATCTTAAAATCAGCTGTTGGGGCTGGTGCAGTGGCTTATACCTGTAATCCCAGTGCTGTGGGAGGATTACTTGAGCTCAGGAGTTTGCGACCAGCCTGGGCAACATAGTGAAATCTCGTCTCTTAAAAAAAAAAAAAAAGAAATTTAATTCACCTGTTGCCTTAATGGAAGTTGAGTTCTTTCTGAGAAGCCGTGCATTTTCTTCTGCTGGTCACTGGGGGAAGGGCTTTACCAACCTGCCTCTGCTTAAGCTAATTTCTCTGCTTGGGATTTTTTAGGACTATGCTGGTAGTGTGAATTCAGCCCCCAAAATTTGCAGGGGTGGGGTTATCAGTTCAGATATTGGAGTTTTTGTTCCCTCTTTCCATTGTCAAGGAAGAGGTGCGCAGGCCTTTTGCTATCCCTTCTACATGTAGTTGCTTGCTTTTATGCCTCATTGAGACTATAGATGTTTGGTACCCCCACTTTGTGAGGGCTTCTCCTTTGAGACTCCCTTTCTGGGCATCTTTTTATGGTACATAACAGTGAAGTGTCACAATCGATGGTGTCTTAGATTTGGTGAAATATGGTGTTTTAATAATTGTAATTTTTTACATAATATCTGGCAGTATAAGTTCTCAGTACACCATAGTCTTCACAGTTATCCCAAATGAAGTTCAAAATAATTTAAGTCCCCCGATGCTCTCTCCCCCAACAAAACAAAGCAAGACAAACAAAACCAAAAGAATAGTAATTCTAGGATTTTGCCATTACCTTATATGAAAAACTCAGTAAGAACCTTCTATTTCACATGTGATTCGTTCACTGTAATTGTTTTATTTATTTCTTCTTATACTTGGCTGTAAAATTTAGGCAAGAATTTAAGTTTCTAATACTATACTAATATAAGATAATCCATTTAAAATGCTAACAGTTATTCTATACATGGTTCATTCAAGCTTAGATCAGTTTTGCTGAATGGTTGTTTTATGTTTATGTCCTTTTATACCTTTTTAGGATTGTTCTTTGAAAAGCCTCAAATTGGCCAGGCGTGGTGGCTTACACCTGTAATCTTAGCACTTTGGAGGCTGAGGCAGGCAGATCGCTTGAGCTCAGGAGGTCGAGACCAGCTTAGCAACATAGCAACACCTTGTCTCTACTAAAAGTAAAAAAAAAAAAATCACTGGGGCATGATGGTATGCACCTGTAGTCCCAGCAACTTGGGAGGCTGAGGTGGGAGGATTGCTAGAGTTCGGGAGATTGAGGCTGCAGTGAGCTGTGATCACACCACTGCACTCCAGCCTGGATTATAGAGTGAGACCTTGTCTCAAAAATAAATAAATAAAAAATAAAAAGCCTCAAATTAACATGGCAGATAACTAACTTTATTTTTTATTAATATTTTAGCCAGTCGCAGTGGCTCATACCTGTAATCCCAGCACTTTGGGAGGCCAAGGCGGATCACAAGGTCAGGAGTTCAAGCCCAGCCTGGCCAACATAGTGAAACCTTGTCTCTACTAAAAATACAAAAATTAGCCATGCGTGGTAGCACGCACCTGTAGTCCCAGCTACTTGGGAGGCTGAGGCAGGAGAATCTTTTGAACCCAGGAGGCTGAGGGTGCAGTGAGCTGAGATCGCGCCATTGTGCTCCTGCCTGGGCGACAGGGCGAGACTCTGTCTCGAAGAAAAAAAATAAAATACTTTATTTTAATTTTTTGAGAAGAGGTATCACTCTGTCACCCAGCTTGGAGTGAGTGCAGTGGCATGATCTCGGCTCACTGCAACCTCTGACTCCCAGGCTGAAGCGATCTTCCTAACTTAGCATCTCGAGAGGCTGGGACCACAGGTGTGCACCACCACTTCTGGCTAATTTTTTAATTTTTTGGTAGAGACGGTTTCCCCAAGTTGCCCAGGCTGGTCTCGAACTTCTGAGCTGAGATGATCCACTCGCCTTGGCCTCCCACAGTGCTGGGATTACAGGCGTGAGCCACAACACCTGGCCATAACTAACTTTAAATTGTGTCTTTTACTCTCTGTACTGGCTTTGCTATGAAGATTATCATGCTGGTTAATCTTATTGAGTGTTTCCTGGGCATTCTTGTCCCTTTGGAAAGCCTGAGGACTTGCTCACAGGCTGTGCTCTTTGGAGGCGGTTTGCGGTGTTTGTCAGTAAAGTTGAGCACTGGATTGTCCTTTTTTTTTTTTTTGAGATGGGGTCTCACTCTGTCCCCAAGGCTGGAGTGCAGCGGCGCGATCTGGGCTCACTGCAAACTCCGCCTCCTGTGTTCACACCATTCTCCTGCCTCAGCTTCCAGAGTAGCTGGGATTACGGGCACCTGCCACCATGCCTGGCTAATTTTTTGTATTTTTAGTAGAGATGGGGTTTCACCATGTTAGCCAGGATAGTATCGATTTCCTGACCTTGTGATCTGCCCGCCTCGGCCTCCCAAAGTGCTGAGATTACAGGCATGAGCCACCGTGCCCGGCCGATTGTCTGTTCCTTTACTTCAGAAAAGACAACGATGCATGGTATTTGACTGTAAATTTGTAAAGTTCACTGAGATTTTTTTTTTTCTTTTTAAGACTTTCTTGTCTGCACAGAAAGTCCCAGTACAACTTCCATTGCTGAGAAAATCCTCAGAGGACTTTCCCACTTCGCTCCTGTGATTGATGACTGAAGAGTGATTCATTAACAATTGCTCAGCCACAATTCTCGGATATAGGGATTCAAAAGACAGTACACAGAACTAAGACAGTGAAAAAAATCAGTACCACATTTGGACAGTATAGTTGAGAAAACATAATTATAAAAATGATGCCATGAAAAATTCCACAGATCAATTTAGTTGTATTGTTGTCTATTGTTGTCAAAGTTATGTGTGATATCAATGAAGAAATATTTGTGGCATGTAAACGGTTATTTCTGTTTCTTAAAAAGTATTGTTAGTGGGCTGTTAAACTTGGATTTTTCTTTTTATTAATGCAGTATGTTCTTTTTACTCAAGTATGAACTTGTTGAGAAACTATAGTAATATGATTTTTAAGAGATTTATCTTCTACTTAAAATGTGAATTGTACTTCTGAGCTGCCTTAATGCAAGGTCATTTATATTTGTTAAGAGGAAATAATCAAGATCACTCATATCCCAACTGAATCTGAGGTTTTATAAATCCCTCAAACGATTGCTGAGAGCCTGATTGTGGAAGGAAGTGAGATGGCACCTTATTTTCCAGAAGTCCTGTGAAGCGCTCTCCTAGCACATCCATTTCCAGGAGGAGAAGCAAGCAGATGAGAGGTTTTCCATTTTGTCATCCAAGGTAGCTGTGCACTTGCCTTGTTGCTGAAGTTCCAATAATGTGAAAACCAAAGTAGAGGTTTTTTTTCTTCTTCTTTTTGCTTTGTATTAATTTCACTTATACCAAAGTGTTTGAAAGTATGAAATGTATTGCTTCTGGGCTATATAAGGCTACTTCATGACAAGACTGCTTTGTAATATTTCATTGTTTTACTATAAATTCAAATTATCTAAATATTTTCCTAATACTACATGGGAATGCTGATTTTCTTCTTTTGTTACGTAGTGGAAATCTTTTGCATTGTTTACATAGTTCTCATGGAACATGGAAATTTTTGAAAGTGATATATGATACACATTTTTTGTGTATATATTCTAATTAGTGTGAATAAAGCAGTAATATTAATACATTTTTTAAGCAGCAAACTTCTGTATTTCTCTTGTCTTCCTTAAAAGTGTCCCCATGAACTCAGTGTTTATTCCCTTTTCATTGTGAGTACCTGCTTATATGGTCAGTATGTAACGTTAGCATTGGCTCCTAATGGTAGAATTAGAACAGCAAAATTGTAGAGCTATAATTGACTCCAGACAACATAGATTTCAGCCACCTCATTCTACAGCTGAGGCCGGGACAATAAATGCCTTTCCCAGACTGGGTAGTGGCAGATCTGGGATGGAATATGGTTTTCTTGATTCCCTTTCAGCCTTCATTTCTCTCTCTCAGGACTACTACTTTTTAATTACTTTTCACTTTAATTTCCCAATACTGATGAAATAAAGAAAAATGAGGGTTATTTATATATATTTCAATAAAATCCAGTTTGATTTTTCAACTTACATCTGATTTTGTGTCATTCAGCCTGTCTTCTAAGTAATGGGCAGAGAAGGACCAGGGTTCGTAGAAGAAGCATGTGGCAACTGAGTGGCAGCAGTCTTGCCCTTTCATTTTAATACTTGAGGACACAGAAAATAGAATTTTTGAGTGACTCTGCCTGTGGATATATATACTCATACATACATACATATATACACACACACACACACACACACACACACACACACACACACACACACGTATGTACGTATTACTATTCAATCTCTTCAAAACCGAAAAACAGTAGATCCCCTGAGGGTAGAGTCTATATGTATGAACATATTGTTCACTGTTAGTAACCACCTTGCAGGATTTCAGTCTATAAACTAGGTGAGAGTCCAGCTGCTGAGTGAAGCTTGACCTCTGCCTCTTCCTCAGGAGCAGCTCATCCCCTGACAACCTCCCCTCCCAGCCCCTAATCTGGTTTAATGGCCTCCTTTTCCCCAGATAAAGAAAGTCATGTCTCTAGTTATTCCAAAAGTGTTTCATATGTAGAGTTTGGCACAAAAATTAAAAAGCGCCAGCATCTGAAATCAAAGGTGAAAGAGTCGTCATAGTACTGATGAAGACACCCAGGCCTCGTCTGCTACGTTAACGTGCTGTATGACAAGAGGAACCTGCTTTCCAAGTCTGCTGGACACGTGTGCTTCTTGAATCCAACCAGGCAAGCATGTTTTCGAAAACCACAGTATAAGACAAGGAAACTGCACAGATTCGAGTGATTTTTGAGGTAAGTATGTTATTGGAAAGGTGTGATCTATATAGAACCTTGAACACGAAAAGGAGGAGATGCCACTATCTTGGCAGGGATGATCATGTATTTGAAATAGTAACTCAAGCATTTGGTCTCATGATAAGAGAACTGAAGGTTATCCCAGAAAACCTAGGATGATTGGTATTTATAGTACCATTGTTTCAGGCTTTTATGACTTGAGGCATCTAACTATCTTAATGCTGTACTTTAGTGTTTACCAATCAGCTTTCTGGTGGAAACTTGAACTGCAGACACTGAATGTTTTGGTTTTCCTCGCCAAGTTATAGTTCTCATTGTAACTTCATAAGGTGGCATTCCGGCTTAGTTTGAGTCAGTTTTCCAGGGCTGGGTCCTCAGAGGAGAGTGGATAGAATTCAGTTCCTCTGTGAGCTGGGGTGCTGACATTGTGTTCCTGCTGTTGACTGTCCCTGTGGTGCACAGGACGGACTGTCAGCTAACCTGTCTTCATGACATTTCTATAATACTTCTCAGGGGGTTAACCCCGTCTCTACTAAAAATAAAAAAAATTAGCCGGGCGTGGTGGCACATGCCTGTAGTCCCAGCTACAGGAGGCTGAGGCAGGAGAATTGCTTGAACCCGGGAGGTGGAGGTTGCAGTGAGCTGGGATCTTGCCACTGCACTCCAGCCTGAGTGACAGAGTGAGACTCTGTCTCCAAAAAAAAAAAAAAGAATAAAAAATAAAACAGCAACTCTTGCAGATTTCCCAAATGTATTGGTCCCACAGAACACTGAAAATCATGTCATCTTAACACTAGTGGGAGTTTGGGAAATAATTGCAGCTCTTTAATACTTCTTTCAGCTTCAGATTAAGTGAAATGAGTTTCATGTATTTCAATATATGAAATTGTATGATGACACATAAAACAGGACGGGGGTTATTGACACATCCATGAGATAATGGACAATGCTACATGTTTGTTAGTGGTTGTGCTGCAGTTCAGGTTCATGGACAGGTGGGATTGGTGTGGTTGAGATAACCCACCATGTTTTTCTTTCATTTCTTGTATTAAAGAGTGGTTTTTAAAAGACCTTACTGTGGAATTTTCACAAATACCAAAAGTATGGAGAATGGTATAGTGAATCCCCATGTGCCATTTTCCCAGCTTCAGTGGTGGTGTCAGTGATATGGTTTGGCTCCGTGTCCCCACCCAAATCTGATCTTGAATTGTAATCCCCACATGTCAGGGGAGGGACCTGGTGGGAGGTGATTGGATCATGGGGGCTGTTTCCTCATGCTGTTCTTGTGATAGTGAGGGAGTTCTCACAAGATCTGATGGTTTTAAAAGTGGCAGTTTTCCCTGCACTCTCTCTTCTGCCACCTTGTGAAGAAGGTGCCTGCTTCCCCTTTGCCTTTTGTCATAATTGTAAGTTTCCTGAGGTTTGTCATGATTGTAAGTTTCCTGAGGTCTCCCCAACCATGCAGAACTGTGAGTCACTTGAACCCCTTTTGTTTATAAATTGCCCAGTCTCAGGTAGTACCTTGATAGCAGTGTGAAAACGGACTAATACAGTCAGGGACCTAAAAGACAGGTAAAGAGATGTGGCCAGGTGAAGACAGAAAAAGGACAGTGCATTCCAGACCTGTGGAAAGACGCGAGGTGGGAAAGAACATCACAACTTGGGCGACTGAAGAAACTAAGTTGTTAAGCACGAAATGCAGAGAGAGCTGTATGAATGTGTTGAGTGTGATTTTCATTAAACAATTTTTAAAGAAAGCATTTCTAGTGGTGCTTTTATTTTTGCAGCCGCTTAATAGCATTCACTCTTGTTGAAAGGAGCACAGTTTGGAATATTGGAAAGTGCTTGCTACCAGCTAAGATGCATTACTCTCCTATGCCGCCGAACACCTGTGCCCAGCTGTTTCTTTGAGGCCAATTTGCTCCTCTTTTCAGGGTATATTTACTAGTCAGGAGTTGTAGAACTATTTTGAAGAGCGCCTCTGACCCCTAGAGCAACTTCAAGTGAAGGAGGCTGTTGTAGTTCCCTGGCTGTTACCTCCTGGAAGAGGCTGGGGAGGGAACTCATGTGTTTTGGGTGCTGACTGTGTCTTAGGCACTGCACAAGCTCTAGCTCATGTGTGTAATCTTTACAGAGGCGATTGAGGGAGTTGTCATCCTTGTTTTACAGAGGAGAGAAGCAAGGCTCGTAGAAGCTACTCATCTTGCCCAAACCCACACAGTTAATGGCAGGGCAGCATAAAGAAAGTGTGCTTGTGCCTCAAACATAAAAATAAAGGGAAACCTCTACTATAGAAAGATGTATTTTGAAATACTTACAAATTGCTGCCTCTTTTTGCAAACATCTAGGCAGTCAAAGCCCATTTTAATTTTTTTTTTTAATGTGGGAGTAAAGACCTTGTGTTAATGAAGATTCCCAAATTGTTCTAAACAGGATAAAGTCCAGGCATGGTGGCTCATGCCTGTAATCCCAACCCTTTGGGAGGCTGAGGTGGGAGGATCAGTTGAGACCAGGAGTTCGAGACCAACATGGGCAACATAGCAAGACCTTGTCTCTACAAAAAATAAAAAAATTAGCTGGGTGTGGTGGCACATGCCTTAGTCCTAGCTAAGGATGTCAAGGCTGCAGTGAGCTGCGATCATGCCACTGCACTCCAGCCTGAGAGACAGAGTGAGACTCTGTATTTTGTATTTTTAGTAGAGATGGGGTTTCACCATGTTGGCCAGGCTGGTCTTGAACTCCTGATGTCAGGTGATCCACCTGCCTTGGCCTCCCAAAGTGCTGGGATTACAGGCATGAGCCACCGTGCCTGGCCGAGATTTTTTCTTGATGCTGTGTCTCATTTAACGCAGATACCTTTCATCTAACTTTTGTAAAAATTCCTTTTCTGATACCACTTTTCATTTTCTAACACATTTTAGAATCCAGCCAAATACTTCTACATTTTTGCCCCTTTTCCAAATCAGTTTTGTCAACATCCGAATCTAGCATGACTGTGACCTTGGATGACTGTGTATGACTATCTCCCTCTGCCATCGCTTTTTATTGCTGGGGTCCTAAGGAGTTCTACCCTTTATATAATAAGGATGATTTTGTTAAGTGACAATAATAGTCTGTTAACCTCAACTGTTGTCAAATATAATGAGTTTTGAATTGATTTTGAGACTCAATAAGAAAAAAATTAAGTCTTCTCCAGAAGAAACATATTAAAATTAAGGTTTCAGAATCCTTGGGCATCTCTATAGTTGAATACGTGCTGCTTATGTGTAAAGAATTAAAGTCAGTCTGGTGGCTGGGTTTTAGAGCCATTATCTGTCACCACTTTCTTTGGTACTGAGAGAAGAACATCAACATTCTACTCCGTGGCATATCTGAAAGTTCTGGAAAACATTCTTCAGTTGCAGGGGGGATCATGGGGAGTCAACTGGAACTAAATGCCCATTTGCCAAGATCCAAAAAGAAAGGAACATTTAAAAAGTTTTTATTTTATAGATATTTAAATTTGCATAGTAT
Organism: Hylobates moloch; assembly: GCF_009828535.3. Lineage (NCBI taxonomy): Eukaryota > Metazoa > Chordata > Mammalia > Primates > Hylobatidae > Hylobates > Hylobates moloch. Next base: position 13,533,594 of record NW_026652278.1, on the reverse strand, counting down.
AAATCCCAACCAGCTTGAAAGTGGTCACTTTTTATTTTTATGTTGACAGTTAAGTCTCCCATATTTTTAGCTGTGGAAGAAATTGCTCTACAGATTTTCTTATGGTGAACTTTTAGCAACTTAAAAACATGAAAAGGACATAAACAGACAATTCAGTAGGAAAAAAAAACTCAGTTGAAGAAGATGTTAATCCTCATTACTTATCTCAAAAATATAAATTGAAATTTAAAAAGAGATGTCTTTTTAACTGCTTATATTGGCAAATAAAAAGAGATGGGCCCACAAGCTCATACATTGCTCATGGGAATATCAATTGGTGCTTCTTTTCTAGAAAATGACTTGGTGTAATATGTATCAAGAGCCTTAAAATGATCTGTATCTTTTAATCCAATAATTGAACCTTCAGAAATACAGTCTTTAAAAAAAAAATGGACAGGGCCGGGCACAGTGGCACACACCTGTAATCCCAGCACTTTGTGAGGCCAAGGTGGGCGGATCACTTGAGGTCAGGAGTTTGAGACCAGCCTGGCCAACATGGTGAAACCCCCGTCTCTACTAAAAATACAAAAATTAGCCGGGCATGGTAGCATGCGCCTGTAATCCCAGCTACTCGGGAGGCTGAGGCAGGAGAATCGCTTGAACCTGGAGGGTGGAGGTTGCAGTGAGCCGAGATCGCGTGACTGCACTCCAGCCTGGGTGACAGAGCAAGACTCCACTCCAAAAAAAAAAAAAAAAAAAAATTATATAAGCTGGATTATTCATCATGGGAAGTTTATAGAGTGGAAACCTGGAAACAAATGTTCAGTGTGGCTAAATAGGATGGTCAATTTGGTAAGAAACTGGAGGAAAGAAGGGAGGATGCCTTGAAATGTCACAAATTTCTAGTCTTGGTCACAGGTGTCTTATCAGACAATAAAATCCCGTGGACACATCAGTGCAAATCTGTTTATTTCTGTAACTAGGAAAACAACTCAAATGAACGCTGTTATTGGCAGCTTGGCAGCACCATCTGTATCAAGTCAGCACAGCAGACAGAGGCAGAATGCTGCCTGAAATAACAGGGTGGTCACTTGTATGTAAACAGTCCATTCTGGGAGACCAGTGGATGTGCAGACACGTACAGTTTGAACCGTGGCTGGAGTGCAGACTCAGGAATCTGCCAACCAGTCCCAGCCAATCTGAGAGGGGAGGGGGTGTGATTACGGTTATAGATAATGATAAAGCCAGAACTAGGGTCTCAGTCTCCTGTGTCCAGGTCCATTCATGTCCACCTCGAGTCCAAAACTGATTAAGAGCTTCATACATCATATTGACGTTTGTGGTACAGGAATGGCACAGGCACATTTTACAGGTAAGGAAACAGATTTTAAAAGTTGAATGACTTGCTCAAGATCACAAAATGATTAAGTGATAGGATTGTGGTCAGCATACAGAAAGCAAAAATTTAAAAATTAGATGAAAATCCGAAAAAAGTCCATTATTTATTTTGTTTTATTTATGAATGTTCTCCCAAAGTTTGGAAAAAATCTCTGAGTGTGTTGATCAAGATTCTGTTTCTAGTGGATTTGGAAGGGAGAGGAAGGAATATGTGATTATCTAAAAAAATAGATGATCTCAGCTGGGCACGGTGGCTCAGGCTTGTAATCCCAGCACTTTGGGAGGCTGAGGTGGGAGGATTATGTGAGCCCAAAAGTTAGAGACTAGCAATATAGGGAGACCTCATCTCTACAATTTTTTTTTTTTTTTTTAGATGGAGTCTCGCCTGTCTCTCAGGCTGGAGTGCAGTGGTGCCATCTTGGCTCACTGCAAGCTCCGCCTCTCGGGTTCACGCCATTGTGCCTCAGCCTCTTGAGTAGCTGGGACTACGGGCGCCTGCCACCAAGCCTGGCTAACTTTTTATATTTTTGGTAGAGACGGGGTTTCACCGTGTTATCCAGGATGGTCTCGATCTCCTGACTTCGTTATCTGCCCGCCTTGGCCTCCCAAAGTGCTGGGATTACAGGTGTGAGCCACTGCGCCTGGCCACAAAATTTTTTTTTTAATTAGCCGGGCATGGTGATGTATGCCTGTGGTCCCAGCTATTCAGGAGGCTGAGGTGGGAGGATTGCTTGAGCTTAGGAGGTCAAGGCTACAGTGAGCCATGATTGTGCCACTGCACTCCCACTTGGGTGACAGAGCAAGACCCTATCTTAAAAAAATAAAAAAGCTGGGCGCCGTGACTCACACCTGTAATCCCAGCACGTTGGGAGGCCGAGGCGGGCGCATCACGAGGTCAGGAGATCAAGACCATCCTGGCTAACATGGTGAAACCCCGTCTCTACTAAAAAAAAATCAGCCGGGTATGGTGGCATGTGCCTGTAGTCCCAGCTACTCAAGAGGGCGAGACAGGAGAATCGCTTGAACCTGGGAAGCGGAGGTTGCAGTGAGCTGAGATCGCGCCACTGCACTCCAGCTTGGGCGACAGAGTGCGACTCGGTCTCAAAAAAAAAAAAAAAAAGACCTTGTTCTTCCTTTGTGGATATGTCTCTCACAACATTCCAACCTTGACTTTTTCTGCCTTATCACTGTTGGTAACGTGTCACTGGGGACCTGGGACAGCTGTTTTTTCACTGCAGTGGGATTTTGAGTGTGTGTGTGTGTTTTAGATGGAATCTGGTTCTGTTGCCCAGGCTGGAGTGCAGTGGTGTGATCTTGGCTCACTGCAACCTCTGCCTCCTGGGGTCAAGCGATTCTTGTGCTTCAGCCTCCCGAGTAGCTGGGACTACAGGTGTGCACCACCACACCTGGCTAATTTTCATACTTTTAGTAGAGGCGGTGTTTCACCATGTTGCCCAGCCTGGTCTCGAGCTCCTGACCTCAAGCGACCCATCTGCCTAGGCCTCCCAAAGTGCTGGGATTACAGGCGTGAGCCACCATGTCCGGCCGCACTGCAGTGGTTTTTATAAACATCTTGTTTTTTTCTGTCTGTTGGCTGGTGCTCCCCACCTGTTCAGCAGTCCCGACTTAGTGTTCAGTGCAGGTCCCACATTCACATTTGAGGGAGCAGTTACATGGTAAGGGTGCCTGTATTATCTGATGTAAAATACAGAGCCTTTAACTTTAGAAGCTTGAGTCATGGATCTACAAGAACTTTAAAAGCATTTTTAGGCTGGGTGCTGCAGCTCATGCCTGTATTGCCTGGCACTTTAGGAGGTTAAGGTGGGTGGATCGCTTGAGTTCAGGAGTTTGAGACCAACCTGGGCAACAGAGTGAGACCCCGTCTCTACCAAAAAACAAAAAAATAGCTGGGCATGGTGGTGCATGCCTGGGTCCTAGCTACTTGGGAGCTGAGGTGGGAGGATTGCTTGAGCCTGAGAGTTCAGGGCTGCGGTGAGCTGTGATCACATAGCACTCCAGCCTGGCAAGACCCTGTCTCAAAAAAAAAAAAAACAAACATTTTTAATAGTTACTAATTATTTCTTTTTTTGGATCATGCTTCCACTTTGCAGATGGCTTCCATGGACTTTACTTCATTTGACCTTCATGCTTATTGAGGGAAGAAGGCAGGACAGGGATAATGGTCTCCATCATTTTATTTTCATTTTTTAAATTGACAAATAAAAATTGTACATATGTTGTACGACATGATGGTTTGAAATATGTATACATTGTGGGATGGCCAAATCAAGCTAATTAACATATGCATCACCTCATGTACTTAGATGACCTCCATCTTCGTAGAAGGGAGAGCTGAGAGTCCCCGCACTGGTGCGACTTGTCCAGAGTGACTCAGGCGTGAATGGTGAAGCTGGGACTTGGCTTATATCTTCCTACTCTGCGTCAAGGCCTTTTCCGTGACACTGTTTTGCTTCTCTATGGAAATAGATTATTGGTAACTGATAGGCCCTAAAATGAGTGAATAGGAAATAGCTCTTGGCACTATGGTGGATTGGAAAATTAGGAAAATGTAAAAAAGTATAAATGAAAAAATAAAAATCACATATATTCTACCCACAACATTTTTGCATTTTTCCTTATAAAAATTTGATCACATTATAATCTTTGGAACCTTTTTCCTTTACTAGATTGTGAATTTTTTTCATGTTATTAAAAAAATCTTCTATTAAGAAGATACTAGTTAAGTAAAAATCCACTTGTACTTAACCAACCCCCTATTATTTGATTTTTGGATCGTGTCCATGGTATGGTTTGGCTAAGTCTCATCTTGAATTCTAGTTCCCGTAATCCCATGTCTCATCTTGAATTGTAGTTCCCAATTCAAGTCTCCCACCCAAGTCTCATCTTGAATTGTAGTTCCCATAATCCCCACGTGTTGTCGGAGGGATCCGGTGGGATGTAATTTAATAATGGGGGTGGTTACCCTCATGCTGTTCTCATGAGAGTGAGTTCTCACGAGATCTGATGGTTTTATAAGGGGCTTTTCCCCCTTTTGCTCAGCACTTCTCCTTGCTGCTGCCATGTGAAGAAGGATGTGTTTGCTTCCCCTTCTGCCATGATTGTAAGTTTCCTGAGGTCTCCCCAGCCATGCTGAACTGTGAGTCAATTAAACCTCTTTCCTTTATAAATTACCCAGTCCTGGGTATGTCATTATTAGCAGTATGAGAATGGACTAATACAGTCCAGTTTTCTAATTACGTGTGTGTGTGTGTCTGTCTGTCTGTATCTGTATGGATAGAAAGATAGATATGTAGATAGATCCACCTTTTGATGAACCTGTTTTCAGAGAAAGCTTTGTGAATATCTGACTGAGGTTTCAAATTCAGTTTATACTGCACAGGTAAGATTTCTCTGAGATCAAGTGAAATGGGAAGTTGCTAAGGAAATGAGATTTCCTTCACTTGACTCTGAGTCTGTTCACCCTCTTTGAAAGCTCATCACTCTCAAGATTTTGTTCCCTAAATGGCAGTGTTGGCATCCACCAAAACTCTATGCTAAATTTAGAGTTAAACCTCAGCTACTTAGCTAGGTAGTAAAGTGACTTTTCTGTTATTCAGCCAAAAATTAATTTTACCAAAGAACCCAATGAGAGAGAGAGAGAGAGTGTCTGTGTGTGTGTGTGTGTGTGTGTGTGTGTGTGTGTGTGTGTGTTACGGAAAGTGTGAATTCTGGAAGGCATTCCATTGAACACAGTGGCTATTTAATACATTTCCCAGGGCTCTCGAGTCTGATTCAACTAGAAGGAGAGAGTTTACCAAAAGGCAGTAGTTTGTGTCTGAATCCTGGGTTCACCAGTGGATGCTATTTAAATGTGACTTGCACATATAGTTATGGAATATGTAACTTTTCTGGAAAGGACTAATATTTTAGAAAGTTTTGAATTATCTAGTTTATGCCATGTATGTGATTTGTATTATATTTATTTGTTTTCATTCAGATGCTTGTGTCTTTAGTATTTGATTTGATCGACACAGCTAGTATTAGCAATATTTTAAATCATTTTTGCAGTATCGGTGGCATTTTATTAATTTACTTTTATTGTAAAATGAAATTTGCCCTTGAAGATGCCCCTTTACTTTCAGAAAATCTAATTATTAGCTATAGGTATTATTTTCCCACAAACCTGTTTAGCTCCCCTAATTTACCTTCCTAAAGCTCTTAAATCCAGATTATGTATATGAGAGGAGAAGAGAGAGTTCAGAGTAGTCCATCCCGTGTTTCGTCTTGCCAAGAAATCTTGTCTTCCAGATTGTAACTGTTTCCTTGTTGCCTTTTTTTCCCCATCCAATTTTTAGTACCCAGCTCACCACATTTTCAACAACTAATGCCATGAGGGGGATTTGCACTTTCAGTAATGGTGGACTAACTTATTGTACACCAGCCCTCCCATTGAAAACAACTAGAAAATATAATGTATGTAAAAAATCTGTTTGAAGGTAGCAGAGCCTCCCAAGGAAGTGAGGACATGAGGGGCCACCATCTCAGAGAGAAAGGAAGCACAGCAAAGTAAGTATGGCATTTGGTGCCACTTCTCCCTTAGAGGTTACTGCCAAAGCAGAAAGTGGCAAATGAGAGGCTGAGAAGGTGAGAGAAGAGCCTCTGGCACTCATAGGATGGAGGAGACAAAAGCTGTATTTAGGGCACAACAAGTAGGCAGAACTCTGGTATGTACCTTGGGTCTATTTCTTCAGAAGGGGATGAACCAGAAGTAGAGAAACCCTCACAAAGACAAGCCCACAGTTAAATCAGCTTAATCATTGATAATTATTAGGGTGATCTACCCCTCTTTGAACTGACTTCCAGAAGCAAAACAGATTGCTTTTGGGAGGAAGATAACATCACCCAGCACTTCAAATTACTTCTGTAGTTTGCCATACACAATGTCTAATCTACATGACTGAAAACCAAAAGGAAAAAGCACAGTAAAAACAGATCTACAGTAGATCCAGACATTGGAGGTATTAGACGCAGACATTAAGGTAACTGATTAATATCAAGACATTAGATCCAGTTTAGTGACTTCTAGTAAAGAACTGGAGATAAAAAAGAACTGGATGGAAATTCTAGAACTGAGAAATAGAACAACAGAATTTTGAGGGTTCAATAGTGGGCTTCACAACAGATAAGGCAGTCGAAGAGACGAATAGTGAATTGGAAGGTAAGTCAAAAAGAAATGGACTGGAGCAGAGAGAGGAAAAGGATTGAAAATGCAGGAAAGAGTACGAGAGACACACAGGATATGGCGTGTAACTGGAGTCCTTGAAGGCAGGGAGGACAGAGATTAGGGCAGGAGCAGTATTTGAAGAGATCGTTAACAAGGATCTTCCAAAACTGACTCATGGTTTCAGGAAGTACTGTTTACCCTAAGCCAGGCAAGAAAAATACAAAGAAAACCCAACACTGAGGTGCATCATGGTAAAATGTTGGGTGGCTTTAAATCACTTCTTAAGTCGTTACTTGACAAAGATGTCTTGTACTGAACAGGCCTTCACATATGGGCAGGCACCATTTCTGTGAATTTCCACAGTGGCTTTTATTGCTTTGCCTTTAGAATTCTTCCCAGTCACATCTCTTTTTTGGGGAACATTTCCCAAGGACCAGCGTTGGCCCTTAGTAAGGTTGCCATGCATGCACAACTAGTGTTCTCTGTGCACCTTTGTCTGTAATCCTAGGGGAGAAAGAGTGCCACTGCCTTATCTGCCCCAACAGTTCTCTCACTGTGTCATATCACTGAGGAGTTGGATGGGGTGCAGGGCAGTGGTTAAGAGCACAGGCTGGAGACAGACTACCTATGTCTAATCAAGCTCTTGTTCCAACACTTACTCATTGTGTAATCTTGGACTAGCTACCGCATCCTAGCTTTAGTGTACTAAGTGTAAAAGAAGGGTTAATACATTCCTTACTTTTTAGGGCTATTATGAGATTTAAATGAGCCCATGGGTGTATGTGTTTTACATATAGAAAACAATTAATAGATGGGCTTATTTTTAAATCTCCTTGACCCGTTTCTTGAACCATATATTTCTCCCTTAATAATAGCTGAGGCTTCTTCAAACTTTTTATGCCTGGTTTGGACCAGTGGGAACTGAACATGAAAGGAGAGGAGATGGTGTACATTTTATATCAGAGCAGAGAGCTTAAAAATTAATCTCTTTAAGTATGTACAAGAGTTGGTGAACTTCACTCTTTGAAGGAAGAAGTGAACATGAAGTTTGAAAAGTTTCCAGAGTTAGAGAAGGCAGACCCTGATAAAACACCTGGATAGTTAAAGGATTTTCTCCTTATAGTAAAAGTTAACTTTTCTGACCCAATTTAAATTTGATTTCCTGTTTCTGCCTTAAAAAAAAATTGATGCATAGAATGCACCATCTTCTGTATCAGAAAATTGTTTCATAACAATTTCCATTAATGGAATCATTTCTTCCTCCCTCCCTCCCTTCCTCCATTTCTTCCCTCCTTCCCTCTTTCCCTCCTTCCCTCCCTCCTTCCTTCCTTCCTTCCTTCCTTTCCTTCCCTCCTTCCCTCCCTCCTTCCTTCCTTCTTTCTTCCTTCCTTCCTTCCCTTCCTCCCTCCCCCCTTTCTCCTTCCTTCCCACCTTCCTTTCTTTCTTCCTTCCTTCCCTTCCTGCCTCCCCCCTTTCTCCTTCCTCACTCCCCCCTTCTCCTTCCTTCCCTCCTTCCTTTCTTCCTTCCCTTCCTCCTTGCCCCTCCTCCCTCCCTCCCTTCCTCCCTTCCTCCCTTCCTGCTTTTCTCCTTTCCTTCTTTCTTTTCTCTTTTCTTCCTTTCCTTCCTTTCCTTCCTTCCTCTCCTTCCTTTCCTTCCTTCCTCTCCTTCCTTTCCTTCCTTCTTTCTCTTTCTTTCTTTCTTTCCTTTCTCGCGCTGTTGCCCAGGCTGAAGTGCAGTGGTGCAGTGATAACTCACTGTAACATCAACCTCCTGCGCTCAAGCAATCTTCCTACCTCAGTCACCTGAGTAGCTGGGACAACAGGAGCGTGACACCATGCCTGGCTGATTTTTTAAAAAAATTTTTATACAGATGGGGTCTTGCTATGCCGCCTAGGTTGGTCTTTGAACTCCTAAGCTCAAGTGATCCTCCTGCCTCAGCCTCTCAAAGTGCTGGGATTACAGGTGTGAGCCACAGTGCCCATTGAATCTTATTTCTGATTCAACTCTGGACATCAACCTGACTAATTTTACTTCTTTGTTAATACATTTTTTTCATATATTCACATAAATTTTTTATTCTACACACTAGATATTTGACTTCTCCTTAAGTGAATACATATGTATACAATTTAAATTGTAATTATAACTACATTACAGAAAATTGGAAAATAAATTTCACCTAATATCAAAGACTAAACTCAACTACCATTGGCATCAACCTGTCTTATGTATTGTCTCTCCTTGGACCAGCACTGAGGAGCATTGAGAAGGAAATAAAAGAAGCAGCCGCATCTGCCTTTCATAAAGCACGTGCTGTATGCCAGGCACTAGATGAAGCTGCCGCCATACGTGGTCTCATTCAATTCTCACATCCACCTAGAGAAGCCTTTACTTTGGGCCAAGGGCATCATTCTCTTTTTTTTCACTAGGCAAAAATATGATCTTAATGTGAGTGTAAATTTGGACCCTGAAATTGGTGGCAATCTTTGCTTGCAAGGTAGATGACGCGGAACACAGTGATTAAGAGAATTCATAGACTCACTCCTCTTTCGCACACTGACATGGAAAGCTCTGCTGTTGCTGTTTGAGGAGCGTCTAGGGTTTTGTGATGCAGGTTTGCATTCATTTATTCATTCATTCCTTCACTCATCCATTCTAAAGATTCATGGTTAAGCCTACCACGAGCCAGGTTCTGCTCCTGGCACTTGGGATATGGCAGTGAACAAAACAGAGATCCCTGTCATGAGCTTAAGTTCCAGTGGGAAGGGAGGCAGCAGATAAGCAACGTGCGGGATAAATGGTATGTGGAGATGTATGGCAGGCTGGAATGTGACAGATACTATGGAAAAAATAAAGTGGGGCCGGGCACCGTGGTTTGTGCCTATAATCCCAGCACTTTGGGAGGCCAAGGTGGGCAGGTCGCTTGAGCCCAGTAATTTGAGACCAGCCTGGGCAACATAATGAGACCCTATCTCTAGAAAAAATACAAAAATTAGCCAGGTGTTGTGGTGCACGTCTGTAGTCCTAGCTACTTGGGAGGCTGAGGTGGGAGGATTGCCTGAGCCTAGGAGCTCAAGGCTGCTGTAATTGCACCACTGATCTCCAGCCTGGGTGACAGAGTGAGATCCTATCTCAAAAAAAAGAAAAAAAAAAAAAAAGTGGGCCAAGGGAGATAATTTGGGAGTGGTATCGATCTTGACTTCATGCACAGGTAACATTTGAGCAAAGACTAGAGGGAAGTGAGGGCATGAGCCACGCGGAGGGCTGAGGCCAGAGTGCAGTGGACAGAGAGAATCCAAAGTGGGAACCCAGGCTCGAAGGTGGGAGCATGTCTAGTGAGGCAAGGAGGCCGGGGAGGCTGTAGGAAAAAAGCCAAGGAGAGTGAAGTCAGGGCGGGCTGGTCAGGCTCTTGGAGCCATTATTAGGGCCTTGACTTTTACCCTTAGAGAAATGAGGAGCCCCTGGAGAACCTGGGCAGAGGTGTGACATGATGGGCCTTGTATTTCAATAGCATCCTTCTGCCTGCTTGGGGAGAAAGGACAGCAGCGGTGTCACAGGTTGGATTTCCCCAGAAACAGACTCTGAGAGAGAGGAAAACATGCAGGAAGTTTATTGAGATGCACCTTTGGGATCAGCATCTCTAGGGGAGTGAGGGAGGCAGGATTGGGCAGAGGCCTGTGTGGCAGTTGCAGCACAGGCCCAATGGGATGGCCTTTCAGAGACGTCTTGAATGGAGGTGAGAGGCCTTGGACTTGATACCCCTGCATCGACCAGTCATAGCATGTGGGCCGCTCCCAGAAAGGGGGTGTGAGCTCAGCCAGGCAGCTCTTATCCTAAACCTAGCCCCTTCCCTAAGAGGGAAATTCCTGAAGGGACATGACTGAGTGCCATTGGCAGGTGACACTTCTGGAAGCTGGGGAAATGCATGCCTCTGTTTGAAGAGTTCACCAGGGTGGTACGTCCCAGCCTCAACTACAGGGCAAGAGTGGGAGCCATGAAGCCACAGAGGCGGCTCTTAGAGGAGCGCAGGTGAGGGATGTTGTGGCCTGTACCTCCATGGTAGAAGGGAAGGGGTGAAGCGTGGCTGGATTCTGGACCTAGTTTGAAGGTAGAGGCTGGAGGATTTTCTGATCAACTGGGTTTGGGATGGGAGAGAGGAGTCAAGGACCACCCCCTAGTTGAGCAGAGAAAGACCAGACTGGAGACAGAGGGAAGAAGGAAAGCTGTCATTAGAAGAGGCCAAGTCAATATAGATCATACGGGGAAGGGCCTCTAAGGGCTGGCGGTAGAGGAGGAGCCTTAGGAGGAGGGGTCTTCTGAGGGGCTTTGGAGAAATCAGGGTGGTGTGAAATGAGGATTTGAGAAATATTGGTGGAGGTTATGGATTAAAATTAAAAGGGCCAGGTGCAGTGGCCCACGCTTGTAATCCCAGCACTTTGGGAGGCCAAGGAGGGAGGATTGCTTGAGCCCAGGAGTTCAAGACCAGTCTGGGCAACATGGCAAGACCCTGTCTCTACAAAAAAACTTAAAAAATTAGCCAGACATGGTGGCACGCACCTGTAGTCTTAGCTACTTGGGAGGCTGAGGTTGTGAGGATGGCTTGAGACCTGGAGGTCCAAGCTGCAGTGAGCCATGATGGCACCACTGCACTCCAGTATGGGTGACAGAGTGAGACCCTGTCTCTAAATTAATAAAAGGAATTTCTTTGAAAAGAATATTGTCTGTTTGGCCTGTGTTCTTCCACCCCATGTGACTAGCCTAAGCATGGCACTTGTCCCTTTACAAGTGATGGCCCAGGGATGGCCACGTACTCAGTCCTGGCCAGTGCTGTTGGGGAGACAGCTGGCTAGTGGGGGTGGGGTGCTTGTGGGAAGGCTGCCTCCCTCCTAGGAAGGTCCATGTAGAATGTTTTCTGACCCCGATCACAGTCCTCGGGACAGTCATGATTGCTGCTCCTCCCAGTCCCGAGTGCTAGTCATGCTTCATCTCCGTCACCTCTCATTAACAGCCACAGGAGCAGACATTGTCATCTTATTCTACACGACAAAATTGGGAGTAAAGGAAGTCAGGAAACTTGATTACCATCACACATCTAGTAAGAAAAATTATACACGAAGCCCTTAGGACTGGCACCGAGGAGATGCTGAGTAAATGGCATTGATCATTGTAATACAGGGACTTCCTCAGTTCCAGGGATGGGGGCAAGGTCATTTGTCCAGATTTATGTGTTCTGAATTCACTATTGATTTTTAGAGCTTTTCTGTTTCCCCCTTCACCATGTATTGGCATTTGTAAATATGGTCACGTGTTTACCTGAGCTACAGTGTAACAGAAAGAACTTCAAGGTCTATAAACCTGGCTTTGAATCCAGGCTGCATCACCTACTAGCTGTGTGACATTGGGAGAGTTACTTACCAACTCTTGAGCATGTGTCCTCATTTATGAAATGTGGATAATAATAACCTCCGAAGACGATTTGAGGATCATAAGGTGCTTATTAGCTCATTATCTGGAACACAATCAGTGCTCAAAAATGCTAGGTATTATTATCCAAGTTATTGTGTAGATGGCTTATTTGGACAGATCACATGAAAGGGCCAAATGAAGGTATGCAAGAATGCTTTACAAATGCGTGTTATTATACTGTTAGAGAAGCTCCACTGCACGGAGGAATTTGCTATATGGAAAATGGGCTGGGCGCAGTAGCTCTTGCCTGTAATCCTAGCACTTTGGGAGGCCAAGACGGGCGGATCACCTGAGGTCAGGAGATTGAGAACAGCCTGGCCACATCGCGAAACCCTGTCTATACTAAAAAAAAAAAAAAAATTAGCCAGGTGTGGTGGCGTGCACCTGTAGTCCCAGCTGCTTGGGAGACTGAGGCAGGAGAATCTCTTGAACCTGGGAGGTGGAGGTTGCAGTGAGCCAAGATCGTGCCACTGCACTCCAGCCTGGGTGACAGAGCAAGACTCCGCCTCAATAAAAAAGAAAATGAATTGATACAAGAGATGTGCATGCCTAGTGGGCTAGAAATCTCGGTGTGGGGAATAGCACAGCATGAAGGAAGGAGGGAGGGAGAGAATGAGGGAGGGAGAGAATGAGTGAGAGGGAGCAGGAGTGCCAATTGACTGGGAGTTCCGGGCCACGCATGCATTGCCATGGGGGCTTGTAAAGTGCCCAGGATTTGGAAGGATACTAGGGCTAAAGTGCGAGGGAGTCTCCCAAGGGAATGTGACCCTCCGGAGGCAAGTGATGGTTTTTTTTCTGAAGCACCCTCAGGAAACTGCCTGGAGCCCTCAAGAACGTGGAGGCCTGAAGCCCTCACCCTGGTCTGAGTTCCTGGAGCGTGGTCTGTCACTGGGGAAGTCCGGAGCTCCAAGGCTCAGTGCCCAGGGGAAGCAGAAGTTATGAGCGGGGTGAAGGTGGATGGTGTCACTGAAGGATCCTAGGCTGGGGGAAAACCGAATCCAAGCCAAAGGGCCAGTACTTGGGGGATCGACACGGAAAAAGGCACAGGGGAAATCAGGCGGGAAATTGAGCCGAAAGCATTAGCTCTGCATTGAGTTGTGGTCCAGGGCGCGCCATTCACTTAAAGCACAATCCTATCTCCCTTGCCCCAGGTACACATGGTTACCCTGGCTCGAAAAGCTCCTAAATCAGGGAGTCTTCTATAGTGATTCTGTTCACACGAGACTGAACGCTGCATGCGGGTGGGTCACTGAGCCCCCACGGGAATGTGGATTTTGTGTTTTCATTTTGATGATGATCCTTAGAAAACAAACACACACACGGCCGGGAGTGGTGGCTCACGCCTGTAATCTCAGCACTTTGGGAGGCCAAGGCGGGCGGATCACGAGGTCAGGAGATGAGACCATCCTGGCTAACACGGTGAAACCCCGTCTCTACTAAAAACACAAAAAAATTAGCCGGGCGTGGTGGCGGGCGCCTGTAGTCCCAGCTACTCGGGAGGCTGAGGCAGGAGAATCGTTTGAACCTGGGAGGCAGACGTTGCAGTGAGCCGAGATCGCACCACTGCACTCCAGCCTGGGCAACAGAACGAGACTCCGTCCCAAAACAAACAAACAAAGCGAAACAAAAACAAAATGCAAAAGCAAACAGAAAACGCCCACAATGTCTCTTTACGGAAGGAGACATCCAACCAAGTCTTTTCCTTCTGGCTTTGTAATCCAAAGATGTTCTTCTAACGTGTGTGTCCTCTCAGGATGACACGTGGCACCAGCCAGCAGTCTTCTTGGGTGGATTCTAGGATGGCAGAACATAAAAGAATGGCCTTTGTTTGTTTATTTATTTAGAGACAGAGGCTTGCTCTGTTGCCCAGGTTGGAGTGCGGTGGTGCGATCTCGGCTCACTGCAACCTCTGCCTTCCAGGTTCAAGCGATTCTTAAGCCTCAGCCTCCAGAGTAGCTGGGACCACAGCCGTGCGCCCCTGCGCCCAGCTAATTTTTTGTATCGTTAGTAGAGATGGGGTTTCGCCATATTGGCCAGGCTGGTCTCAAACTCCTGATCTCAAGTGATCCGCCTGCCTCAACCTCCCAAAGTGCCGGGATTACAGGCGTGAACCACAACGCCCAGCCAGGAATAGCCTTTGAATTTAGACCAATTCGCTCTCAGATATTGACTCTGGACAATTTTCTTAACCTCACATTTATATTAAGATTTTGTTGTTACAAAAATAATTGTAAAAATTCAAACTATACAGAGATACACCAGATAAAAGGTGAATTTCTTCCCTCTCTCTTGTCCTAATCCCTCTCTTATTTACATTTCTCTACTAGATTTTTTACAGCCCTTTACCCAATATTTTGTGGTTTTGGTTGTTGAGTGGGACTTTTAAAAAACAATTTCAAGTTAGTTATTGTTCATACCTAGCAAAGTATTGGTGACTTCCCACTGGTACTGTGTCCATCTGCCCCACTCCTTTCTCTCATTAGTGCTAATAGTTTTCAGCTGTTTTTCTTGGTGTTGTTGAGCATTAGTTTTCTCATCTGTAAAATGCAGATAATGTTGACCTTGCAGAGCTTTAATAAGGATTCGACGAGATAAAGTGAGGAGCTTAGCTTAGTGCCTGGCTCAGTAGAGGCCTGATTAATATGAACATGTACTTTCACTAATATCATCCTCATGATGAGATCTTTTCTGTACAACTCTCTTCTCTGATTGTGGAGAAATGGATTATGGAGAAAAATGATTCAATCAGAGAAGGCTCTGCATATGGCTGCTTATACAGAAAGAGTGATGTCAACCAAGGGGCTGCCAATGTGTGATTTTTTACTCTGTTAAAAAAATTAAAATTGTGGTAAAATACACATCTTAACCATTTTTAGGTGTACAGTTCAGTGGGATTAAGTACATGCTAATAGTTGTGTAATCATCACCACCATCCCTCTCCAGAATTCTTTTCTTCTTGCAAAACTGAAATTCTGGCCGGGTGCGGTGGCTCACCTCTGTAATCCCAGCACTTTGAGAGGCCGAGGTGGATGGATCACGAGGTCAGGAGTTCAAGACAAGCCTGGTCAAGATGGTGAAATCCCATCTCTGCTAAAAATACAAAAATTAGCCTGGCGTGGTGGTTGGTGCCTGTAATCCCAGCTACTCGGGAGGCTGAGGCAGGGAATTGCTTGAACTCGGGAGGTAGAGGTTGCAGTGAGCTGAGATCACACCACTGCACTACAGCCTGGGCAACAGAGTGCAACTCCATCTCAAAAACAAACAAACAAAAAAAAACAGAAAAAAAAAACAACAAAAAACAAACAAAAACCCTGAAATTCTATACCTATTAGGCAGTAACTCCCTCTTTCCCCTTCCCCAGTGCCTGGAAAGCACCATTCCATCTTCTTTTGCCATGAATTTGACTACTGTAGGTACCTCCTGTAAGTGGAATATACAGCATTTGTCCGTTTGTGACTGGCTTATTTCACTTAGCATCATCTCAAGATAGGCTCACGTTGTAGCACGTGTCAGGATCTCCCTTCTTTCTAAGGATGAATAATATTCCATTGTATTATACACCACATTTTGTTTATCCATCTATCAGCCAATGGACATTTGAGTGGCCTTCACTCCTTGGCTACTGTGAATCATATTATTATGAAATGGGTGTACAGGACGCGTGTGGTGGCTCATGCCTGTAATCTCAGCACGTTGGGAGGCTGAGGTGGGAGGATCACTTGAACCCAGGAGTTTGAGACAAGCCTGGGCAACAAAGTGAGACCCCATCTCTCAAAAAAATACAGAAAAATTAGCCAGGTGTGGTGGCACAATCTGTAGTCCCAGCTACTTGAGAGGCTGAGCTGTGAGGATTGCTTGAGCCCCGGGAGGTTAAAGCTGCAGTGAGCTGAGATCAAGCTGCTGTACTGTAGCCTGGGAAACAAAGTGAGACCCTGTCTCAAGAAAGGGAAGGGAAGGGGAGGGGAGGGAAGGGGTGGGGGCCAGGGGTGAGGAGGGGAGGGGAAGGGAGGGGTGAGGAGGGGACGGGAGTGGAGAGGGGAGGGGAGGGGTGAAGAGGAGAGGGGTGAGGAGGAGACGGGAGGGGTGAGAAGGGGAGGGGAGGGGAGGGGTGAGGAGGGGAGAAAGAAAGAGAAATGGTTTTACAAATATCTCATGGAGTCTCTGCTTTCCAATTCTTTTGGGTATAAACACAGTGGGTTTTTGAGAGCTATAGATCACTGTGAAAAAAATCTCTGTGTACCTTTCATGGTGTCAGTAGCTCTGGGAAGAGTGGCCTGACCAGTGCACCCTGTGCTTCTTAGTCTGCTGTGACAGGAGGGAGGTGTCTGCATCTGATGGTCACTGTGTTGAGCTTGCACAATCCCCATCAGCCTGCTATCTGAGCGCTCAAGGCTGCAGAAGACCCTGAATGAGTGTGAGATTTGTAGTTGTTATTGTTAACTTTCAAGACTTCCACAAATGTACATTTTTCTATTTTATTGTATAGTTCCAATGGCTAAAATGACCGTGAACAAGGTGCAAAATGCAGTAAAGCATCAACAATGGGCTTCCAGGTACATAAAAATGCAGCAGGAAGAAACAGCAGCAGGGGAAAAATAAATTACTGGGAAACCCATAATGAAATGCCTCCACTATCTTTTACATTTCCCCCGTTGTTTAAACTCTCTATATTATTCAATGCAGCATTGTTTGTAATGGCAGAAGATTGTAAATAACCTCGATGTCTATCAATGGGAGATGGTTAGATAAATTATAGTCCTCCACACCAGGGGATACTGTATAGCTGTAAAGAAGAATGCTCAATCTAGTTGTTGAGAAAGGTCTACCAGACATTTAAAGTGAAATAACAAAGGCAAAATGCTGAGTAGATTGTACAGTGTGCTGTCCTTTGTGGAAAAGGGAGCAAATAAGAATGTGTGTGTATATGCATATAGAATACATTTTTATCCTTGCTTGTGTGTATTTGGTGAAACTCTGGAAGGATGCATAAGAAACCAATATTAGCAGTTTTATATGCAGGTAGGAGGGAGACTTTTACAGTATCACTTTTGTTTACTTTTTATTTCTGAGCCATGTGAATATATTACCTATGGGAAATAAAGAGCTTGTGTTTTCCCACCAGCCTGACCACAGGAGAGGCTCAAAATTGAAATCAGCTTGTATAGGCAATAAATAATTGTACAGTTTCTTGTAAGAAAAACAAACCTCTGTTACAGGCTATTCAGAGTTTATCTTCTAGTCAAGGAAGCCAACTTCTTTCCATCTCAATCCTGTAGATGCTCAGGAAGCGACAGGCAGGGCGATGCACTCGAAGCCTCACTTGGCAGCCGATCCTAAGTACTTTGGAGAAAGGAGAGCGTTTGGTCCGGGGCAGGGGGTCTGGAGTTGAGCAGGGGAGGAAATCGAGGCCAGAATGGACTGGACTGGGTTTTACTCGGGGCCTTGCCTGTCTCTGACACTGCCCTGGGTGAACTAGGTGGGAGCTGGGAGGCCCTCCCCAGTGCAGTTGCACACCTTGGCTGGTATGGCTGGACCCAGAAGTTGGCTTGCTCAAAATCTTACAATCTACAGCAACTCTTAAGTAAGCAGGCAAATGAACACAGTGATTGATTGAGTACCCACTTCTACTAGACCAGAACCTCTACCACTGTTCACTCCACGGAGTCCCCAGGCAAGATTTGCTTGAGCCCGGAAAGCCTACGTAGAGGTTCTCTGCCTTCTCACCCCCAGCTCACTGGGAGAAGCATAAACCCTAGGCTCTTTCCTCTCTACCAAGGAGCCATCACTACCCGAGGGTTAGATAATCTTAAGGGAATAATGGAGAGCTCCAAGGAACAATTAGAAGGCATCTGAGGAGCCGAAGTCCTGTGAAAGAAAGGTAACTGTCAAAACTCAGAGAGTCTCTGATGGGCTAAATGAGGGGATCCTGGGACCCCGCAACATATGATCTACCAAGTCACTCTTACAAGAAAAGAATATACATAAATGGAAAATAAGTTAACAAAAAGAGATGCAGCAGGCAGCTGTGAACAGGAAAAAGCTCAGGGAGTAATCTTAGTATCAGACAAAACAAATTTACAGCAAACGAAACACAGCAGCAGCAAAACAACCTGACCAAAGAAGAACAAGGTGCCGCATGCTGATAAAAGGAATGATGGACCACGAAGATACAACAATTACAGACACCTGCCTCTAATATCATACCCCTGAAACATATCAAGTAATTTATGGTAGAATTAAGATGAGAGGCCGGGCATAATGGCTCACACCCGTAATCCCAGCATTTTGGGAGGCTGAGGCAGGAGGATCACCTGAGCCCAGGAGTTTGAGACCAGCCTGGGCAACACAGCGAGACCCCATATCTACTAAAAAATAAATAAATAAACAAAACAACAACAACAGAAAGAATTAAGATGATAGATAAATCAAGAATTATAGCTGGAGATTTTGACACATACTCAAAAACTGATAAATTAAGCAGAAAAAAATGACCAGGGATATGGAAGAGTTTAACAATGTGATCACTTATCTCAAATTAGCAATGTTTAACTTTACATTTCAGAAAAAAATATATTATTTTGAGCAAACAGAACAGGCACAAAACTATTTGTTTACTATATCTGTGTCACAAAGGAATTCTCAGTGAATTAGAAAGAAATGACTTCATGTTAACTATATCCTGTGGTGGAAATATAATTAAATTACAAATCAGTATCAGAATATGTGGTAGCAAGAATAATGGCCCTGCAAAGATGTCCACACTTAAATCCCCAGAACCCATGACTATATTACTTTACATGGCAAAAGTGATTTTGCAGATGTGATTAAGGTTAAGGGCCTTGAGATGGTGAGAGTAGCCTGGTTTATCCAGGTGGGCCCACTTGAATCCCATCAGTCCTTAAAAAGGGGACAACCATTCCCAGCTGCGGCCAGAGGGAGGCATGGTTATGGAAGAATGGTCAGAGAGGTGGAATGTGAGAAAGTCCTGACCTGCTGTTGCTGGCTTTGATGATGGAGGGAGGGGGGCGTGAGCCAAGGGCTGTGGGTGGCCACTGAAAACTGGGAGTGGTCAACGGCTGTAACAACACAGCCAGTAAGGAAACGGGGATCTCAGGCCAAGCGCAGCAAGGAACAGCCTGAATGAGCAAGGAAACGAATTCTCCCTCAGAGTCTCCAGAAAGGAACACAGCCCTGCCCACACCGTGACTTTAGCCTGGTAAGACCTGTGTCCAGAACTGTAAGATGATAAATTTGAGTTGTTTCAAATTTACCACTAAGCTTGTGGTAGTTTGTTCCAGCAGCAAGACAGAACTAATACAGAAGACTAATGACAAATCCTATATGACTAAAAATTTAAAAATATATCACTGAAAATTAATTCCTGGGTTACAGAAGATATAGGGGTATATTAATCATCTATTGCTATGTAACAAATTATCCCAAGACTTAGTGGCATAAAACAAAACATTATCTCATAGCTTCAGTGGATCAGGAATTCAGGTGTGATTTAGCTGTGTGCTCTGGCTCAGGGTCAAAGTGGCAGCTGAGGCTGCAGTAATTTTTTTTTTTCTTTGAAACAGGGTCTGGCTTTGTCACCCAGGCTGGAGTGCAGTGGTGAGATCTCAGCTCGCTGCAACCTCCGTCTCCTGGGCTCAAGCCATCCTTCTACCTCAGGTTCCCAAGCAGCTGGGACTATAGGTGCACGCCATCATACCTGGCTAATTTTTGTATTATTTGTAGAGATGGGGTTTTGCCATGTTGCCCAGGCTGGTCTCGAACTTCTGGGCCCAAGTGATCCACCCACCTCAGCCTCCCAAAGTCCTGGGATTACAGGCGTGAGCCACTGCACCCAGCCTGCAGTCATCTTAAGGCTCAACTGGAGAAGGACCTTTTTCCAAGCCCACTCACGTGGTTGTTGGCAGGATTTAGAACCTTGCCGCCTGTTGGACCGAGGGCCTCAGCTCCTTACTGGCTGTGGGCCAGAGGCTGCCCACAGTTCCTTGCTCTGTGGATGTCCCAGCACGGCCCCTTGCTCCATCAGAGTGATTAAGAGAGTGTGTGCTGGCAAGAGGAGTGTCATAGTCTTTTATAACCTAATCTGGGAACTGACATCTCATCACCTTTGTCATATTCTAGAAGCAAGTCTCTAGGACCAGCCCTCTCTCCAGGAGAGGAGTTACACAAGGGCAGCAGTACCAGGAGGCAGGGATCATTGGAGCCAAGTCAGGAGCTGCCCTACCACAAGGAGAAATTACAAAATTCTTGGGATTAGAATGATAATCAAAGTGGGACATGGTGATATTTGTGTGATGCAACTAAAACTATACCAAGAGGGGAATTTATAGTGGTGAATGAAACTAGAAACAGGGAAGGTGGAAAAGAAATGAACTCAGCTTTCAATTCAAGAAACTAGGATAGAGTAAATTTGAAAGAAGAAAAGAAGTAATGGTAAAAGCAGAAATCAATGAAATAGTAAAGTAAAACAAATAGCGAATGGATGATTTTTCAAGATCTAAAGCTAGGCTTTGGCTAGTGAGTTGTAAGGAGGAGCTGTGTGTGAAATTTCTGAGGTGATTCCTTTGTGGGTCCTGCATGGATGTGATGCCAGGAGCACATGGGAGCATGAGGACGAGGATGCACCCCAAGGCTGCTGTTGAACTTTCATACCAGGCCTGGACTCCCTACATCTTAACTTTTACATGAGAGAGAAATGAATTTCTATCTTCTTAAGCTACTGTTATTTAGGGGCTCTGTTATATATAGCTGAACCTAAATCACAACTAACACAAAATTGAAGAGACACAATTGTTATTATTTTTGGATAGAATAAGACTTTTCAAAGTAAACCCAAGAGAGTAACTAAACCATTAGAACTAAAAAGAGAATTAAAAGTTCAGCAGGTTTGGAGGTACAAAATAAATTTTAATAATAGTAACTTCTACTCTAGAAATAACTCATCATAAAATGTAAAGAAAATAAAGTACAAATTAAAATAGCAAAAAACTCCAAACTCCATAGATCTATAAATTTTCTAGGAATTAACATAATAAAAAAGTCTCAAGACTTTTATAAAGAAAAATTAGAAACTCTATTAAAGGATATAAAATAAAATGTAAATAAAGAGCTATGGATGGATGACAACATTATAACACTGGTTGATTCTCACATAATTAGTCTATAAATTCAGTGTAATTCCAATTAAAAGTCTGAGTGTTTTAGAGGACTTAATAAATGGATTTTGCAAATTAGATGGAGGAATCAAACTTCATGAATAACTAAAACATTTTTGGGAAAAGGGGCCAAAGAAATGAGACTTACACTATCAGATACTGACATATATTATAAATACAGGCATATATTATAAAAACAGGCCCGATGGAAAAGAAAAGCATCCAGAAATAGACCTTCTATATTTGGGAATGTGGTACTTTATAGAGATAGGGAAAGGGAGAATATTTGGTAAATAATCGTGGGAAAATGGGCTCCATTATCTGGAGCAAAATAAAGTTGGATCCTCATCTCATTCCATACCCAGAAGTAAACTCCTGGTGGATTACAGACCTAAATTTAGGCCCAGCGGTGGCTCACACCTGTAATCCCAGCACTTTGGGAGGCCAAGGCAGGTGGATCACTTGAGGTCAGGAGTTCGAGACCAGCCTGGGAAACATGGTGAAATCTCGTCTCTACCATAAAATACAAAAATTAGCCAAGCGTTTTGGCATGCAACTGTAGTCCCAGCTACTTGGGAGGCTGAGGTGGGAGAATTGCTTCAAAATGGGAGCCGGAGGTTGCAGTGAGCCGAGATTGCACCAATGCACTCCACCTTGGGTGACAGAGTGAGACCCTGTCTCAAAAACAAACAAACAAAAAAAACCAAAAACTTAATTTAAAGATAAAAGTTCAGTGTTAATAGAAAAAAGAGTATATTATTCTTTGTGATCTTGAGCAGGAGAGATATTTTTAAACAGGATCCTGAAAGTATATATAATAAAGGAAAAAAATAGGTTAGAATATATTAGAAAATACTTTTGAGGGGGGTGATGTTGAAAGGTGAGCACCATTACCAAAGTAAATGAATAGGTGATTGCTGGTAAGATATATTCGCAACATCTGAGAAAAAGTTAGTTTCCAGAATGTAGAGAAAAATACCTAAAAGTCAGCATTGGAATAAACAGGAAATACATTTAAACAAAAGAAAAAGGGAAAAGGGGAATTATATGAATAATGGGAAAGTTATAGGAGGGGAAGCCTAAATGAATTAGTATATGAGAAGATGCTCAACCTCAATAAGAAAAACACAAATTTAAGTACCAATGAGAACCTACATCCACTAAGTGGCAAAAGAAGGTTTATGACCATGTCACTCCCCTGAGTAAAATGCTTAGAAGTTCCCTAATCAGAAGATGAAACACACATACCTCATATGGTCTGCATCATGGACTCCATACCTACCTCTCCACCTGCCTTCACTTCCTTACATTGGATTTGCATTTTAATATAACTAATGACCATGGCCATTGGAAAGAGAAGATACTAGAAGGAAATGGACTAGTTAGAAGTCTATTTAAATAGAATGGGAAAGGATGTCTAAATTGGGTTACAGAGGAGGAGTTAGAGTGAAGAAATGTTGAGAAAGAAGGGTAACAGACCTGTTGTTGAGAGACAGAGAGTGGTTGAGAATGGTTTCCAAGTTTTGGCTTGGGCAACTTGTTGAAGCATGGTGTCATTCATTGAGATTGAAAGGAGAACATATAATCTAAGAGGTGTTTTAAATAGGTTGAGTTTGAGATATCCTTAGGACATTTAGAAGGAGATATACGTTGCAGGTGTTACAGGACCACGAGGTTCATATGCCAGCTGTGCAGTAACTGACCAATGAACTGAGACAGAAGAATTTGCAGCAGAGAAAGAGTTTAATGATTGCAGGGAGGCCAAGTGAGGAGATGAGAGGGACCCTCAAATCCATCTTTCCAAGGAGTTCTGGGCTGGGGTTTTTAAGGAGATTGTGGAGGGCAAGGGGCTAGGAAATTGGGGTCATTGACTGGGCAGGATAAGGGGGATGAAACATCAAGATGTGGAAACTGCATTCTTTGGTGAGTTGGCTCCTTTTGGGGTCCATCAGACCAGTTGGCATCAGTAGTTTCATCAGTATGCAGGACCTGAAAGAATATCTCAAATGGAAAACATTTCACAATGTTCAAGTTGTTATCTATAGAGCAGTTAAATGGAACTATAATATAAGGTCTATGTTATTTTGGGGCAATGGGTGGCAAACAACTGTGAAGAAGTAGTCAGGGAGCAAGCTGACCTCATGATTAATGCTGAATGTGCTGCAAGCTTGATTTAATTTCATTTCTCCCCCTCCCTTCTTCCATGATTACTTTTATAAAGTTTATAGGGATGATTTCACTGGTGGCTATGTGGCTTGGAACTTAGGAGAGGTATCTGGCCAGAGGTTTGATTTGGGTGTTGTCAATCCATAGTAGGTAGTTAATACCGTTGGATACAGTGGGACTATTGCCTGAATCAGAAAACACAATAGCTTTTCTTTGCTTCTAACCACTGTTATGATTACTTTTTTTTTTTTTTTGGCAGGAATAGAGCAATTCCCCCCACCCCCAATTCAACCACCTCCTCATTTTTTTTTGGTCACACAATAGGTGGAGATTATGACAGTAGAAGTGATTAAAGTAAACTAGTATATACCTGGAGATTCAAATTCATGACCTTGGCCTCTGTGGTACTGTGCTTTAATCAGCCATCTGGTTATTAGAAGATGACATTTTAAATGAGTTGTAGATTAATAAGTGCTGTTACTATGACTTCCAGGCTATTGATGTTCAAGGATTTATATGATCTAGGGTTACTTTCTAATAGTACTAAGGAATATTCAAATTCAAGTTGCAGAGGTTCCAGAAAAGTGACGTGAGCTAATTGGAGGCCCTTGATGTATAAACTGTTGTGAAAAATTGGAGCCCCAGGTACAATTCATTCATCAGGCCCTTTTCCCTAGTAAGTCTTTCAGTGTGGACTATGAGCTCAATTAACAACATGGGATTTGGAGATAGATTTAAGACCTAGCTCTTCCACTTAAAAATGTGTGTCCTTTGGGAGGCTGAGGCGGGCGGATCACGAGGTCAGGAGATCGAGACCATGGTGAAACCCCGTCTCTACTAAAAATACAAAAAATTAGCCGGGCGTGGTGGTGGGCGCCTGTAGTCCCAGCTACTCAGAGAGGCTGAGGCAGGAGAATGGCGTGAACCCGGGAGGCGGAGGTTGCAGTGAGCCGAGATCGTGCCACTGCACTCCAGCCTAGGGGACAGAGCGAGACTCCGTCTCAAAAAAAAAAAAAAAAAAAAAAAAAAAAGTGTGTCCTCTTAAGCTGCTCTTGTGGTTCAAAGATGGCTGAGCAGTTCCAGATGCCTAGAAACAGAAAAAGGGAAGACTCTCTTCCTGAGTCTGAGTTACTAAGAAACCTTTCCAAAGGCTGGGCGTGGTGGCTTATGCCTGTAATGCCAGCACTTTGGGAGGCTGAGGTGGTTGGATCACTTGAGCTCAGGAGTTCAAGACCAGTCTGGGCAACATGTCAAAACCCTGTCTTCACAAAAATTACAAAAAATTAGCAGGGCATAGTGGTACACACCTGTAGTTCCAGCTACTCAGGATGCTGAGATGGGAGGATCACTTGAGGCTGGGAAGTGGAGGTTGCAGTGAGCAGAGATCGCACCACTGCACTCCAGCCTGGGCAACAGAGTGAGACCCTGTCTCTTAAAAAAAGAAAAGAAAAGAGAAGAAAAAAGAAATAAAGATATCTTTCCAAAAGGCCAAAGCAAACTTCTCTTCAAGTCTCATTGGTTAGAATTGCACTGCATGCCCAATCCTAAGCCAGTCACTGCAAAAGGAGTGGAATTACTGTTTGGCTGAATCATGCTTCCTGTGTTTCAAAATCTCATAATTTTATGATTAGATATGGATCTATTTTTATCCACTGTCAGTTGGCCCCCTCAATGTACAGTCTTATTCTTTAAATTCTGAAAACTGTTCTTGAAATATGAGTAAGTGAATTTGCTTCTCTTTTATTTTTCTGTAATCTCCCTCTGGCACTTCTGTTATTTGAGTGTTGGAACCCCTGGACTGGTCTACCATTCTTCTTATTTTTCTAATATTTTTCCTCCCTTTGTCTTTTTGTAGTTTAGGTTTGTCATTTTGGCTTCTAAAAATTTAGTTTCCAGGAGCCCTATTTTCTCTTTCTCTCTCTCTCACTTTTTTTTTTTTCCTTTTGACAGGATCTCACTCTGTCACCCAGCTAGAGTGCAGTGGAGCAATCATGGTTCACTGCAGCCTTGACCTCCAGGGCTCAAGCAATCCTCCCACTTCAGCCTCCTGAGTAGCTTGAACCACAGGCGTACACCACTATGCCTGGCTATTTTTTTTTTTTTTTCTCATAGAGACAAGGTCTCATTATATTGCCCAGGCTGGTCTCTAGCTCCTGGGCTCAAGTGATCCCCTGGCCTCGGCCTCCCAAAGTGCTAGGACTGCAGGCATCAGCCACCAGGCCTGGCCTATATTTTCTCTCTTAATGTTTGTATTTTATTGCATCCTATTCTTGTTTCATTGGGATAATATATTCTCTTATTGCTCTGAAAAAACTAAATCTAGCTTGAAGACTTTTTCCTCTTTGTAGTGTCTGTTTCTTCCCAACTGCTTTTTGTTATTTTTATTCTCTTTTTGTTAAGGTTTTCCTCAAATACCTGGCAATTATTTTTAAGATTGAGACATTAAAAACCCCTATGTGTGGGACTGGGCTTGTTGAATTTAAACCATACCATAGAGTGGGCTGTTTCATTGGGGGAATTTATCGTCTTCTCCAAATGACGTAGGATTTGTCTGTTGCTTAGCTTGGCCAGATCTGGGTTCTTGTCTCACGCTCAGAAAAAATTAGGCACACGGACATCGAGGAGTGAGCGGAGTTGAATTTATTAAGTGAAAGGAAAGTTCTCAGCAAACAGCAAGGTCCTGAAAGCAGGTTCCCAATTGCCCCTTCACAGTTGAATTCAAGGGCTTTTATGTACTCAAGCTGATGGGCTGGGTTCCCTACTTGTATAAGGCAGTTTTTGGTGGCTCCACCCCCATCCCCTCAGTGCGCCTGCCTGCCCTTAGTCCGCTGCAGGCATGTTTCGGCAAGCGCCCAGTGCAAGTTCCTTTATCTGCACAAGAAGTCTGTTGTAAACACTTGTGGGGCGGGTCGCAGGTTCTCCGAGGGACGTTTCTCTTACTGTCTGCCTAAAGCAAGCTGGCTAACTGCTTTCACTACTTCAGTACCTTTCAGTCTTTTCTCTTGGATTGGTCAGAGAAGAATTTTTTTTTTTTTTTTTGGAGACAGAGTCTCGCTCTGTCGCCCAGGTTGGAGTGCAGTGGCGCCATTCTCTTGCCTCAGCCTCTCCGAGTAGCTGGGACTACAGGCGCCCGCCACCACGCCCGGCTAATTTTTTGTATTTTTAGTAGAGACGGGGTTTCACCGTGGTCTCGATCTCCTGACCTTGTGATCCGCCCGCCTCGGCCTCCTAAAGTGCTGGGATTACAAGCGTGAGCCACCTCGCCCGGCCCAGAGAAGAATTTTAAAATCTCCTTGGAATGTACAAGGCTGGATTTCCCCTGGTTCAGAGTCAGGGAGTGGGGCTGGGTATTTAAACATCAGTGTGTAAAATCTTACCTAATCTGACATTTCTAGAAGCGTATCCTGTCCCTCAACTATGGTTGGTGCGTTGGTCTGTTTTCCTCACTCCAGTGACTAAGCCTCCTATTTTCTGCCACGGTGGGAGAGAGGCATCCGGTGGGAGGTACCTGTTTGGGAAGAGCCTACTTCTTTGTAAATACCTTTTCTTTTTAGAATGACTTTAGACTTGAGTGTTTCCATATACCCCAAAGTCAGTTTCTTCTATTACTAGCATCTTACATTGGTGAGACACATTTGTTATAATTAATGAACAAATACATATACATTATTATTAGCTAAAGTCGATAGTTTATTTTTACATTCTTAGTTTTTTCCTAGCGTGCTTTTTCCATTCCAGGATCCCATCTGGGATACTGCATTACATTTAGCTGTCACGTGCCTACTGGATCCTTTTGTCTATGACAGTCTCTAAGACTTTCCTTGTTTTCTATGACCTTGAGTGTTTTGAGGAATACTGGGATGGTATTTTGTAGGATGTCCTGCTATTATACTGGAATTTATCTGATATTTTTTCCACAATAAGACTGAGGTTATGGGTTACTGGGAGGAAGACCCCAGAGATAAAATACACCCCTCAACTTTTTTTTTTTTTTAAAGAGACAGAGTCTCACTCTGTTGCCAAGCTGAAATGCAGTGGCGCAACGGCTCACTACAGCCTTGAGCTCCTGGGCTCAAATCAATTTTCCTACATCAGCCTCCTAAGTAGCAAGGACTATAGGTGTGTCACTACACCTGGCTAATTAAAAAAATTTTTTTTTAGAGATGGGATTTTGCTATGTGTCCCAGGCTGGTTTTGAACTCCTGGCTTCAAGTGATCCTCCAACCTCGGCCTCCCAAAGTACTGGAATTACATGTGTGAGCCACTGTGCCAAGCCTAAAATGCCATTTTCATCATATCATGATTGATGATGTTAACTTATGACTGTCCATGTTGGCCTTGATCTCCTAGCTGAGATGGTGTTTGTCAGATTTCTCCACTGTGAAGTTACTCTTTTGTTTCCTCCTTTCATACTACGTCCTTTGGAAGGAAGTCACTAGGTCCAGCCTATACCTAAGAAGTAGGGACTTGTGCTAAAACTACATTTTTTTGTTTTTGTTTTTTTTCCTCATTAAGCCATTGTTTTAATGGGTCTCAAAATTCTGTGACAGACTTTTTGGTCAAGTTTCCATTAAAAAGTACTGATTTTAAAAACTAATAACTTAAAACTGCTACATGTGAAAAAAAAAAACAAAAACAGTGGTCCACAAAACATTCTCCTTTCTTTCTGAAGGATGTATGCTGCATTGTTATCATTAACCATTCTTTTACTATTAAACTTAAATGGCCAATTGAAACAAACAGTTCTGAGACTGTTCTTCCACCACAGATTAGGACTGGGGTGGCAGGTATTAGGGATAATACTCATTTGGCCCTCTGAGCTTTCTGGGCAGACTTGGTGACATTATCAGCTCCAGCAGCCTTCTTGCTCATTGCTTTGATGACACCCATAGCAACTGTCTGTCTCATATCACACACAGCAAAATGACCCAGAGGAGGATAGTCTGAAAATCTCTCAACACACATGGGCTCGTCAGGAACCGTATCAACAATGGCAGCATCACCAGACTTCAAGCATTTAGGGCCATCTTCCAGCTTCTTACCAGAACAAAGATCAATCTTTTCCTTCAGCTCAGCAAACTCACATGCAACGTGAGCTGTGTGACAATCCAGTACAGGGGCATAGCCTGCACTGATTTGGCCTGGGTGGCTTAGAATAATCACCTGAGCAGTGAAACTGGCTGCATCCATTGGTGGATCATTTTTGCTGTCACCAGCAACGTTGCCACGACAAATATCTTTGACAGACACATTCTTGACATTGAGGCCCGCATTGTCCCCAGGAAGAGCTTCACTCAAAGCTTCATGGTGCATTTCAACAGACTTTTGACTGGAGGAAAAAAATATGGAATGCTTCATAAATTTGCATGTCATCCTTGCGTAGGGGCCATGCTAATCTTCTCTGTATTGTTCCCATTTTAGTATATGTGCTGCCAAAGCCAGTGTAAAACTACTTCTTAAATAGACTCCCAACCAGTCCTAGAATTCTCAGCTTACTCCTTCACTCCATTCCCAGAAGTACCCGCTGCTGCTGATTGGCGTGACGCGCTGAGATTCTGAGGTGCATGTTATGTGGCCTCCTGGCTTCCCTGCTGTTAGCTCCCAATTAGGCTTCCTTGTATCTTCTAAGTGTGATTCAGTTTCCTGATTTCTCAGTTCAGAATTTTTGTCGCTGATGTCTTCTCTGATTTCCTTGTCTTTGTGACTTCATGCTAGTTTTTGTACCTTTGGGTGTGTGTGTGTGTGTGTGTGTGTGTGTGTGTGTGTGATTTTGGTGGGAGTATTGGAGGGAGTAGAGGTGTGGTAGTTTTAAAAACAAATTATTTGGCCAGGTGCAGTGGCTCATGCCCATAATCCCAGCACTTTGGGAGGCTGAGACTGGCAGATCACCTGAGGTCGGGAGTTTGAGACCAGCCTGGCCAACATGGCAAAACTCCGTCTCTACTAAAAATACAAAAAAATTAGCCAGATGTAGTGGTGTGCGCCTGTAATCTCAGCTACTCAGGAGGTCGAGGCATGAAAATTGCTTGAACTTGGGAGGCAGAGGTTGCGGTGAGCTGAGATCGTGTCACTGCACCCCAGCCTAGGTGACAGAGCTAGACTCTATCTGAAAAAAAACAAAACCCCAAAAAACAAAGCCAAAACAACAACAAAAAACCCAAATTCTTTGATTTTGCTTCCTTAAAGAGGCAGAGCTTACTTCCTCTTTCCTTGTGTGTAAGGCTGTACATACTGTCTTGCCTCTAATGAGTAGAGTATGGCAGAAATGATGGTTTGTCACTTCTGAGATTAGGTGATAAAAGGACTGGGGCTTCCGTCTTGCACGTGTGTTCCTGCTCTGTTGGATCATTTACTTCGGGGAAAGCCAGCAGCCATGTCTGTGAGCAGCCTTGTGGCTGCTGTATGTGAGAAGTCCACAGGGTGAAGAACTGAAGCCTCCAGCTGATGACCAGCAAGAAACTGAGGCTGCCAACAACCACATGAGTGAGCTTTGTGTTGGATTCTCCAGTCCCAGCCAAGCCTTGAAGATTCTTTAAGCTGAGCCATTCCCAGATTTATGATAATCAGAAACTGTGGGATAATATTAACTGAGAGAGTAAATGTTTGTTATTTCAAACTGCTAAGTTTGGGGTTAATTTATTACGAAGCCATAGATAACTAACCTAAGAGATAAGTCACAAACAGAGACTTTTATAAGTGTTACTATGGCCTATAGTTATTTACCATTATGAGTTTTTGAGAACTCAAATAAAGATATGAGCTTTTTAAAAAAAAAAAAAAATATATATATATTTCTAGGCCAGGTGTGGTGGCTCATGCCTGTAATCCCAGCAATTTGGGAGGCCCAGGCAGGTGGATCACCTGAGGTCAGGAGTTCGAGACCAGCCTGGCCAACAAGGTGAAACCTCGTCTCTACTAAAAATACAGAAAATTAGCCGGGTGTGGTGGTAGGCATCTGTGATCTCAGCTACTTGGGAGGCTCAGGAAGGAGAATCGCTTGAACCCGGAAGGCGGAGATTGCAGTCAGCTGAGATCACGTCACTGCACTCCAACCTGGGCAACAAGAGCGAAACTCCGTCTCAAAAAAAAATTAAAAAAAATATATTTCTTATTTTGAAATAATTTTAGATTTACAGAAAGATTGCAAAGATAGTAGAGAGGATTTCCATATGTCCCTTACCCAATTCACACCATTGTTAACATCTTACATTACCATGTCACATTTGTCAAAACAGAGAAACTGACATTGGTTAGTTTCATTAACCAAACTATATAGTTCATTAACCAAACTCCAGATTTTATTTGGATTTACCAGTTTTTCTATTAATATCATCTTCCTGTTCCAATCCAGGGCGCTGCATTATATTTAGTTTTCACATCGCCCCAGTCTCCTGGTCTGTGACAGTTTCTCAGTCTTTCCTTGTTTTTCATGACCTTGACAGAGATCTGAAGCCTACTGAAAGTATTTGTATTTGGTAGATTGTATTTCTTTGACTGTGATCCTGCTGGGAAATTGAACCACAGAGACCCAGGCTTTATAAGAGTTATAACACTTTTCCAATTCGACAATTAGTTTTACATTCATTTGCGCAATTGTTTGGTTGTCTGCCTTCCCCACCAGCTTGGAAGATCTGTGAAAGTAGGGGCCATGTTTGTTTTGGAAACAGAATGTGATGTCTAGCACTCAGTACTTGCTCCATAAATATATGCTAATGAATAAATGGATAGTTAATGATCTATGAATTTTTTTTTTTTTTGAAACGGAGTCTCGCTCTGTCTCCCAGGCTGGAGTGCAGTGGCACGATCTCGGCTCACTGCAGGCTCCGCCTCCCGGGTTCACGCCATTCTCCTGCCTCAGCCTCCGGAGTAGCTGGGACTACAGGCGTAAGCCACCACGCCCAGCTAATTTTTTTTTTGTATTTTTAGTAGAGACGTGGTTTCACCGTGGTCTTGATCTCCTGACCTCGTGATCCGCCCGCCTCGGCCTGCCAAAGTGCCGGGATTACAGGCGTGAGCCACCGCGCCCGGCCGATCTGTGAGTATTTTTAATAAACCAGTGAGTTGCAGTGTTCCTCAGTGGACTTAGAATTTTGCCTTAATTATAGTAAGTTTTAAGCAAATAGTAACTATATGCCAGACCAACTGCCAAGTACTTTCTCTGCAATAGCTAAATAAATGTGTATTGAATTCAGTTACATAAAATGAGGATTGCAAAATTCTTTCTGAGGGACAATGCTTTGTTTCCCCTAGATGGGAAAGTCTTACTGCCTAGGAATTATTCCTTTTTATTAAGGAATTTACTGCTACCTAGGAATTATTCCTTTTTATTAAGCCCAGTGCAGTTGGAGGAAAGAAAGCTGTTGGACTGGGCACAGCAGCTGTTTTCTGGGAAATAGCAGTGTGTAAATATAGCACATCTGTGTGCCAAGGAGGGAAAGGAGAAATTAAGTCAGGCTTCTCAAGAGCAACGAATGTAGAGAAAAACATCACAAGTTAACAGCATGGGGGAAGAAAATATAAATTCCCAAGACTCACCTCTGCCTCTTTGAAACCTAAAGCCTAAGTTCTGAAAACCTTATTCTAATTAAATTACGACTTCATTTCAATTCAAAACTTTCACCATCTCTTAACATTTGAATTTAAAAATTTTATGCTTTAGTATTACTATTCATATTACTATTGTCATTTTAGTTAAAATGCTAAGTGCAAAACATTTGTTGGACTTTGTTTATGGTGGGGAGATGTAGAGAGGGTGATGGCACCATCTGGGAAGATGGAGATAAATCTTAATGGAATTTGGGAAATGAGAAAAGCTGAGTTGGTGATGTCTATGTCTGACAACAGTGATGCATTCCAGTGGCAGCTCAACCAACATTATTATTAAATGCTTTATGTGGTGGTTTATGTATTATTTAGAAATAATAATAAATTGGAATGACTTTTGGCTCTTCTCCCAGATGAAATCCCCTGAGTGTTTATCTTACAGAAGACACAGAAGGGACTCAATTTTGCAGTCATGTATTCGTCTAAATGCAATAAGTGACAATTTGTGTGTTTTGTTTTGTATAGGGAAAAATAAAAGTATGTTTCAGAAAAAAATACAGAAAAAGTCATCAAAGTAAAAAAATTCAGGACTGAGACTCTGGAATATATTTTGCTGGTGGCAGCATAGCCTGATAAATCAGGGGTGTTTGTTTACTTTCTTTATAATTGATTTTCCATATTTTTCAGCAAGCCACAAAAAGTTCGGCTTAAAATATATCCGTTTGTATCTACAACCTTCTATGGGAAGAAATTACTTGTTTCCATCTTTTAAATCATTTGCCCTCATTAAATTTTCATGGCCTTACCTCCAGATTGCTTTTCCAAAAAAGGGACTCATTCATGTATTCATCCATTGTTTATAAATGCCTTGCACTGGATATGAAATATAGTGGCATTTTATTCATTTTTGTTGAATGAAGAAATGTCTGCATGCACGTCACATCATTCTGAACGTATTTCCTAAGGCATGGCCGCTTGAGATGGCTTATTTCCTTTCATTATCTGTTCTCCCTTTCTTTGGTATTATAATAACAGAACTTTTAACTTGATTCTGTCTTTAAAAGGCAGGGGCTTGCCCTCCCTTTCCACCTTTACCCCTTATAATGCATTGAGCCATTGTGGGCAGCTGAAGGCAGTCCTCTAGAGATGGCAGAGCCACATATGGGAGATGCTTTGATCCCTGCGTGTGGAGCAGAGCCTCCCTCCAGCCCCACACTCTGCAGCAGTACCATTATGTGAGCGAGAAACACACTTCCACCATGTTTAAGCCATTGTTATTTGGAGGTGCCTCTTATACAGCACCCAAATTCATCTTTTAACCATACAATTCTCAAGGCATTAGTTCTAGAAGGGGTGAGAAGAGTAGTCCTCCAGTAACCATAATGTAAGTCAGAATATGGAAAATTCCATGAGAAAGTCCAATAAATGCTCTGAGGGTTTGGAGGAGGAAGAGTTCACATTCATTTGGAGAATAAATTAGAATTGCTTTAGAAACTACGACATCTGAACTTTGAGAGCAGCGTTACTCTAGAGTCTGAAGGGCATGGATATCGTTATTCATGGAATCCTAACTGTCTAGCTTATTTTGTCTGGCTGTCTATCACAGCATTGCTACCTACAGGCTTAGGAATTAGGCACAGTCCAGAGAGTCTCCCGGGGTCAGTGTGGACTCAGTCCCCACCAGAACAAACAGGCTGTGTAAGCTTTCTCTAAATAAATGAATTATGATCCTCACAAATTATTAATGTCAAGGTGATCAAGAATGTGGGCTTTGGAGTCAGACACAGTTTCACGTTCTCCCTCTACCACTTACCAGCTGTGAGACTGAGCAGAATATTGAAGTCGTTGAGATCTGGCCTCCTTGAGTTCAAATCTCTTTTCCACCACTTAGGAACTATGTGACCAAGGCAATTTGTTTAACCTCTCTATGACCTGATTTCCTCATGTGTAAAATGTAGATAATAAAAATACCTTCTTCACAGGGTTGTTGGGAGGATTAAGTGAAAACTCCTTATAGTATTAAGTCAGTAAGACATGTTTAATGATTAATATGTGCCTGGCAATTGTGTGCACACACACACATTTATAGTTTTATTTCATATTTGTAAACAGAATAGTTAATACTTAATATTACCTGTTGTTGTTATTAATGACCTAACTTCCTGGCATCTCAGTTTACTCATGTAAAACAGAGGTGATAGTATCTGACTCTTTGTCCTCGTTCGTAAAATAATACTCACTCTCAGAGTTGTAACATTATGTCTGTAAAGTACGTGCCCAATTCCTGGTACCTAGCAGAGTCAATAAATTACACAACTTTTGAAGTAGATCTCTAAAAAAATTTCTTTACATTAAGGGAGGAGACCACCCCTCATATTGTCTTATGCCCAATTTCTGCCTCCAAAGAAAGAAGAAGTAAAAACTAAAAGGTAGAAATGGAATCCACAGGCAGATAGCCCAGGACTGTGCCTTGAGCCTGATAGTTAAAAATCAACCCCTGACCTAACTGCTTGTGTTACTACAGATTTCAGACATTGTATGGAAAAGCATTGTGCAAATCCCCATCCTGTTCTGTTCCATTCTGATTACCGGTGCATGCAGCCCCCAGTCATGTACCCACTGCTTGCTCAATCGATCACACGACCCTCTCATGCAGAGCGCCTTAGAGTTGTAAGCCCTTAAAAGGGACAGGAATTGCTCACTTCGGGAGTTCGGTTTTTGGAGACGTGAGTCCGCCGATGCTCCCAGCTAAACACAGCCCTTTCCTTTCACAACTCAGTGTCTGAGGGGTTCTTGTCTGCGGCTTGTCCTGCTACAGCATATTTCCTATGTTATTTTTATTTATTCATTTATTTTGAGACATGGTCTCACTCTGTTGCCCAGGCTGGAGTAAAATAGTGTGACTGTAGCTCACTGTAGCCTTGAACTCCAGGGCTCAGAGGACCCTCCTGAGTAGCTGGGACTACAGGCATTCGCCACCACACCCAGCTAATTTTTGTATTTTTTTTTTGAAGAGATGGGGTCTTGCTGTGTTGCCTGGGCTGGTCTTGAAATCCTGGCCTCAAGCTGTTACTGGTGGAGGGTCTTGACTATGAGTCCTCCAGGTTCTTGGTGTTTTGAACAAAGAATTCAGCAAAAAAAAAAAAAAAAAAAAAATGCACAAAGCAATGAAAGAATGAAGCAACAAAAGCACAGATTTATTGAAACAAAAGTACACTCCACAGAGTGAGAGCAGACTTGTGTAAGTGGCTCAAGAGTGCTAGTTACAGAGTTTTCTGGGGTTTAAATACCCTCTAGAGGTTTCCCATTTGTTACTTGGTTAACACCTATGTAAATGAAGTAGTGGCCTGCAACCAGTTTGATTGGTTGTGGAAGGTGACCAATCAGAGGTTGAAGTGAAATTACAAAGTTACACATGAAGACTTGGCCTACAACCAGTCTGATTTGTTGCAGGAGGGGACCAATCACAGATACTTTCATTTTTCATCTGCAAGGCAGAAAAGTGGGGAGGGGCGGGGGCGGGTTTGCAAAGGGAGTGGCCTCTGATCCTTTTGTTACTTGGGCATGGAGAGGTGGAGTTTTCCTTTTGATTCCATTCTAGGAATTCAGCACGAATCGGCTGTAGGTTCCCTGCCTTCAGACCCTATTATTCTCCAGCCTCAAAGCTGTCTTCCTGAATTGGCCTCCCAAAGTGCTGGGATTATAGGCGTGAGCCACCCCACCTGGCCCCTATGTTATTTTAAGGGAAATAAAGAGTTATGTGCAGTTTTGTTAAATGCAGTCTTGTAGGGGGATAGGCATATGTAAAATACTAAGTATTTAGCTTAATGCCCTGCTGCATTACCTGTCTTTTTAAGGATGCTGTGAAAAAGATATGGAGAATTATAGCTGGTGCTGGGGAGAGGAAATAGGAACAGCTACTGTTTATTGGGGCCACCTATGCGGTTCACCAAAGCCCTTGAAAGTGCCTGTGTCTCTTCTGACAGTCAAGGAAAGTGGGGTTCAGAGATGGTCACTCAACTGTCTTTGGGGACTTAGTGCACACCCTCCCTGGGAGTCCTATTCTGGCTTAAATGCCAGTAACGGGGCCAGGAGCCAGGCTGAGCTTGGAATATCTCCCCCAGGGCCTCCTGCTCCTGCTTCCCACAGTCCGAGAAGGTGTTCACCCAAAGACCCTGGACCCCACAGCAGCCCCTCCAGAGCTCTTCCCATCTGGTCATTTCTCAACCCTTTGGGGAAAAGATACCTGCCTCCCTCCTCAGCGAGAATGGGAGAACTCCTGCCACGGCGCCTCCCAGCCGGGGAACACCCGGGCTTTTGTGTCATTGTGAGTGTGGAGATGGTGGCAGGGGGCCAGAGTCACCCTGCATATCCAGGCGGCCTCAGAAGCACTGACCCACAGTGGATCCGCCCCAGAGGTAAGGGATTAAAGAAGACGAGAGACAGCAGGAGGACTGCTGTAGGCTGGCTGCCCGGGAGGCTGGGAGAAGCCTCCTGGGGTTAATTCTGTGAGTTTTGTCAAGAAGGGGCTGGAAAGGAGCAGCAGGGAGTTAGAGGCTTCCTTCCCCTGAGAAAGTGCAGGCTGAAGAGGTGGACCTCGAGGAATGGGGCCAGGGCCCTGCCCAGCCAGAACGAGGAAGGCGGTGACTCAGATCTGGTCCTTTCTGCTCCTGCCAGGACAGTGGCTGCTGCTGGGCCTAACTCAGTCTCGTCATGGTTACCTTGTCATGTTCCAAATCACAGCCAGACTGT
This sequence comes from Hylobates moloch, assembly GCF_009828535.3. NCBI lineage: Eukaryota > Metazoa > Chordata > Mammalia > Primates > Hylobatidae > Hylobates > Hylobates moloch. Next base: position 13,496,894 of record NW_026652278.1, on the reverse strand, counting down.
GTTCTGCCTGCAGGGTGAAAAAACCAATGAGGTCCCAAGAGAGCCAGAAAACAGATTAGGGCCCTGCAGACTGAATGGCGGACAGCAGTGGCATGTCATAAGGTCCCAAGTGCCCCAGACTGTGGGGTGGCACCAGCAAGACCTTGTTGGCTGTTTTGGGTGACTTTGCAACTGATGAGGCAGAGGCAAGATGGGACCCTCAGTGCCCATCCCTCAGGGGCTGTCGCCTATGGCAGGCCCTTGGGTATTTCCAGTGGCAAGGGGAGGTCACTTTCTCATCTATTCTCTCTAGAGTGGTACACATTTCTGTAGAGTTGGGTGTACAAGGACTATAATTTTCTTTGTTTTCTATTATTTAATTTCTGATCTCTAGCCTTCAGTGATACAGGAAAATGCAATCTGGTCGCTTCCATTTGAAATAAAATCAGTGACTTCAATTACATTCATCTTGAAGGCCAGGCACTCTCGGGGTGGCTGCTGAGCTGGGGTGGAGCTTTCACAAATGCCACTGAGGCAGCCTTCCTGGCTCTCCTGTGGTCTTGGTCCTACCTTGGCCTCCTGCCCTCATTATGTCACTGGGTCCTCAATGGTACTGTCTGTGGTGTCTGTCGTCCTCCATAGACAACTAAATGGCCCCTAAATGCCAGACTCTTGCCCACTGTTCTGCATTCTCCCCTTCCTGGATGCTACGCGTGGGGAAGGCATGGGTGTGGGGTAGCTTCGGTTCTTTTTCTTGCCTTTCTGGGTCTTTGGGAGGGTGACTGGCTGTGAGCGCCCACTCAGTTCCAACAACCCTTGCTGCCATCTCTGTGTTGTTATTTCCTGGCCTTTGTGATGCAAGGGACAAAGTTGAAGCTGCCCTTGCCCAGGCTGGGAGAAGATGGAGGGCTCAGCTCAAGCAGGCAGAGAGGCAAATTCTCTCTTCCTCTGCCTTTTGTTCTGTTCATGCCCTCAATGGATTGATTGTTGCCCACCCACACTGGGGAGAGCCATCTGCTTTCCTCAGTCTACCCATTCAAATGCTCATCTCTTCCAGAAACAGCCTCACAGACACACCCAGAATAACATTTAACCAAATACCTGGGCACCCCATAGGCCATTCTAGTTGACACAATGATTACACCCCAGTGAGGTTACACCCCAGTGAGGTTACACCCCAGTAAGAGATTTCGTGAGTGAGGGTAGCACATCATTCAGCCACATTATCTAGATTTCAGCTAATTTGCCACACACGCTTTACCCAGAATGTGCTCTAGAAAAAGACATTTGAAGTTCCCATGGCCCAGACTGGAAAATACCATAAAATAGGGCTTCTTTGGGGTCTTTGCACTTTACCTAAATGTTCTTTTTTTTTTTTTTCGAGACAGAGTCTTAGCCTCCTGAGTAGCTGGGACTACAGGCATCTGCCATCACGCCTGGCTAATTTTTGTATTTTTAGTAGAGACAGGGTTTCACCATGTTGGTCAGGCTGGTCTCAAACTCCTGACCTCAGGTGATCTGCTCACCTTGGCCTCCCTCAGTGTTGGGATTATAGGCGTGAGCCACTGCACCTGGCCTACCTAAATGTTCTGCAGTCATCTTCACCAGGACCTTTGCTTTGAGTCTCAGTTCTTCTGAACATTGTGGGTATGGGCAATTGGGGTAAAAAGGGAGCTTGATAAATGTGACATTTAGGAACGAGCTTCCTTTAGGGATTACTCTTGAGCATGTCTTAATGCTGGGATTCTGTTTGACATGTTGTCACTTACTGGCCATGTCAACAGATGCTGTCATGATAGGGAGAAGTGAGAGAGGAAGTACTGTAGCGGGGAATGGGATATGGAAATCAGGGTGGGGAAGGCAAATAGGAACTTTCTGTTTCAGTTAAATATAGGAGTGAGAGGATGAGGGTGAGAGATGATTTAAGATACAAGATTTATCTTAAAATTTTTCATTGTTTATTATTTTTTCCCACATTATAAAAGTAGAAAATTTGGAAGATACAATTACAGAGAAGAAAATAATTACCTCATAGTTCTATTACACAGAAATAAGCTTTTTAATGCGGAAATATATCTCCATGTCTAATATGTATTTTATAAGAACATTTCATATTGACTACTTTATAATATTCTATTTTAAGAGTTGTTATAACTATGAAAGGAATCCCTGCTTGCTTTAGAACACTCAAGCAGAGGAGACTGTGTAAACGAACAGTCTGTCATTCTCCGGGAGGGTTAGTGTTGACATTTGGTGTGTATCCTTCCAGATATTTTCCTCACACATGTACCTTATGCAAATGGCTTTTTTTTTTTTCCAATTAACTATCCTTTCCCACAACCACCAGGCCATAGGTTTCTGATATCTTCTTTTCATTCCCTGTGCTGGTGCCTGCTTTGGTGAATTAATGAGCTCATAATGTTAAACAGGCCAAGGCCACTGGTTCACTCCCCAGGTAGTGCCCTTTCGAGGCATAGTTCCTAATAGTAACTATGGGGTGATTCCCAGGATAGGAGATGAGAGCAAAAGGCCACTCCCTTCCTAGGAGAGAGGACCCCAGGGAGGCAGGTCAGTTCCCTGTATCCTCCCCGACTGCTGCCGCCATGCTCAGTTATTCCCACCTGGTCACAGCTATATCCCATGTGGTGGCTGTGGCTTGCTTAGCAGAGTGCTACCAGCATTTAAGTTGACTTCAAGAAATTATAGATGGGACATGCCTTGCATCTCAACATTGGTAGTTATATGTTCGCGTGTGTTCGAGACTTGAACAGCCTCTCAGGAACTCCGAGAGGTCACTTCTGAGGTGGCTTCTAATTTGTCTGAAAAGTTATAGTGGTGCCTGGAAGCAGGGAAGAGTCAGGCAATTTCATTGTCACCTTGTTTGCAAACATTACCTGCCTCCTAAGAGGAATGATGGTAAGTATTAACACTGGCTGGGCCACTAACAGAAGAACATGTGACCTCCCAGGGTGCTCCTACTTCTGTTACCAGCTGGGCTTGTTTCTCTGTCTTTCTCTCTCTCTCTCCCTTTCCTTTAATAAATCCTCGATGCCCATCAGGAGGTTCAATTTCGAATACTTATAGGACTGGGATGGTGACAGAATTAGTGAAGTGGGAACAGTGGAGCTCTCATGGGGGCAGTTCCACTGATTGCTGACATGCTGGAGGTGGGCATCGTGTTGCCAGAAATTGGGTTTTCAGTGTAATTGGCGATCCACATTTTAATGTGAAATCTCCAGATTTTAAATACAGGCAATTAAGTTAATTTTTCAAAACCCTATGCAGGCCGGGCACGGTGGTTCATGCCTGTAATCCCGGCACATTGGGAGGCTGAGGCAGGCCGATCACGTGAGGTCAGGAGTTCGAGACCAGCCTGACCAACATGGCAAAACCCCGTCTTTACCAAAAATACAAAAAATAGCCAGGCATGGTGGTGCACACCTGTAATCCCAGCTACTCTGGAGGTGGAGGCACGAGGATCGCTTGAACATGGGAGGCAGAGGTTGCAGTGAGCCGAGATTGCGCCACTGCACTCCAGCCTGTGTGACAGAGCAAGACTCCTTGTAAACAAACAAAACCAAAAACCCTATGCAGGTGGAAAAAAACCCATATCTGTGGGCTATATTTGGTGTCTGCAGCAGTGTAGGTAAGGGCAATATTGAAGTGGCCCATCAGGTTACGTTGTCTTTTCGTAGATGTTTTTTTATCTGTCTCTGAAATCCCAAAGTCCTTATTTTGCCTATATCTTGTGATTTATGAGGCAATCAGATGAGTTCTTATATATTAAACCTCCTTCAGTTTCCTCTCTAACGGGACGGATGGACTGACTTAAAAACCCTTAAAACAAAAAGAGCACTATTCCTCTGGATATATTTTTAACATATGCTAATGGGATTTTGGTTTAAGGAATGAATTCTGCAGTCTTGTCAAGAGAGGCTGAATGAAAATTAAATTTGTTATGGAAATATCAGTGGTTATATTTACTTTCCCAACATGAATTCAAGCCTAAATTGATTTGTGTGTTATGGTATCATTTATCTCTTTGAACAGAGTAAAATGGTAGTTTAAATTATAAAACTAAGAGGTAGTGGAGTACCTTTCTTCAGGATTAGAGTCTACTGCTCCTTCTTTGTGAAATGAAAGATGATGATGACAGAGAAAAGGATCAGATGCTCGCTCTACACTCCCCGCACCCACACACACCTATAAAATACTCATCTTTCTCCTGCTTCCTTAGTGCCTTCTAAAACTACCTACAAGGTCAACAGGAAATGTATGGTGGCCTCGTGGCCGTCAGCATGGACTGGTGATTCATCCAGTTTCTGGTGCATCACTGTCTTCTTTCTTTTTTTATGAAATGGAGTTTTGCTTTGGCTTCCAGGCTAGAGTGCAGTGACATGATCTCAGCTCACTGCAACCTCCACCTCCTGGGTTCAAGCAATTCTCCTGCATCAGCCACTTGAGTAGCTGAGGTCACAGGCACGAGCCACGATGCCTGGCTAATTTTTTGTGTGCTTTTAGTGGAGACAGGGTTTTACCATGTTGGCCAGGCTGATCTTGAGCTCCTGACCTCAAGTGATCAGCCTGCCTTGGCCTCCCAAAGTGTTGAGATTACAGGCGTGAGCCACTGAGCCTGGCCCATCTTTGTTTTCTTTCAAGGGATTAACTGACTTTCAAGACTCTAAGAACTATGAATAAGGAAAATGAGTTAATGGAATTTAGCCATAGCTGCTGCCTTCACTTTTTTATGTTCTGGTCACTGGAGTGACACGTTATAATAAAAGCCGCTTCTTTGATGACGGTTTCTTTTCATCAGAATTTAGAGGCTTCAAGTGTCAGTAACTTTTTTCCCATACCAGTGGAGACCTTAAAACTCTGCCCTCTATTGAGCATGCAAAGATGCCCTTCTAAAGTCAACTCAGACATCCAACAATTAGAAACAATTGTAAATTTTGAGACAAGATAGAGTTTAACAAGAGCTAACTCTTAATGATATTCTGTACTACATTTAATGTGAGGACAAACCATATATTAGAAGGTCACAAAAACTATTCTTGTGACTATATTTATTTTTTCATGGTTCTTTATGGCAATTGATTGAGGTTTAAAAGTCACAGATGGTTGGGTTGAACTCTCTTTGCATTTGTCTGTATTGGTAAAGACATTCTCATACATACTAGACTAGACTCCTATTGGTTTCTTTTTTTTTTTTGAGACGAAGTCTCGCTCTGTCACCTAGGCTGGAGGGCAGTGGCAGGATCTCAGTTCACTGCAAGCTCCGCCTCTCGGGTTCACACCGTTCTCCTGCCTCAGCCTCCCGAGTAGCTGGGACTATAGGCGCCCGCCACCATGCCCGGCTAATTTTTTGTATTTTAAGTAGAGACGGGGTTTCACCGTGTTAGCCAGGATGGTCTCAATCTCCTGACCTCGTGATCCACCCGCCTCGGCCTCTCAAAGTGCTGGGATTACAGGCGTGAGCCACCACGCCCAGCCTAGACTCCTATTGGTTTCTAATGAAGCCTTTCTGGCTGACCTATCTTAATTCTGCCATAATTCTAGAAGCCACATGTTTTCAATTTCAGCATGTCCCAACTGTCGTATACATTGCTACAAGTATAATAAATAAAATCTTAGAGAATACATGAATAGTTTTTAAAATTTAAGTGACTATGTATTTATTTTAAAGGTAGTTTTAAAAATATAACTAGCACCCAAAACCAGTGAGTTCAAAGATTTTATATACTCCTTTTGAAATAAAGTAGATGATTTAAATCAAATTATTAGGTAAATAATAGTTCGGGTGATACATGAATATGGCAAAAATCATGCAGATGGTGGAGAAATAACTGAAACATGGGAAACTGTGAATTAATGGAATTTGAGTCTGTTGGGGTGATACTATTTCTTAATTTTATAAAATTTCAGTCAGACTTGGATTAGATGGACCTGAAATGTCAACATAGATAATCCAAATTATTTTACATCTTGACGATCCTGAAGAGGATGCCAAATCAGCTGTTGATTCTAGTTTCCTTTTTATCCTCTGCTGTACTTTAGGTTTCATTTCTACAGGGCACCTTGTTTTATATAATAGTGTAGGCTCAGGAGTCAAACTGTCAGTGCTTGAACACTGACTCCATCACCTATTTTTTTTGTGTGAACTCAGAAAACTTATTTAACCTCTTTGAATTTTATATTTCTTACATGTAAAATGGGGGAAAATAGTACTTAGCTTGTGAAATTCTCCTTAAGATTAATACATCAAGGAACTATCACCTCAGTAAGTACTGAATAAATATTAGCTGTTATTATTTTATGTTTGAAAGGCTGTGTAATGATAATGGTTTATGTCGTGGGTGGGTAAGAGGCAACTCTCTGGGCCAGTGGTGTGGGTGGTAGAAGAATTTACCAAGACAGTTGTAGTTAAAGAAAGGCAGATTTATTAGAAAAAGTATGAAAATACATCCATGCATTAAAAAGGGGTTGTAGTAAAGAAAAACGTGTTGCAAGAAAGCAACAGGCAAGTCAACATGAGAGGAGCTGACTGTAAGGAGACAAAGGCTTGCTGGGAATTTTATAGAATGGTGCCTGGGCTGTGTGCTGAAGAGGGGTTTGTGCACTACTGATAACGCCAAGGTTACATTGAGCTAGCTTGCATTTTTGTATCAGCTGAGTATCTGGTGATAGCTAGACACAGGAAGATTGTGTCCTGGATCATGAAGAAAGGCTTATAGCTTATCTGCTTTTTCTTTTTGCTTTCCCCTGTTCCCACCAGCCTGACTCCTCTTCCCTATTTAGGACTCCACTGTTTATACACAAAATTCCATTTATGGTGCTACAAAAGAGTTTATTTAAAAGAAAAACTAGCGAGTCCCATTGTGAAGCAAATAATGGCATTATTTCACAGTAATGAATTACTATGATATATACTGCTTTGAATAGCCTAGGTTTAAGTTGAAGATGTTCTTAGAGACATTCAAGTCCCATAAGGTTTGAAAGGCATTTCTCTTCATGGTTTTCACCATGACTTGGCACAAAGAAAGTTCCTTTGAAAGGTAATATAAATGAGCTCAACATTCTTGAAGCCAAATATTCCTAACTGTATATGGAAGACTTTAGACTGGCCATAGGTCCAGAAAGAGAACTTTTTTGGAAATCTTTCAGAAGAACTCGAGGTTAAAGCTCTTGGAAACGAGTTTTTGGTTTTCATTCTCTTTAGTACTGCCTGAAAGAAGAACTTTCGTTCTTAAAAAGGCTTGTAATTTATCGAGTCTTCTGCAATTAAGAATGTCATATATTCTCACTTGGAGAATATTTTGATTGCAGCTATTTAGGTAGGGCTGTATGTAGAATCACAGGATTCTTAAAGTTGGAAAGAACTTAAAATATTGTTGAGTTCTCATCTCTCTCCTGTTCTTTCTCTCATAGAACCCTAGAAATGTTTACCAATTTGTCCCAGTTTGCCCAGCGAGTTGGCATCAGTGCCCAGCTAGGAAACAAATGCAGATGACTCAGCAAGGTCCCTGACTGAATTCCTTTCATGGACAACAGCAAGCCTCTGCAGGAGGAGAACGGCATCCTGCTCACCTTTGTTGATCTTAGTTTCCCCTTTTTATCCTTGTCCGTACTTTAGGTTTCATTTTTGTAGGGCATGTCATTTCATATGGCAGTGTGGGCTCAGGAGTCAGCTGCCTGTGCTTGAATCCTGGCTCTACCACCTATTTACTGTGTGAACTCAGAAAATGTATTTAATCTCTTTGAGTCTCATATTTCTGTTTTTTTTTTTTTTTTTCTGTTTTGTTTTGTTTTTTGATATGGAGTCTCACTCTGTTGCTCACTGCAACTTCTGTCTCCTGGGTTCAAGCAATTCTTCTGCCTCAGCCTCCCAAGTAGATGGGATTAGAGGCATGTGCCACCATGCCTGGCTAATTTTTGTATTTTTGGTAGAGATGGGGTTTCATCATGTTGGCCGGGCTGGTCTCGAACTCCTGACCTCAAGTCTCGAACTCCTGACCTCAAGTGATCCGCCTGCCTTGGCCTCCCAAAGTGCCAGAATTACAGGTGTGAGCCACCACGCCCAGGCAGAGTCTTACATTTCTTTACGTATGAAATGGAGGTGGGGGGAATAGTACCTAGCTTGTGAAGTTCTCCTTGAGATTAATAAATCAGAACACATCAATGAACTGTCACCTTATGAGGTACTGAATAAATACAAGTTATTATTATTTTGTGTGTCTGGAAGGTTTTGCACCTTCAGCACTGTTTCTGGCACACAACAGGCCTCCACTAAGAGTTTGGTGGCTCAAAGAGATCACTCCTCTCCACCCAGGGGCCCTGGATGGAATCCTAGGGATGATTACATAAGAGTAATATCATTTCCACTTTGGAAGACTCTATTTACTAAAGCCACGTACATCTTAGTTATAAAGTGTTTTAAAAAATATTTTTAGGGAATGTTTTAATATGTCTTAAAAAGTTATGATCCATGGGTTACTTACATCAGAATCTTCTAGAGTTGCTGTTCAAAATCCAATCCCAGACTCTTGGAGGTGTCTCAGGATCTGCATTTGGAGGCTCCTCACTGCCAATGCTCGGTTTCTTTATCCAGTTCACCACTGAAGGGCATCTAGATTGATTCCATGTCTTTGCTGTTGTGAATAGTGCTGTGTCTTTATGGTAGAACAGTTTATATTCCTTTAAATTCCTTTGGGTATATACCCAGTAATGGGATTGCTAGGTTGAATGGTAGTTCTGTTTTAAGTTCTTTGAGAAATCTCCAAACTGCTTTCCACAGTGGCTGAACTAATTTATATTTCCACCAGCAGTATATAAGCAATCTCTTTTCTCTGTAACTTTGCCAGCATCCGTTATTTTCTGACTTTTTAATAATAGCCATTCTGACTGGTGTTGAGACAGTATCTGATTATTGTTTTGATTTGTGTTTTTCTAATGATTAGTGATGTTAACCATTTTTTTACATGCTTGTTGGCTGTGTGTATGTCTTCTTTTCAGAAGTGTCTGTTCATCTCCTTTGCCTATTTTTTATTTTATTTTTATTTTTTGAGATAGTGTCTCAAAAATGGCATGAACATGGCTCACTGTAGCCTCGACCTCCTGGGCTCAAGGGATCTTCCTGTCTCAGCCTCCCGTGTAGCTGGGACTGCAGGTTTGCAGCACCACGCCCAGCTAATTTTTGATTTTTTATAGAGAGAGGGTCTTACTTTGTTGCCCATGCTGGCCTTTAACTCCTAGGCTCAAGCAATCTTTCTGCCTCAGCCTCCCAAAGTGCTGGGATTACAGGTGTGAGCCACTGCACCTGGCTCTTTGGCCATTTTTTAATGAGATTTTTTTTTCTTGTGAATTTAATTTCCTTATAGATTCTGGATATTAGGCCTCTGTCAGTGCATAGTTTACAAATATTTTCTCCCATTCTGTAGGTTGTCTGTTCACTTTGTTGATAGTTTCTTTTGCTGTGCAGAAGATTTAATTAGGTCCCACTTGTCAATTTTTGCCGTTGTTGCAATTGCTTTTGGTGTCTTTGTCATGAAATCTTTGCCAGGGTCTATGTCCAGAATGATATATCCTAGGCTTTCTTCTAGGGTTTTTATGGTTTTAGGTTTTATATTTGTCTTTAATCCATCTTGAGTTGATTTTTGTACATGATGAGAGAAAGGGGTCCAGTTTCAATCTTCTGCATACAGCTAGCCAGTTATCCCAGCACCACTTATTGAATAGGGAGTTATTTCCCCATTGCTTGTTATTGTTGACTTTGTTGAAGACCAGATGGTTGTAGGTGTGTGGCTTTATTTCTGGGTTCTCTATTCCGTTCCATTACTTTATGTGTTTGTTTTTGTACCATGTACAGTACCATACTGTTTTGGTTACTGTAGCCCTGTAGTATCGTTTGAAGTTGTGTAGCATGATGCCTCCAGCTTTGTTCTTTTTGCTTAGGATTGCCTTGAATATTTGGGCCCTTTTTTGGTTCCATATGAATGTTAAAATAGTTTTTTCTAGTTCTGTGAAGAATGTCCTGGGTAGTTTAATAGGAATAGCATTGAATCTATAAATTACTTTGGGCAGTATGGCCATTTTAATGATATTGATTCTTCCTATCCATGAGCATGGAATGTTTTTCCATTTGTTTGTACATAGCAATCCTATATCACAAGTACAGATCTCAGGAAGGGGTCTGTCTTAGTCCATTTGGGCTACTATCACAAAAATACCTTAGACTAGGCAATTTATAAAAAACAGAAATTTGTTGCTCACAGTTCTGGAGTCTGGGAAGTCCAAGATCAAGGCACCAGCAGATCTGGTGTCTGGTGAGAGCCTATTCCTCATAGATACCACCTTCTATCTATCCTCACATGGCAGAGGGGTGAATAAGCTCCCTCTGGACTCTTTTCTAAGGACATTACTCCCATTTATGAGGAAAGAACCCTCATGACCTAATTACCTCTCAAAGGCTCCACCTCTTGGTGGTTAGGATTTCACCTTGGGGGTTAGGATTTCAACATATGAATTTCATGGGATACAAACATTCAGATCATAGTAGGTTCTTTATTTTATTTTTATTTTAACTTAATTTTTTTTTTGAGACAAGGTCACCCTGGCTGGAGTGCAGTGGTGTGATCTCAGCTCACTGCAACCCCCACCTCCTAGGTTCAAGCCATCCTCCCACCTTAGCCTTCTGAATAGCTCAAGGGACTATAGGCATGCACTACAACACCCTTTTTTTGTATTTTTTTTTGTAGAGATGGGGATTCGCCATGCTCCTCAGATGGGTCTCGAACTCCTAAGCTCAAGCAAACCACCTGTCTGAGCTTCCCAAAGTGCTAGGATTATAGGCATGAGCCACCATGCCCAGCCCTTTATTATTTTAAGTACAAAATGGCCCAACATGTCTCCAGTAGGAATACAGGGAGTGGGGTGGGAGATTTCCTTTTCATCTTCCAAGCAGGGGCTGCTTTGAACCGAGTTGTCAGGAGCCAGGCCAGAGGCTGGTAAGTGCCTGTGGATAGGCCAAGGCATTTACAGGAGGAGTCCCAGCCTTTAAAATGGACTATATTAACATAAACAAATGACTCCTTCCAGAAGTACCGTGGTCATGACCTCTCCCATGGGTTGCAGTTCCTCTTGTCCTTGTACCGGTTGCCTTTGGATTCTGCATGATCCCAGGAATAACCCTCCCCTGCATTTTCTATCTGCAGCATAGACTCCATGACCATGTCCTTGCCTGCTTCCTGTCCTGGGCCTGGAATGTAGGGTCTCCTATAAATCTACTTTGATTTATGTTTGGTGGGTCTAGTTGCTCAGGCTTTCTTCTGATTGGATAATGACTATGACAAACATTCCTGGAGCATTAAAGTTTTCACATGCATTCATTCACTCAATCCTTACAACAGGCTTATGGATCAACTACTGACACTGTTATGCCTGTTTTGCAAATGAGGAAATTGAGGTTCAGAGAAGCTCAAGGCCCCACAGCTGGTGAGTTGCAGCGCTGGGATTGGAAGGCAGATACACCTGACTCTAAGGCTTTTCCCCTTGCTCACCTGTTAGACTGTTCTGGCTGGCCAGCCTATATCATCCCTACCCAGGGCTGGGGGATTCCCTGTCTCCTTCCCTCTCAATCAAGGTTGGATTCTGTCCATGCAGAAGTTGTCCTTCCCCTGTTTAGAAAGCAGCGTGGCTCCCTGTTTTGACAGTTTGCCATCAGATGGAGGTAGCAAGGCTGGATGGGCAACTCCACCCTTGGACTACCTGTGTGCTATGCAGCAAAGTGGAGGGGCCCAGATTGGGCACTGGCTGGGCCTGCAGCTAGGGAGCTTGTGCCAGAGCTTCCATAGCAGCTCCAGAAAGAAGTACCAGGAAAGAGAAGAGCTGGTCTCAGCCGGGCCACTAGAGAAATGTCAGTTTTTCAGGAAGACCCAGCCTTCTTGCACAATGTGTGTACCCACCCGCTCACTGCCAAGCCTGGTGTTGGTCAGTGAGCATGCCAACATGGACCCCACACTGCTTGCCTGGGCCGTGGAGGACCAAAGCCAGTGATGCATCCAACTGTGGGGAATTGTGAGGACCCAGAGGCCCAGGGTGATCTCTGGGTAGGTGGGGTATCTCATATATACACATATATAATATATACAAAATATTATATATCTATATATTATATATTTATTTATATATAATATATAATATATGTATTATAATATATATTATATAATATGTTTTATATATAATATATTATATATAAAATATGTATAATATATTATATATAAATATATACTTATACATATATATTATATACTATATATAAATATATACTTATACATAATATATATATTTTATATATATATATATATAGAGAGAGAGAGAGAGAGAGAGACAGGGTCTGGCTCTGTCGCCCAGGCTGGAGTGTAATGCTGTGATTTTGGCTCACTGCCACCTCCACCTCCCAGGCTTAAGAGATCATTCCACCTAAGCCTCCTGAGTAGCTGGGACCACAGGTGCACACCACAATGCCCAGATAATTTTTTATATTTGTTGTAGAGGTGGGGTTTCACCATGATGCCCAGGTTGGTCTCGAACTCCTGGGCTCAAGCAATCCAGCTGCTTTGACCCTTATAGAGCCTGTGGGGACGGGGGGTGGTGAGAGTGAGGGGTGTGGCATCAGAGGCTGTGGGAGATATGGGGAGGAGCTTGGCATCAGAGGCTATGGGAGGGATGTGTGCAGAAGTGGGTAACATCAGAGGCTGTGTGGGAAGTGTGTATGTGAGGAGGGGTGGGGCATCAGAAGCTGTGGGAATGGTGTGTGGGAAGGGGTGTGGCATCAGAAGCTATGGGGGGTTGTGGGGCAGGACTTGGCATCAGAGGCTATGGTAGGGATATGTACAAAGGGGGTGTCATGAGAGGCTGTGGGGGAAGGCGTGTGGGGAGGGATGTGTATCAGAGGCTGTCAGAGGTGAGAAGAGCAGGACATCATAGGCTGATGAGTCTTGTGGACAGAATTCAACATTCCCATAAAGTCTGCGCACACCACATTTCTCTTAATTAAAGGTACAGCTGGGTGAAGCGTATTGGGCCTGTATTTTCCAGCCACTGGGGGTGAGTGTAACAAATATGCTTTATGCATAAGGGCAAGAATGCTTAAAACCATGGAGACTTCCCTAGAGACAAGACCTAGACAGATGAGGAATTCAGGAATATTATTTTCCTAAGTGATGCAGGGTGATGGTGGAAAACTCCCCCAGTGAGACTTGGGAGACAAATAATAAGTATTAGCAAAATTATCCAGGCGCTTCTTTTCGTGAAGAAACACAAAGGCTCTAGATGCTAAAATCCAAACTCCTGATTATTAAAGCAGTTGAATTCTACTTTGCTGTTGCAAAGAAGAAAGGATAAAAATATCAGTTCTCATTACCTCTGCCCATATTTTACCCCATTTCTCCTTTCAGCTCTTGCCTGAAGGTTTATGGTCCCAGCAAGCTCGGTTGTTTCATGCTGACCACTTTGTTTATTTATGTTTAGCTCTACTCTGCATCTCTGGTCTCATCTTCTTTGATGCATCATAAATACTAATGAGCTAGTTTGCCTTTCTCTCTGACAATAATGAAGGGGAGTAAGTAGTTGGGTGGTTTCCCTGTCCCTAAATGTATCCTCCTAAAGAGCCTCAATTCACCAAAGAGTTGTTTAGATTAAAACAAGCTCTTGTTTGGGCAGCTTTGAGAGAGGAAGTAGCAGCCACTCACTTATTAATGTGAAAAAATAACTTAGATGATCATTCTTCCAATACCCAGTTGAAAGCTCCATGTAGGAATAGATCTATTTATGAGGTGGTGGGGAAGAGGAATAGCATGGAGGAGAATTCAGCTGCTTGTGCTAATTCAGAATGCAACAGAGCATCGCTGGTGGTGTCAGGGTGCAGGTTGCTGGAAGGTGAAAGATAGGGCTGAGATCAACCTGGTACGTTAGTCATTTAGTCCCGAAGAGGTGGGTCTTCTCCAATGAAGAATAATTGTATGGACCTGACTATTCCTGCTCCTTCATATATATTTATTACAAAGTCATCCTGAAATAGCTTGGTGAGGTTTTTGTCCTTTTTTCATTTCAAGAGCTGACATGTTTCTAGTGGGAGAAATATGTTGCACAGCAAATTCGAGTTTTTGTGGAGGGAGGCTGTTCGTTGGCCAGCTGTGCAGCTAACCTTTCACCTGATTGCTAATTGCCTGTGGATCTCAGAAGCTGAAAATAATTAGAAATGAAGAAATTAGAAATCTCAGTAAATGGGGAAATTCTGAACGTCTTTAGAAAACTTGTTTCCCAGGGATCTAGAACTAGAAATACCATTTGACCCAGTCATCCCATTACTGGGTATATACCCAAAGGACTATAAATCATGCTGCTGTAAAGACACATGCACACGTATGTTTATTGCGGCACTATTCACAATAGCAAAGAGTTGGAACCAACCCAAATGTCCAACAACGATAGACTGGATTAAGAAAATGTGGCACATATACACCATGGAATACTATGCAGCCATAAAAAATGATGAGTTCATGTCTTTTGTAGGGACATGGATGAAGCTGGAAACCATCATTCTCAGTAAACTATCACAAGGACAGAAAACCAAACACCGCATGTTCTCACTCATAGGTGGGAACTGAACAATGAGAACTCACGGACACAGGAAGGGGAACATCACACTCCGGGGACTGTTGTGGGGTGGGGGGAGGGGGGAGGGACAGCATTAGGAGATATACCTAATGCTAAATGACGAGTTAATGGGTGCAGCAAAACAACATGGCACATGGATACATATGTAACAAACCTGCACATTGTGCACATGTACCCTAAAACCTAAAGTATAATAAAAAAAAAATAAATAAAAGAAAACTTGTTTCCCTCCCAAAGCAAGGGGTGTATTTTGCTTACATATACCTCTTGCTACTAAGAAGGAAAGTAGGATCTTAATGTCCTAACATGAGTAGATCTCCAAGATATATTAAGAGAACAAAATATGTTTCAAGACTAAGCCTTAAGTATGATATATTTTATGCTGAACACACACAGTGCTATAGATCCTTGAGAAGTAAATATATGAGTATATTTATGTAAAGTAGCTGTCTTATGGGGTTGTTATGAGGATTTTAAAAAGATAAAAAGCTAGAAGGATGAGGGATGTAAAATGCTTAGAATACTGGTATTGTACCAGTGTTGGCTATAATTATGATGTAATGCATTTAGAAAGATTGGTAATGAACTTGCAGCCAAACCTATAACAGTGGGGTGAGGTAGATAGGTGAGTTGGATTTTAGCCTTATCTTCAACGTTTAAATAATTTTGGAACAAAGGAATATATTTACAAATTACTTGTATAATTAAAGATTAATTTAACTGATCTGAATAAAAAGTGGATATATTCAGATAAAAAATGTAAGAGAGTTATCACAAGCACTGGTGCATTTAGACTTGAGCCCTATGCTTTAGAGAGTCTTATATGTCACAAATACACACACACACAAACACACACATCAAAGACCAAATGGCCAGCTCTGTCACTTAAGAACTGGTGCTCAACATAGGCTTATGTCCCTAGACATCTGCTTTTGTGACTAACACCATTCAGGTCCCAGGGAAATTCTCCTTCATACACACTCTTGCCCTATGTCCTTGAAACAAAGGCATCTGTAACAGAATGCCACAAATCTGAGGGTTGTGCTGCTACCTAGGTTGGACTTGCTTGGGAGGGTAAGAATGATTTGACCAGCAGAGCACTGAGGTAAAGAAAAAATAATGTAATTAGTTTATCTTTAATTAACTTGTAATGAATTCTTGCATAAAGAGTTATTGTTTCTCATTAGTGCCAAACGTTCATTTTCTTGTTTCTCTTTGTGTTCCAATTCTTGGTTCCAGAGGTACTCATAAATTAGCACAGTTTTGCAATAGCTACACATGGTAGCTGAGGAATAATTTGCAATGTTAAAACAGTGCATATTATTCTTAAATTTGTATTTATGTAGGCCTAGAAGTAATATGCCTGAAGTGTGTTATATATTCTTTATATAGGGGGCTAGATGGAAATTGAACACTAAAATTAGGAATAGTTTTACTTCTATAAAATATATTTAATATACTTTGATTACATTTTCCAAAAATTAAATACAACTTCAGCTTTAAAAACTCTTGATGTAAAAATTTTATATTCCTTAATTAAAATTTGGATTTTGCATACACATACACTTTGGAATATTTTAGAAAAATAACCTGTCTATCTTGAAAGCATGAAAATAATTTTAATTTTTAAAATCAATCTATATTTTTAATGAAAATTCATTCTAATTTTATACATTTTGAATATTATTACATTTTATTATTTAATAGTTTAGGGCATTGGTATCAATCTAACACAAATTATATGAAAATTTTTATTTTTGAGACAGGGTTTCGCTCTGTGGCCCAGGTATGATCACACCTCACTGCAGCCTCGATCTCCTGGGGTCAGGCAATCCTCCCGTCTCAGCCTCCAGAGCAGCTGGGACTACAGGCACATGCCACCACACTTGGCTCATTAAAAAAAATTTTTTTTATAGATACGGGATTTTGCTATGTTGCGCAGGCTGGTCTCAAACTCCTGTGCTTGAGCAATCCTCCTGCCTCGGCCTCTCAAAGTGCTGGAATTGGCATGAGCCACTGTGCATGGCCTGAAAATCTTGATTATAAAAATATAATTTTGCTAAAATGAAGTCAGGAAAAATAAAACTTGTGAAATAAATATAATGTGTGAATGATGTATACATTTGTTACATATCAAACACTACTAGCCCATTAATAGAACACTCAGACATAAGCAGCACTAAATTTAGTTGTTTGATATTTTGCCAGCCTTCAGTTATATTAAAACCCAACTTTATACATATTTTAAACTTTGTCCATATGAAGGTATACGGACTAATTCTGTTTATATGGTATATCACATTTATTGACTTGCATGTGTTAAACCATCCCTGCATTCCTGGAATGAAATCCACTTGATCATCATGGATTATCTTTTTGATATGTTGAATTTGGCTAGCTGGTATTTTGTTGAGGATTTTTGCATCTATGTTCATCAGGGATGTTGGTCTGGAGTTTTCTTTTTTTGTTATGTCTTGTCCTGGTTTTGGTATTAGGGTAATACTGGTTTCATAGAATGACTTACAGAGGATTCCCTCTTTCTGTATCTTTTGGAATAGTTTTGGCAAGATTGGTACCAGTTCTTCTTTGAATGCCTGATAGAATTTGGTGCTGGATTTTTTTTCTTAGCAATTTTAAAATTATTGTTTCAATTCGCTATTTGTTATTGGTCTGTTTAGAGTTTCTTTTTCTTTCTAATTTAATCTAGGAGGTTTGTATATTTACAGGAATTTACCCATCTCCTCTAGATTTTCTAGTTTGTGCATGTAAAAGTGTTCACTGTAGCCTTAAATGATCTTTTGTGTTTCTGTGATATAGGTTGTAATATCTACTGTTTTGTTTCTAATGAAGCTTATTTGGATCTTCTCTCTTTATTTCTTGGTTAATCTTGCTAATTATCTATGAATTTTGTTTATCTTTCTGAAGAACCAGCTTTTTGTTTCAATTATCTTTTGTATTTTTTTTTCAATTTATTTAGTTCTGCTCTTTGTTATTTCTTTTCTTCTGCTGGGTTTGAGTTTGATTTTTTCTTGTTTCTCTAGTTCCTTGAGATGTGACATCATATTGTCTATTTGTGCTCTTTCAGACTTTGGATGTAGGCATTTAATGCTATGTACTTTCTTCTTAGCACCACTTTTGCTGTGTCCCAGAGATTTTGATAAATTGTGTCACTATTACCATTCAATTCAAATAATTTTTAAATTTCCATCTTGATTTCATTATTGACCCAAAGATTGTCCAGGAGCAGATTATTTAATTTCAATGTATTTGTGTAATTTTGAGGGGTCTTTTTGGAGTTAATTTCCAGCTTTATTCCACTGGCCTGAGAGGGTACTTTATATAATTTTGATTTTCTTAAATTTGCTGAGACTTGTTTTCTGGTCTATCATATAGTCTATCTTGGAGAATGTTCCATGTACTGAAGAAAAGAATGTATATTCTGCAGTTGTTGGGTAGAATATTCTGTAAATATCTGTTAAGTCCATTTGTTCTAAGGCACGGTTTAAATTCATTGTTTTTTTGTTGACTTTCTGTCTTGATGACCTGTCTAATGCTGTCAGCGGAGTACTGAAGTCCCCCACTATTATTGTGTTTCCATCTATGTCATTTCTTAGATCTAGCAATGATTGTTTTATAAATATGGGAGCTCTAGTGTTAGGTGCATATATATTTGGGATTGTGATATTTTTCTGTGAGACTGATCCTTTTATCATTGTACAATGTCCCTCTTTCTTTTGTTTGTTTTTTTGAGACCGAGTCTTGCTCTGCTGCCCAGGCTGGAGTGCAGTGGCGTGATCTCAGCTCACTGCAAGCTCTGCCTCCTGGGTTCATGCCATTCTCTTGCCTCAGCCTCCCGAGTAGCTGGGACTACAGGCGCGCACCACCGCCTGGCTAATTTTTTGTATTTTTAGTAGAGATGGGGTTTCACTGTGTTAGCCAGGATGGTCTTGATCTCCTGACCTCGTGATCCACCCGTCTTGGCCTCCCAAAGTGCTGGGATTACAGGCGTGAGCCACCGCGCCCAGCCCCTTTGCCTTTTTAAACTGTTTTTGCTTTAAACTTTGTTTTGTCTGATATAAGAATAGCTACTCCTTCTTGCTTTTGGTTTCCATTTGCATGGAATATCTTTTTCCACCCCTTTACCTTAAATTTATGTGAGTCCTTATGCATTCAGTGAGTCTCTTGAAGGCAGCAGATGCTTGGCCTGGTGGATTTTTATCTGTTCTGCCATTCTGTATCTTTTAAGTGGGGGATTTAGGTCATTTACATTCAACGTTAGTATTGAGATGTGAGCTACCATTTTATTCATTGTGCTAGTTGCTGCCTGAATACTTTTTTTTTCACTGTGTTATTGTTTTGTAGTGCCTGTGAAATTTATGCTTTAAAGAGGCTCTATCTGGTGTATTTCAAGATTTTGTTTCAAGATTTAAAACTCCTTTTTAGCATTTCTTACAATGCTGGCTTGGTAGTGGTGAATTCTCTCAGCATTTGTTTGTCTGAGAAAGGCTTCTCTCCTTCATTTATGAAGCTTAGTTTTGCTGGATACAAAATTATTGGCTGGCAAATATTTTGCTCAAGGGGCTAAAGATAGGACCCCAATCCCTTCTGGCTTGTAGGGGGTTTCTGGTGAGAAATCTGCTGTTAATCTGATAGGTTTTCCTTTATAGTTTACCTGATGCTTTTGCCTCACAACTCTTGATTCTTTTCTTCGTCTTGACTTTAGATAACCTGATGACTATGTGCCTAGGTGATGATTTTTTTGTGATGAATTTCCCAGGTGTTTTTTTGAGTTTCTTGTATTGGGATGTCTAGATCTCTAGTGAGGCCAGGGAAGTTTTTTTTTTTTCAATTATTCCCTCAAATATGTTTTCCAAACTTTTAGATTTCTCCTCTTCCTCAGGAACACCAATTATTCTTAGGTTTGGTAATTTAATATCCCAAATTTCTTGGAGTCTTTGTTCATTTTCAAAAATTCCTTTTTTCTTTGTCTTTGTCTGATTGAGTTAATTTGAAAGCCTCATCTTTGAGCTCTGAAGTTCTTTCTTCTACTTGTTCTAGTCTATTGTTGACACTTTCCCGTGCATTTTCTATTTCTTAAGTGTGTCTTTTATTTCCAGAAGTTGTGATTGTTTTTCCTTTATAAGATCTGTTTCTCTGGAGACATGGTCATTCATATCCTGTATTGTTTTTTATATTTCTTTAAATTGGTTTTCACAGTTCTGTGGTGTCTCCTTGAGTAGCTTAATAATCAACCTTGTGAATTCTTTACCTGGCAATTCAGAGATTTTTTTCTTGGTTTGGTTCTATTACTGGGGAGATAGTGTGGTCTTTTGGGGGTGTTATAGAACCTTGTTTTTGTCACATCACCAGAATTACTTTTCTGATTCCTTCTCATTTGGGTAGACTATTTAAGTGGAAAAATCTGGAACTCAAGGGCTGCTGTTCAGATTCTTTTGTCCCACAGGGCGATCCCTTGATGTGGTGCATTCTCCCTTTTCCTAGGGATAGGGCTTCCTAGAGAGCCAGACTGCAAGGGTTATTATTGCTCTTCTAGAAACAGTACAAATTTCAAATCAAGCTGCAGTTACTTCTTGGAAACAGCGAGCAAGTTGTTTTCAGTTGGTTACTTTGTTAATTCCATAATAGCATTTACAACATAATTACTGTTGTTCTTCAGGGCTTGGACTGCCTTTGCTTTTGACATATTTGCTTGTGACATGACCAGTTCCATGCCCTTAACCTCCACACCTGTTTTATCAACTTCTTCCTCTTCACTCTCCTCTTGTACAGTTGGGGTCTGTGTTGTTTCTTAAATGTTTGAGATAGATTTACCTTGAACTTTGAATTTCTCAGCAGCTGCTAGCTGTGCTTGCTGAGATAAATCTTCATTTTTGGTTCCCCCCAAAACTATGTAGGTATCCAAAGCAGGGCTCTTGTAGACATCTGGTTTTGTGATGACAAAGAGGATATTCTTAGATTTCCAGATAGTGACTCTAGTAACCCCTGTAACCTGTCGAAGACCCATTTTGGACATAGCCTTCTGTGCTTTCTTTTCACTCTGACTCTGTTTTGCTTTACTGACTGGTTCTTCATTAATTTCAGCTGCTGCTGCCAGCTGGGCTTGTTGTGTGGTTGTCTGTGTGGAATCCTGTTCCATCACTGTCAGATTCTGCTCCAGACCCTCTGATTCATCACTGTCAGATTCTGTTCCAGACCCTCTGTCAGCCTGGGGCTGTGTCAACTCCTGTTCTGTAGCAGGGATGGTTCCTGTGGCTTTGCCGGACATTTTGCGCAGGGAATGCAGAATGCTTTGCCCACTTTTTGATGGTATTATTTGTTTTTCTCCTTGCTGATTTGAGTTTCTTGTAGATTATGGATATCAGTCAAAATATTGTTGGATGCATAGTTTGCAAATATTTTCTACCATTCTGCGGGTTGTCTGTTTACTCTGCTGATTATTTATTTTGCTGTACAGAAGCTTTTTAGTTTAATCAGGTCCCATTTATTTATTTTTGCTTTTGTTGCATTTGCTTTTGGGGTCTTAGTCATAAACTCTTTGTCTAGGCCAATGTCTAGAAGAGATTTTCCTAGGTTTTCTTCTAGGATTTTTTATAATTTCAGGTCTTAGATTTAAGTCTTTAATCCATGTTGAGATGATTTTTTATATGGTGAGAGATAAGAATCCAGTTTCATTCTTCTACATATGGCTATCCAGTTTCCCCAGCACCATTTACTGAACAGGGTGTCCTTTCCCTAATTTATGTTTTTGTATACTTTGTTGCAGATCAGTTGGTTGTAAGTATCTGGCTTTGTTTCTGGGTTCTCTGTACTGTTCCATTGGTCTATGTGTATACTTTTGTGCCAGTACCATGCTGTTTTGGCTACTATAGCCTTGTAGTATAATTTAAGTTGGTTAATGTGATGCCTCCAGATTTGTTCTTTTTGCTTAGGATTGCTTTGGCTATTTAGGCTTTTTTTTTGGTTCTATATGAATTTTAGAATTGTCTTTTTCTAATTCTGTGAACAGTCATGTTGGTATTTTGATAGAAATTGCATTGAATCTGTAGATTGCTTTGGGAAGTATGGTTATTTTTATGATATACATTCTTCCAGTCCATAAGCATGACATGTATTTCCATTTGTGTCACTGTGATTTCTTTCAGCAGTGTTTTGTAGTTCTCCTTATATAGATCTTTCACCTCCTTGGTTAAGTATATTCCTAGGTATTTTATTTTATTTTTTTGCAGCTATTGTAAAGGAGATTGAGTTCCTGATTTGAGTCTCAGCTTGATTGTTGTCAGTATATAGTAGTGCTACTGATTTGTGTACATTGATTTTGTAACCTGAGACTTTACTGAATTCATTGAACAAATCTAGAAGTCTTTTGGAGGAGACTTTAGGGTTTTCTAGATATATGATTATATTATTGGAAAACATAGATAGTTTGACTTCCTCTTTTCCAATTTGGAGACCCTTTATTTCTTTCCCTTGCTTGATTGCGCTGGCTAGGATTTCCTTCCTCTACATCTTTGCCATCACTTGTTATTTTCAGTCTTTTTAATTTTAGCCATTCTAGTGGGTGCATATTGGTGTTTCATTGTGATTTTTATTTGTATTTCCTTGATGACTAATGATACAGAGCATTTTTTCATGTGCTTATTTGCCATCCATGTCTTCTTTGGCAAAATGTGTATTCAAGTATTTTGCCTATTTGTCTTATTATTGAATTGTAAGCATTTTTTATGTACTTTGGATAGATGTAAGTTTTGCAAATATTTTTGCAAAAAGAGTTTTTTGAAGAGTAAAATGTTTATATTTTTGATGGAGTCCAATTTATCAAAAAAAAAAAAGTTCCTGCTTTTTGTGTCTTACTGAAGAAATCTTTGCCTAACCCAAAGTCATTAAGATTTCCTCCTGTGTATTCCAGAAATTTTATAGTATTAGCCCTCATATTTAGGTATATAATGCATTTTGAGTTGTTCTTTTCTTTTTTGCTTGTGGATGACCAGTTGCCCCAGGGCCATTTGTTAAAAAGATTTGTTTTAATCCATTGCTGTGGCACCTTTGTTGAAACCCAACTGATCATTTATGTGTGTCTAATTCTGGATAGTATGCTATTTCATTGATGTCTATGTTTATTGTTTCATAACTGCTGCACTATTTTATGACTGAAGTTTAGGAAGATAAGAGAAAGAAAAGCTTCAGGCAGCTCAGAAATAAAACTCTAATGAAAGGATGACCAATGGCACCCAAGTGTGTATTTTGGGGCATGCCAAATCACACTGACAATTTGCAGTGAAGAGAATTTCTATTTTGGGATTAAGCCTGCAATTAAGTTTTTCTATAAAGTTGCTTCTAGAATGCTCTGTGTCACCCTAACTCCCCAGGGGTACCTCTGTATTTAGGGATACCTAAAATAAACCAAACCTTGGACACTTACTCTGATCTTGTAGATAGGAAATGGCAGAAAGTTTGTGCATGTTGCCTATCAGAGATGGCACGCTAGGTGTTAAATTGCAATCTCTCTGCAGAACAAGTTCTTACCAGCTAAAGATGAGATAACCTTCTTGCTGATATGAAAGGTAAAAATACTTGTTGCTCCGTTTACTGGAAGTTTAGGATCCAATTTTTCTGTCTTTGATTAACAGCAGCATGACCTTGGTTATGAGTCCCTTACCTGAGATGCATCCCATCTCAGTGGGTAAACAGCATAATTTTGTCTTTATTTGCCACCTGCCGTCTATATAAGTAGATTGAACTCAGGAGCTGAATACAAGGCTGAGTCAGGTCAGAAGGGCATCAGTGTTCACAGCTTAATCTCTTCTCCAGAGCATATCCTCTATTCCAGGAAACAAAGCATGATTAAAAAAAATGGCTCTGGCTTCATTTGGAAACAGAGTGAGAGGGCACAGAGGAAATCATAGTTGGGCACAGAGGAAAGGTGAGTGGGTCACATGATATACTACCTGGCAAATTATCTGCGCCTAGGCTGTCCCCTTCCCCAACATCAGTATGGAAAATGTTCACAACCTTTTTTTTTTTGAGACAGAGTCTTGCTCTATCGCCCAGGCTGGAGGACAGTGGCACGATCTCAGCTCACTGCAACCTCTGCCTCCTGGGTTCAAGCAATTCTCCTGCCTCAGCCTCCCCAGTAGCTGGGATTGCAGGTGCATGCCACGACGCCCAGCTATTTTTTTTCGTCCTTTTTTTTTTTTTCTTTGAGACAGAGTCTTTCTCTGTTGCCCAGGCTGGAGTGCAGTGGCGCGATCTCGGCTCACTACAACCTCCGCCTCCCGGGTTCATGCCATTCTCCTGCCTCAGCCTCCCGAGCAGCTGGGACTACAGGCGCCCACCAACACGCTCAGCTAATTTTTTGTATTTTTAGTACAGACGGGGTTTCACTGTGTTAGCCAGGATGGTCTCGATCTCCTGACCTCATGATCCACCTGCCTCAGCCTCCCAAAATCCTGGGATTACAGACATGAGCCACCGCGTCCGGCCTTTTTCGTACTTTTAGTAGAGATGAGGTTTCACCATGTTGGGCAGGCTGGTCTCGAACTCCTGACCTCAGGTGATCCACCCACCTCGGCCTCCCAAAGTGCTGGGATTACCAGCATGAGCCTCTGTGCCCGACCAACTCCTCTGTGCCCGGCCAACACAACCATTTTCTTATACTTACTGAAGTTTAGTTGCTTATATTTCAGTTAGATTTTCCGAGCCACAGCTCTCTGTGGGCTGTATGCTCAGTGGATTTTTGTTGACTGGAATTGTTCTAACCACATTTCTTTAATATTAAATCCACTACACAAATTCTACCCTTGTCTTCAAATGGCAACATGGTAGCCCAATCAACAGGGGCCTTGTTATTTGGAGCAGAGGGCTCCTGGTGGTTGCTGCTCTCCTGACCTAGCTTATTCAGTCTTCCCAAGGTACGTGTCTGGGAGATAAGGGCTTACCATTCATGAAGATCATCTTTTGATGTTTATCTCCCCACCCCCACCCTTAATTGTGAAATTAAGACTGGCTATAGTAAAATTAGGAAACATGTTAAAAATCTAGAAAATCATCGTTAAAAAAATCCCCAAGTACTAAATTTATGCTAGAGTATACCTCAAATAATGAATATCTCAAGTGAAAAAACAATGTGCAGTATAAGTTTTTCCCCTAAATAAGAAAACTTTGTATAGGGTGTGTGTGTGTGTGTGTGTGTGTGTGTGTATGGTCAGGAGCTCTCCTCTAACACTGATGTTAACTCAAGAATAATAGGTTGATTATTAGCACTGAAATTTAATTTTACAGGTAGGGAAACTAGGGCCCAGAGCTATGAGGTGATCCTCCTAAGGCCTGGAATGACGAGGTGATTCTCCTAAGGTCCCACAGCCTCGATGTGGCAGTGTCCAGAAAAGCTCAGGTTCAGTGGTACCAATGGTTTTAGTCTTTCTGAGGTGTATTAGGCAGTTTCTTCAGAGAAACAGAACCACTAGGAGATATACATGTATTCTAGGAATTGGTTCACGTGATTATGGAGGCCAAGAAGTCCCATGATCTGCCGTCTGCAAGCTGGAGAACCAGGCAATCCAGTGGTGTAATTCAGTATGAGTCCAAAGGCCTGAGAGACAGGGGAGCTGGTGATGTAAGTCCTGGTCCAAGTCCAAAGGCCCAGGAGCCGGGAGCACTGATGTCCAAGGGCAGAAGAAATTGGACATCCCAGCTTAAGCAGAGAGAGAGAAAATTCATCTTTTGACTGCCTTTTTGTTCTATTTGGGCCCTCAGTGGATTGGAGGATGCCATCCACATTGGTGATGGTGGTCTTTAATGATTCTAAGGTCTCTTCTGGAAACACCCTGACAGATATACTTAGAAATAATGTTTTATCAGCTATCTGGGCATCTCTTAGTCCAGTCAAGTTGGTACATAAAATTAACCATCACAAGGGGTCACCTTATCTAGTATAAATGTGCATGGCATAGGCTTTGTTGTAAACTGTTTCTTTTCGAAAAGCTTTCCTTCTCCTATTAGAATTTTGCAAGTAAGGTGACCAAACATTCTGTCTGCACAGGACTCACAGGGTCTCTGACTCGGCACTTTAGTGTGAAAACTAGGGAATGTCTGGAAAGGCCAGGATGAGTTGGTCACCCTAGTTTACAGGGGTTTGCATCTATTCACCTGGATGGTTTTGCCATACATTTCCTGGTGACCTGTGGATTCCAGTCCAAGCTACGTGAAAGGAAACAAGACGACTCTATTGTATGGCAAAGAGACAAACTGTGGCTCTCTCTGGGTTGTGAGCTCACCTTAACCTAATCCTGCCTGTCCTTCCAGGGCAGCCCCCTCACTTCCTTTACCACCCTCCTGACTACCGTGGTTGTTGTCAACACCGCGTGGATGGATAGAACTGAATTCTATACTTACCATTTCACTTTCTGCTATCAAGTACTGTTGACTAAAGCTTCACTTAGAAAGGTTTTATCTTGGCAGAGGTATTTTAAGACCCTTTAGGGATCTTCATCAGATCCTTGTGTCCCAGGCAGGTTAAGATCACAGACTTTGGAACCAGACAGTCTAAGTTAGAACCCTGGTATTATGCTGCTGTCTTGGCTGTGTGATCTGGGCAAGTACCATAACCTCTCTGTTTCTTAGTTTGCTTCTATCAAATGGGGATGATAATAATAGTACCCAACCCATAAGAGTATTGTGAGATTTAACTTAGTTGATATACATAGAGTGTCTAAGGCAGCACTTTGGCTATGATGAATGAGGTCTCAGTAGATTCTTTCTTGGCTGACTGGTTTGAATGCATAATCATGAGGCTAATTCCTTTACCTTTGCTGTCCACGTGAAAGGTGTGCATACTGAAAGTGAGTATGGTTGTGGACAAGATTCCTGGCTGCCCAGGCTGTTAAAGTATTCTGTCTGTGTGGTTCATTAGAATTCTAACTGCAGTGGGGCTTGCCTTGAAATAGAATCTTTAAGCATGAGGCCATGTAATGGTGTCCGCTTGCAGATTACTCTGTATAAGTACACTTTTTCATCTTCTAACTCTCCATTTAATATCAGTATGTTAGCAATTAAAAATAGTTTAAAAGCACATTAATGATAACTAATTTCAATTCATTGGAATAGATTTTTATCATATTTGATGCATAATTTCAATTTTATTGCTGAGATAAAAGGTCAACTCTGATAGGTAACTGAAATAGAATATGTGCTTCACAGGAACTTTACCTTTAAGTTGTTATGTATCTTGGTGTAATTAATAAAACATTTCTTACAGCAGAATTGCACCACAGAGTGAATTCATGAACTTCCTGACTGTCAAACCAAATCAAGCTACTTCAATCCTTGAAGAATAAAACTGTTCAAATTGCAGTGGCTTGTAAATTCCTAGCTTTGGATGAAGGAATCTGCACTATCTTCGGAAGAAGGAATAAACATTTCCTTCCACCCAAAACCATATTCCTCTTTCTCCATCTCTAAGAAATCTGGCCACAGATGATGACAGTGTGAAATGACGCAGTCGCTCCTGTGCTTGCCTGACCAGCACTCTTTACCCTCTTCTTCTAGTAACAAGGCCCCTCTCCCTTCCCTGGGGTACAGCTCTTTCTTCTCCTCCAGCCATGTATTAGGGGCTGCCATTTATAGTACCCCGCCTCCCTTCCTACTGCAGTGGGCACCTGATCGACCTGCAATCCAGAGAAATAGAACCACTAGGGGATATAAATGTATTATTGGAAGTTGGTTCATGTGATTATGGAGGCCAAGAAGTCCCATGCTCTACCATTTGCAAGCTGGAGAACCAGGAGATTCCATGGTGTAATTCAGTCTGAGTCCAAAGGCCCAAGAGACAGGGCAGCTGGTGGTGTAAGTACTGGCCCAAGTCCAAAGGCCCAAGAACTGGGAACACTGATGTCCAAGGGCAGAAGAAATTGGACATCCCAGCTAAAGCAGAGAGAGAGAAAATCCATCTTTTGACTGCCCTTTTGTTGTATTTGGGCCCTCAGTGAATTGGAGGATGCCATCCACATTGGTGACGGTGGTCTTCTTTACGCAGTCTACTGATTCAAAGGTCTCTTCTGGAAACACCCTGACAGACATACCTAGAAATAATGTTTTACCAGCTATCTGGGCATCTCTTAGTCCAGTCAGGTTGATATATAAAATTAACCATTACAAGGGGTCACCTTATCTAGTGTAAATGTGCTAGATAAGAAAAGCTTTTGAAAAGAAACAGTTTAAAACAAAGCCTATGCCATGCACATTTATACTAGATGAGGTGTCCTGCGCTCCGTCTTAGTTTCAAACAACTGCTGTAATGAAATGCCACAAACTGGGTAGCTTACTACAACAGAAATGGATTCTCTCACAGTAGTAGAGGGTAGGAGTCTTAAAGCAAGGTGATGGTAGGGTTGGTTCCTTCTGGAGGCTCTGAGTTAGAATCTGTTTCATTTCTCTCTCCCAGCTTCTGAGAGTTGCTGGCAACCCCTAGTATCTCTTGGTTTGTAGGTGTATCACTCCAACCTATGTTCAAACTCCTCGCTTCTTATAAGGACACCAGTTATTGGACTGCAGCTCACCCTGATACAATACGACCCCATCTGAACTTGATTACATCTGCAAAGACCCTATTTCCAAACAAGCTTACATTCACAGACACCAAGAGTTAGGACTTGCATATATCTTTTGGGGGAACACGGTTCAACTCCCAACACCCTATTTCTCATAGAGATTGGTCCAGTGATAAGCATGTGACCCAAACTGGGCAGTGAGAGAGTTTCCCACTGGAGCTGGTAGGGGGCAGGCTTGACTCGCCACCTGAGAGTCTGCGTGACAGCCACGGGATGCTGGCCATTGTGGTTCCAGCCCTGTGGAGAAATCTGCCTGAGAATAGGCCGCTGATGTGCAGAGAAAAGCTGAGAAGAGGAGGCAACATCTTGATGGGGTGCTTAGATCCTTACATCCAGACACCTCTTTCCTTGGTTTGCCCACACGAACCGTTAAATGTGTGCTTTTCCTTTTTGCCTTCTTAAACTATTCTGAGATAATGTTTCAGTCACCTGCAACCCAAGGACACCAAATAATACCAATTGAAGACAGCATTTGAAGATATGGGCAAGGACCCTAACACAGAAATGTTATCTTCTAGAAAAGTCAGTGCTTAGCCAAGACCATTCCAACATGCCTGTACTGTACCTGGCAGGTAGTGACACATGTACAGGGACACATCCCATGTCTCAGGCCATGTGAATGCCCAGCTGGTAGTGTGGCTTTTCAGGAGGCTGCTCTGGGTCCTCACGATGGCAGACACAAGCTCTGACCTCACTTCATTTATTTATTTTTTTCCTCTCACAAGCCTATTCTGATCATCTATCATTTTAATATGAGTTTACAAAAGATGCATTTTCCTGAGTTCCTAAGAACAAAAGAATGATGTAGAATAATGTGCTTTCTCTTTTTTTTTTTTTTTGAGACGAGTCTCGCTCTGTCCCCCAGGCTGGAGTGCAGTGGCGCAATCTTGGCTCACTGCAAGCTCCGCCTCCCGGGTTCACGCCATTCTCCTGCCTCAGCCTCTCCAAGTAGCTGGGACTACAGGCGTCCGCCACCACGCCCGGCTAATTTTTTGTGTTTTTTAGTAGAGACGGGGTTTCACCGTGGTCTCGATCTCCTGACCTCGTGATCCGCCCGCCTCGGCCTCCCAAAGTGCTGGGATTACAAGCGTGAGCCACCGCGCCCGGCCATAGTGTGCTTTTTCTAAGATGACAAACGATGCTGCAAGAACACGTGTCTTTTTCAGTTGCCCTATTCATGGTAAGCATTCTAAGATGACATTGCAATGCCACTGTAAAACTGCCACTCAGTGCCATTCAGCAGGCAGGAGGCTGTCTTCCTGTGGCACCTGCAGGACAATTTTAGCTGCAAATAATGAGACCTGGCAAAAGGAGCTTAAATAATAAGGAGCTTCTTATCTTATGTAACAAGAAATGCAGTTGCAGGGCTTCCACATCATCAGTTCCTTGTTGCTTTCTCGCTTTCAGTTCTGCCATTTTCGGTGTGTGGGAAACATTCCCCCTCATAGTTGCAAAATAGCTTTGGGAGTTCCTGCCACTGAATGTGACAACATTTAGCAAAGGGGAGCAGTGTTTTCTCCTTTGTGTTTCTTTTTATTGGGAACAAAAACCTTTCTGTGAATTCTCCCACCTCTACCCCTGCCAGACTTTCCTCCAATCCCAATGGCTTGGATTGAGTCACATGCAATGTTTATTCCAATCACATGGGAGGGAATTGGATTCCCACAGTGGCTCAGTACTGAGCATTAACCCCTTGGGGCTGGAAACAGCCTGAGAAGCCAAGGACTCTCAACACCTGAGCAAAACTGGGAGCCAGTGAGCAACAAAGGGGGAAGGGCACAGTGTGGGTTGTGCCACAGCACTTCGGGGGCCTTTGATGGAAACTGACGTCAGTACCTAGCAAGCTGCCCCACAACTCCTTGGAGTCAGCGGCGCATGAGGTATTGGTAAAATATTAAATCTTGTGGAGTATTTCTTAGAAGAAAATGGATAGTGTTAAATATTTAATATAATTTAATAGAACATGTTAAATATATATGATGTATAATATAGGATATCCCATTTTATATTTAATAAGTTAATAGCATATTGAGTATTAATATTAAATGTCCCATATTATATTTAATAAATTAATATTTAATATGTTAAAAAGGCAAAAAATGAACTAGCAACCATCAGACTTAAGTAGAAAGAAAGTAGAATAAATGCAAATCAAATGTGAAGTAATAGGTTAAGGACAGACATTAACAAAATAGAAAACATTAGAATAACAATAGAAAAACATTTTCCTGTTGAGAGGATCAATAAAGCCAATTTGATTCTTGAGAAGACTAAAACAGATATCAAACTTTTGGTAAAAATGATCTAGAAAAGAAGAGAGAAACAAATAATATTAGAAATGAAAATATTAGGAATCAGACACTAAAATATAATATAAACCACTTTAAGCTTACAAACATTAAGTTTAGATAAAATGGACAAACTTTTCAAAAAATATAGCCTACTAAAATTAACTTAAGAAATTGAATATTGAATAGTCTTATAATCTAAGAAAATTGAACTATTTGTTAAAAGTCTTTCCACAAAAGATATTCCAGATGGCTTTTACTGGCAATTTCTGTCAGACATTCCAGAAATAAAAAATCCAAATTATATACAAATTATTCCAGAATATTGAAAAAGAAGGAACAATTCTCAAGTCATATTTTGAGAGTTGAATAACTTTGATTCCATAACCTGACAAGGGCTGAATGGGAAAGGAAGGTCAGTTAGAAACGTGATTACAAAAATCCTACCAAAAATATAAGCCAGCCAAATCCTGCCTCCATTAGTTGTGTAAATCATGAACAAGCTGGGTTTGATTTAACATTATAACATCAATTGAGGTAAATTATATTAATGGGTTAAGGGAGAAAAGTCTGTGATCATCTCAACCTGTGCCAAAAAAGCAGTTGATAAAATTCAACACTTGTTCATGATAGAAACTCTAAGCAAACCAAAGACTGACAGTGTGTTTGCTGGTCCATTGGCTGAGCAGCATTTTCTCAGAATGCTCCCTCAATGCTCAATGGAAGGCAGACGCCAAACTCCCCTGTTTTTTTGGGCTGCTTTCCCAATTTTTACCATGTGTGGTTGTGTGAATGTTTCTTGTATCTCTTTATATATAATTATTAATTAATTAATTAATTTATTTTTGAGATGGAGTATCACTCTTGTCACCCAGGCTGGAGTGCAGTGGTGTGATATTGGCTCACTGCAAACTCTGCCTCCTGGGTTCAAGCAATTCTCCTGCCTCAACTTTCCGAGTAGCCAGGATTACAGGCACCAGCCACCACACCTGGCTAATTTTTATATTTTTAGTAGAGATAATGTTTTGCCATGTTGGTTAGGCTGGTCTCGAACTCCTCACCTCAGGGGATCCGCCTGCCTCGGCTGCCCAAAGTGTTGGGATCACAGGCATGAGCCACTGTGCCCGGCCTGATCTTTTATTTTTTAGAATAAAAAATAGGCACATATATATGCCATTCTCCTCTTTACTTTGTTTCATTTGACATACTATAGACATATTTTCTCTTTTACATATATATACCTACTTCTCTTTTTAGTGGTTACATAGAATTTCATTGTCTATAAGCCATAATTCATGAACTATGTTAAGAAAAAATAATTCAGCCACCCGAAGACTGAGTGTAGCTTTTAACATGTATAGAATCATAATTAAGTTGGGGGGAATTAAAACCATATACCATAAAAAACTGGGCACTCAGCAGATTTCTGCCTCTTACAGAAAAATCTGGGCTCTTTACAGTTGTAAAACTACCACCCTGTGAATTAAGATTTGGGTGATTGTGACCACAGCACCGTTTGGAGGTCATCTTTCTGTATATAGGTATAAAAGAGAGAGAGGGCAAATCCAGCATTACTTCTGGCGATGTGATCGGATAGCGAGAACTTGACTACAAAGTCTATGAACTCAAGTGCTGTCATCCTAAAAAGTCTTGTAACCACTCCCACTCCTCCCTACACTCTCAGCGCCCCTGAAATTTGTTAGGCTGTTCATTTCAAGTCACACACAGAGTCTATGATTTCCAGTTTGGTGGACTGATTGAGGGGCATGAAGGGGCCAGGCAGTCAGGTTCTGGAATTGAAAGGCATCTGGGTGGAGGGAGAGAGAATCCAGTCCCTACCACACACCACTGCAGGTTTTGGCAAGTTGCTTGTGCTCCCCTGAGCCTCTCTTCCTCATCTTTAAAATGGGTAGGATGCTACACACCTTACATGGTGTTTGTGAGACCTAAAGATAAGCCTCCCTGTCCACAGAGGAGTTAGTTTAAGAATGTAGCAAATATCATTGTTTTCGGAAAACATTATTCCTGAGAATAGTTTTTACATGGAGTCAGGTGGTGTTTCTGTTTGTGCACATGCCTCACGATTAGAGTAATGGTGAGAAAGTTATTAAAAAACATAACATTTGGGCTAATCAGCTGTCAGCGTTCACCTGTCCTTTTCACTGGGCTGTTCCCACCAAGGCCCTTCCCTGAGCATTGAGGAACAATGGGGGCAGTCACTGGAAAATTCCTGGAAGAAACAGAGGGAGGACTTTAACCACCCTTCACGTCAATAACTGACTTAAAAATCCCAATTAGGCATTTCTCTCTGTCCCCAAAGTCCCTTGCCTTTTGCTCTTCCACTAGGGTTCTCTTTGCTTCCCTGTGTAGGGCTCAGCCTAACTTGCTCAGCCAGATGAATCAATGCAGGTAACAGATCCTGCTCTCACTTAGAAGCAGTTTAGTGACCTACAGTTTTGCTGGAACATAACATTTGAGGTCTCATCATACTTGCCCATTCTGAATTCTTAGCAAAATGTCTTTTCAACAAGATAAGATGTCATGCCAGTTGCTAAGAGAGGATGTTTCTTCCTCATATTTTTGTGTCAGCAACATTGGTTGTGGGCATGTGAAGCTGCCAGAAGCCTCTTCTTTCACTGTCGCAGCCCTGATTGCTGTTGCATCTGTTATCCTGGCCACCTCTGGCTGTCCTTGGTTACACGCAGCTGTTCCTGGTTACACGCAGATTCCTCCTAGACACCTCCAGTCCCCATGCTACTCCCCCCATGCTCCCTAAGCACTTGTCCTGGCTGTAGGGAAGTCAGTGTTGTGGCTTGAGAGCCAATCTGACTGGACTATTATTTACCCTCTGTTATAGCCCTGGAGCCAAGCACAGTAGCTACCCACGGCAGGTACCCAAAAATCTTTGTGGAGTAAATCCATGAATATCCACAGACTACCCAGTGTTGTCTATTCTCCACATAACCTACACTTTCTGGTTGTGGAAGGAAGAATGCATCACTTTCCCTACACTTTCTGGTTGTGGAAGAATGTATCAGTTTGCTAGAGCTACTGTAACAAACAGCACGCAACAGAAGATTTTTTTGTCCCACATTTATGTTGATTAAAAACTGACATAAACAAAACCTGTACAAAAAATATCCCAAATCCCATATCACTTTGAAGAGTCATCCTGAGAGACGTTATGACCTATGACTCCCCCCTTCCTCTGCCACAGCCATGTCCTCTTCCTCTACCACTGCCTTGGTTTCTTCCTGCCACAGAAATTTATTATTTCCCAGTTCTGGAGAGTAGAAATTGGAGATCAAGGTGTTGGGAGGATTGATTCCTTCGAAGAGCTGTGAGGGAGAATCTATTCCAGGCCTCTCTCCTGGCTTTTAGTGGTTTGTTGGCCAACTCTGATGTTCCTCGGCATGTAGACACATGACCCTGGTCTCTGCTTTCATGCTCACATGATACTTTCCCTGTGTATTAGTCCATTCTCGCTTCGCTATAAAGCAATATCTGATACTGAGTAACTTATTAAATAAAAGAGGTGTAATTGGCTCCCAGTTCTGTAGGTGATACAGGAAGTATGATGCTGGCATCTGCTTGACTTCTGGGGAGTCCTCAGGAAACTTACAATTATGGTGGAAGGTGAAGGGGAAGCAGGCTCGTTTTACGTGGCTGGAGCAGGAGCAAGAGACAGAGTGGGTGAGGGGGGCAGGGGCTACATACTTTTAGACAACCAGATCTGGTGAGAACTCACTATCATGAGAACAGCACCAAGGGGTATGGTGTTAAACCATTCATGAGGAACCACACTCATGATCCAGTCACCTCCCACCAGGCCCCATCTCCAACACTGGGGAATACAGTTTGACATGAGAATTGGTGGGGACACAGAACCAAACCATATCACTCTGTGTGTGCGCCTGTGTCTAAATTTTTCCCTTTGATGTGGACACCAGTCATATTGGACTAGGGGCCCACGCTACTTTAGTATGACCTCATCTAACTTTATATTGAGCTGCCTGTGGTCCCAGCTATTCAGGAGGCTGAGGCAGGAAGAATCTCTTGAGCCCAGGAGCTCAAGACTGCAGTGAGCTATGATAGTGCCACTGCACTCCAGCCTGTGCAACAGAGCAAGACTCCATCTCTAAAATGACCCTATTTTCAAATAAGGTCCCATTCTGAGTCCCCAGGCACTAGGACTTCAACGTATGTTACCAAACAGTGTAGTTACTTCCCTTGTTCTCAGTTCTCTGTTGCTGTTTCTCCATTTATGTCAGAAAAGACTGAAACTTTGATAGCTTTCTGTAAAGTATGAACACTGCTGAGGAGGCACATAAGGAGATGTTCCTTATATTTACATAGTTTTTGATTTTTGTCTGAAAATGACAACTGAGGTTGAGAATCTTGGTGGTCAGATAAACAGCACTATTCCATCCGGACCTTGCGTAATTCCTGGGAGTAAATCACTGTTTTCTCTTTGGGATTAGTGACTTGCATCAGGATACCTCCGTTTTAGCTGTGTGCTTTTGTGTAGTGAAATGCAGTGAGGTCTTGTGATTCCAGGGACACGAAAAAAAAAGAGTTCTTAGAAGAAACCGGATGGGATAGAAATAGCAAACCTTTCTGATAGAGAACACTGACGCTGAACACTGGACTCATTCAATCCTCCCCACAACTCTCCGCAGCCCCCCAAGAAGCACAAAAGAGCTGTCTGCGCCTCTTGTCACCACCCCATTTGCTGACCCTGGGTCGCTGCGCATGGAGCGGCCCGCAGGTGGCGCAGGAGGGACTAGGATGCCCATGTGGGCCCGGTGCGCGGCTCGCTGCTCTGCCTGGACCTCTCCGGAGTGGCCAAAGTGTAGAGGGAGAGAATTCGGAAGGTGCAGTGTGACCCTGGCTCCTCGCGCTAGCCCGCCAGCGCCCACAGTGTCTCTGAGAGTACACAGCCCCCTGGAGGAGCGCGGCTGCCTTCGTAGAGGGCCCTCGAGGAGCTCGGTGCTGGGGCTGCAGCTCTTGTGTGAGGCCGTCGTGGGTTGCAGTTAATTGTTGGATCTGTATTTCTGGTCGAGGAGCTGTACTGCTAAGATGTACGCTCCTGCCGAGAGCGCAGCTCCGGGTGTGACAGTTCAGTGCAGCTGGGGCGTGGCCCCTCCGCACGCTGGCCGGGCAAGGTCACCGCTCCTTCGCCAGCGGGGCCTGTTCCCTTTGGAGCTTCTCCAGCTTCGTGGCCTCCACCGGCCTGTGGCTGCTGGTCTCTGGGCAGTTGTCCATTCATTAATAGCTCCCTTAGGGGTTGGGGCAGAGAAAGTAAAAGAAGCAAAAAAACCTAGTGTTGAATTTGTCAGAATTGATGCTGGCAGAAGCGAGATTGGAGCAAATGGCTGCGATGCCTGGAGGGAATTTGCATTCACCCTGGCATCTGCGTGTAAGTCAGCACCCAGCACCCGGCCTGGCAGCATCTGTCACTGCTCCAGGAGCATCCAAGACAAGCCCACACTGGGTTCTGCTGGGAAGCCAGTATGAAGGCTTGGTCCCTAAATATCACTGCTAAGACACACACATTTTGCTCGGAGAGAGAGAGGGAGACAGGCTGGTTGTGCAGGACCTCTCTCTTCACCCAGAAGTGACAGAAAACATGTCCCATAGGATCCCAAGCCAGGGACACACCAGGGGGCTGGGGTGGTTTTCAGGGCCAGGTAAACATAACATTTCGTGCACAATTCCAGGGAGTTCACAGATCAGGTGGTCCCTCTCTGGTTAAGAATTTCTTATGGATCAGAACAAGGATCTCTGAAGGATATGCTCACAGAGTGGGCTGCTGGTGGGTGATTAGCTGGGGGTGGAGGTTGGTGGGGGAAGAAGTAGAAAGGGGACAGGCTGGATGGGGTGCGAGAAGAAGAGTCGAATCTGGCCAGCCTCACTGTCTTGCCCGGGGCTGATCTGGACATGTTACCTTAGGGCTGACTCAGTGCTGTGGTTAACAGGTCAGAGGTAACTGCCTCGCTCTTGGAGGAATGGGAAAAATGCTGGCCTGTGAGTGACCAAATACTGTATAGACGTACATGCATCTCCATTTTCTTCTCATTAAACTGGGGTGCCACCTTCCCAGAATGGCCTGTGGTTGGGAGGCTGGGTTCTGCAGCTGCAGCACTGCCTCGCTTCCCATCCAGCTCTGCTGCTTTCATTTGATATAAACACGAACATCTCTAAGCCTGGACAACCTCTTAATAAATGACAGGAATACATTGGAGAGAAATACAGCAGGGGTGGGAGTGAGGAGAAACTTTTAAGGGACTTTCCTGTTGAAGATCAGAACCTGCGTTCTCCATGCTGTGAGGTGATTTTTTTTCAACGAAGTGCCCATGTGGATCTGGCTTCTGCTTTCTGAGTTTGTGGATGAGACACACACACTCTAGAGTCTGTCAGAGAACATTCTAGAGAATAGAACTGGTCTCACCTGGGATCATGCAAGACAAATCAATAGCAGCTGTTAAGAAAATTGTATATAGGACTAGAGTCTTGGGAAACCACAAAATGCTAATGACGTGATTTAGTTTTGTGACTATCTGCCGTTGTGGATATGAATTTAAATCGCAACCTCACAATGTTGTGTCTACAGGTACAGGTTAAACTGAAGGAAGGTGGAAGGGTTTAAGAGCCTATCTGTTAAATTTCAAGTCTCAAGTAAGCCAAGTCAACGTGTAAGTCATTGCTGATTTGGAGCAAGTCTTTGTCAAATGTACCTGATTTGCTTTAGCATCGTGAGTTCTCTTAATTGATGCTTGCCTAATTTTGTGGGACTTGGTTTCGAATTTTACAACGGCTTTTGACTCCACTCCCCATTCTCGTACATAATAGGTACAACAACAATTGCTTGAATAAATCAGTAGAGTGAAAATATTTCTGTAGCTCCTGAAGACCAGATTCTGAATATGGTAAAGATGGTGGCAACCAAAGGGCCAAGCCAAAACTAGGTTCTACTCAGTCATTCGATCTCTCTTGGGAGCCTTTAAAATAATGAACCTACAGCTTTTTTGGGTTAAGGATCCCTCCGAGGGCTTGATGAAATTATTGCCCCTCTCTCTAGATGATGCAGGTAAACACACATTTTGTGCAAAATTCCAGGGAGTTCACAAATCAGGTGGTCCATCACTTTGGGAGGCTGAGGTGGGCAGATCACTTGAGGTCAGGAGTTCGAGACCAGCCTGGCCAACATGGTGAAACCCCGTCTCTACCAAGAATATAAAAAATTAGACAGGCATGGTGGCATGCACCTGTAATCCCAGCTACTTGGGAGGCAGAAGTTGTGGTGAGCTGAAATCACACCACTGCACCCCAGACTGGGTGACAGAGCAAGACTCCGTCTAAAAAAAAAAAAAAGAAGAAAGAAGAATTTCTTAATGCATCAGAACAAAGATCTCTGAAGTAAGAAAAAAAAGATAAAAAAAGAATTTCTTACGTGCAAACCTCTGTCTGTCTTATGTTCTCTGATATGAATAGAGATTCTGAAAGAGAGGAATGTTGTGTTTCTGACTTGAGGTAAGGGGAGGTGGACTGTCAGTAGCCTATCATTTTGATCAGTTTCCCCCTATCTGAAGATGTGCAAAAAATTCTAGAGTGAAGAGAGGAAGACAAATATGATGGTATCCAAACTTTAGGGCTTGTTCTGTTTACTGATTCTCTAATTACCAGTTTGGTGCATTTATTTCCTTGGTTTGTTTCTTTCCTTCTTCTCGAGGAAGGTAACAGTAGGAGATTTATTTGGGAACCTTGGACAGTTCCTAATGCACACATGGCATTGTGTTCTGTGCCTGCATCTCCTGAAATAGATCCCAAGGAAAAGCAGTCTTTAGAATAATAATACGTTTTCTTGTCAACACTGACAAATTGGACTTTTTTCCCCTACAGTATCGAGGAATTTCTGGGTGAAGAGGCTGCACAAATGTAGCTTTCAGATTTGCATTCAGCTTCTGATTCCAACTTTGCATCATTGCTTATGAGTTACTTTCTATGTACATTCAGATATGTCTCTTTCCTAGTCATTGTCCTGCACAAATGTTCAACTTGAAAAGAGTGTGTCTAAGGAACAGCAGTGTGTTCAGATGCTGTCCCCTCCTATGGCCCCATGTGGAAAGAATTGCACTAGGAATTGCATTATCTCTTCCACCCATTTAGCTTTGGACCTGCTTTAGCCAATTTCTGGTTGCAGGCAGCAGAGTTATTTTAAAGTCCTGATAAATTATTTTAGAAGTGAAGTGGTTTTTAACTCTAGGGTATTTCTTTCTGGGAGGGAAGAGTTGAGAGTCATGGCCTGGGATTCATAATTAACGTATCTCTCTTTTACAGTACATTTCCTTAGAGTAGGGTTTTATGTGGAGATGGAGCAAATATAATAAGGCTTGAGCCAGCAAAAAGTAAACTTTCCAGTGTTCTCAGATTCCCTGATTTGTTTAAAACTCAGGTCTTCCCCTGTGCAGGGGCTGGATCCTGAGTATGGATGGAGGTTCACATCCTAGAGGAGCTTGTGAGTGCTATGGTGCATGGTGTTTCCGTGAACCTGAGGGGCCTTCTTGGGGTGGGACAGTTTGCTCTCCCACACCCAAGGTACTCAACAAAAGGCAGACATAACCGTGGCACAACTTTAAAGAAAGAAGTTTGGGAGATGTTGATGTTTGTATTTTTTTTCTTATAAGAATGGACATAGGAGATGGTAGATAGAATATTGTGGCTGGGAGGTTTCCTGCTCAACTAAACCCATAGTCCTGTAATTAAATCTGTATCTCTTCAGAAGATTATGACCCATCCAAAGAATCCCACTCTTCACTTTTGAGTGATGTGGAGGGCAGCAGGCCTGCTCTCATAAATGTGTTTTTACTATAAGCATTTATTATACCATCCTCTTACTTAAGTGTTAAAATTTCCATATAGCATTTATTAAGGTAAATGCCTTGTTTTACAGAATTTAAAAAATTGAGGTGAAATTCATGTAAGATAAAATTAACAATTTTAAAGTGAAAAATTCAGAGGCATTTATACATTCACAATGTTGAAAAGTCACACCTTTATCTAATTCTAAAACATTTTCTTCACCCCAAAAGGGAACCCCTTATCCATTAAGCGGTTGCTCCCTATTATCCTCTTTCCCTAGCTCCATGTAACCATCAATTGGCATTCTGTCTCTATGAATTCACCTATTCTGATATTTAACATAAATGGAATTATGTAAGCCCAGAAATAAACCTCCACATATACAGCCAACAAATCTTTCATAAGGGCATTAGGACCACACAGTGGGGAAAGGATAATATCTTTAAAAAATGGTGCTGGGAAAACAATATCCATGTGAAAAAGAATGAAATTAGATTCTTACCTTACACCATATACAAAAATTAACTCAAAATGGATTAAAGACATAAATATAAGACTTAAAATCATAAAATGTCTAGAAGAAAACATAGAGAGAAAGTTCCTTGACATTCATTGGCGATGATTTTTTGGATATGACATCAAAAGCACAGGCAACAAAAGGAAAAATAAGCAAGTGGGACTCCATCAAACTAAAAATCTCCTGCACAGCAAAGGAAACAACTGGCAAAATGAAAAGACAACCTTCTGAAGTGGCAGATCAAAAGAGAAAAGAAAAAAAATTAAGAAAAAAGAAAAGACAACCTACGGAATGGGAAAATGTATTTGCAGACCATGTATCTTATAAGGGGTTAATATCCAAAATATATAAGGAACTCATACAACTCAATAGGAAAAAATCAAATACCTTGATTAAAAAATGGGTGCAAAGAACCTGAATAGACATTTTTCCAAAGAAGATATGCAAATGGCCAACAGGTATATGAAAAGGTGCTTAATGTTGCTAATCATGAGGGAAATACAAATCAAAACCACAATGAGATATCACCTCACACCTGTTAGGACAGTTATTATTAAAAAAAAAAAAAACCCAAGAGATAACAAATGTTGGTGAGGATGTGGAGAAATTGGAACCCTCGTCCACTGGGAATATAAATTGGTATGGCCATTTTGGGAAACAGTGTGGAGATTCCTCAAAAAAATTAAAAATAGAACTACCAAACAATCAAGCAATCCACTTCTGAGTATATATCCAAAGGAAATGAAATTAGTATTTTGAAGAGCTATCTGCATCTTCATGCTTATTGCAGCATTATTCACAATAGCCAAGATAGAAAGACAACTCATTGACAGATGAATGGATAAAGAAAATGGACTACTCTTCAGCCATAAAAAGAAGGAAATCCTGCCATTTGTG
Source organism: Hylobates moloch (assembly GCF_009828535.3). Classification (NCBI taxonomy): domain Eukaryota; kingdom Metazoa; phylum Chordata; class Mammalia; order Primates; family Hylobatidae; genus Hylobates; species Hylobates moloch. The sequence continues at coordinate 13,456,050 of NW_026652278.1, read as the reverse complement.
ATGACAGGGATGAACCTGGAGGGGACATTATGCTCAGTGAAGTGAGCCAGACACAGACAAATACTGTATGATCTCATTTATGTGTGGGATAAAAGAGCTGGACTCCTAGAAGCAGAGAGTAGAATGGTGGTTGCCAGAGGCTGAGAGGTTGGGGGAAATGGGGAGATGTTGGATAAGAGTACAAACTTTCAGTTATAAAACGAATAAGTTTTGGGGATATAATGTGCAGCAAGGTGGCTATAGTTAATGATACCGTATGATTTATTCGAAATTTGCTAAGAGTAGATCTTTTTTTTTTTTTTTTTTTTTTTTTAGTAGAGACAAAGTCTTACTATGCTGCCTAGGCTGGTCTTGAACTTCTGGACTCAAGCAATCCTCCCACCTCAGCCTCCCAAAGTGCTGGGATTATGGGTGTGAGCCACCACACCTAGCCAAGAGTAAATCTTAAGTGTTTTCACCACACACATGTGCACACACACACAAAATGGTGATAGTTGTGTTAATTCGATTGTGGCAATCATTACACAATTTATACATGTATGAAATCATCATGTTCTACACCTTGGAAATATAAAATTTTATTTGTCAATTGTACCTCAATAAAGCTGGAAAAATAAAAGAATAATGACCATTAAAGAAAAAAATGAAATTATACAATATGTGACCTTCTGTGTCTGGGTTATTTCACTTAGCAGAATGTTTTCAGGGTTCATCCACATTATAGTATATATAAGCACTTAATTCTTTTTTTATGGCTGAGTAATATCCATTGTGTGTTATGTTGATAACATTTTGTTTCTTCATTCATGTGTTGATGAACAGTTGGGCTGTTTCTACCTTGTGACTATTGAATGCCTTGTTTGAAATCAGACATGAGAGGATAATGCGACAACTCATATGTTGGTAGCATTCTCTTTGGGAAGAGTCACTCCACAGCACGTGGCAAGGAAACAATGACAGTTCTGTCTCATCTGTAGGAGACAGAAAGAGAAGCAAGTTCCTGTTAATTCACAAGTCGCTGAAATAGCTTTACTTTATTGCTCCCTTATTTCCCTCTGTTCGCAAGATGAATTAGACAAATCTTAATATACACTAATGAGCAATATTTCCAACCTGGTTGACATGGTTTTGCTGTGTCCCCACCCAAATCTCATCTTGAATTGTAGCTCCCATAATGCCCACATGTCATGGGAGGGACGTGGTAAGAGGCAATTGAATCATGGGGGTGGATTTATCCCATGCTGTTCTCATGATAGTGAATAAGTCACATGAGATCTGATGGTTTTATAAAGGGCAATTCCCCTGCACATGCCCTCTTGCCTGACACCACACGTGAAGTCTTTTTGCTCTTCCTTCAGCTTCCGCCATGATTGTGAGGGCTCACCAGCCATGTGGAACTGTGAGTCCATTAAACCTCTTTTTTTTTTTTTAAAATAAATTATCCAGTTCTGGGTATTTTTTCACAGCAGTATAAAAATGGACTAATACACCTGCTTTGCTTCACAGTTACCATTTTTACAAGTCATCAGCCATTTGGTAGAACTTAAACATTTCCTTTCACTTGTGTGCTTACCTTCCACAAAACATTGATTTCAATAGATTTTTTTTAAGTCCACTTTCCTCAAACAATTCATAGTGAAATTCTACAAATAAATCCCATTTTCTGTCACTTTTGGAGAAAGAAAGTCAAAAACAGAGGAAACCCTTACGCCTCAGCCTCAATTATTCTAATGGCAACACATTTTCAGTCTGCAGTGCATTCCAAGGCTTTACCACTGAGCCCTTTTTCTTGATAAAAAATGGGAGCTGACCTATTTTCCCCCATTAAATTTTGATACATTCTTTTCATTAATTTAAAATATCTAGACTCAGCACTTTTAAGACTTTTCTGTTTCTGGCCCAATGGAGAAATGTACCCCAAATGAGAAGCAGTGAAGCAGACTGCATGTTCGGACTCAGATGTGTTTTTTCCAAATCTATGTCAGTTGGTCTGAATGCAATTTTCATCGGACAATTGTTAGAGCATTGCTGTAATTTTTAGGGACATGTCCATCAGGAAGCCCAGGTGTGGTTGCATAGAACAGTGCCTATGTCTATTGCATCCAGAGGAAACCCTGAAGGACTCTTCCTTATCCTCCTAAGTCTTGATGATTTATAGTTTGCATTCTGGTCTCAGAGAATGTGTGAGTCCTGGTGAGCAGCATTCATAGCAGGGAGTGGGAGGAGGTGCAGACCTCACAAACCCCAAGGTGGTTTGTGCTGCTGCTGGTAATCTAGTTTGCAAACTTATTGCTTTCAAGAGATTCCTAAGGTGGTCTTAGATATATGGTCTTTGTCAAATTCCAGCTGAGAAGTGAGGATTAATGCACTCCAATCACTCCTAGCCTCAGGTTCCAGTGTCCAGTTTTATGACAGACAATGAGAGAATAAAGAAAGTAACACACATTCTTAGAGCAATAAAATAGTTGCTGGGAACATAATGAAATATAGTCACTTGTTTTTGGTCAAGCTTCTTATCATCCTTTTGGGTTCACATCACACCCATTCTCAGCCCCCTCCTTTTCTTCATTTGGCTTGTGTTTGGGTGTAATTGCACCCATTGATATGGATGATGGATGGTTTAGAATCTGATATCCTCGACTTGGTTCTGGGCTCTACCATTTACTATATGTAGTGTATTGAGCAAGTTACTTAATCTCTCTAAGTACCAATTTCCTCATCTATAAAATGGCAACAATAATGACTATTCAGGACTATTGTAAGGATGAAGTGAGATCATATATGGAACACTTACATATAAGTAAGACCTGCTTATCTGCTTATTATTGTTATTTAAATAAACACCAAGCAAGTCATTCAGCTTCAGTCATTTGAAAAAAGCATCCTGAGATCTGAAACATGAGATGATTCCTAATTAGTGTTTTTGTCATCAGGTAACATCAAGTCCACAATAATAAGTGTGGCCTTATGTTCCAGAACAACATAATGGTGATAAATGGAACAACCTCAAGTTCAATTGGAAAATCTGAGTGGGAGAGGGTGCCAGACAGTCTGAAGCAGGCAGAATGTGGGTGAAATAGATTGAAATCGACTCTGGAGAAATAGGATTCCATGGGCAAGGATAACTGCTCAGGAAATTAAAAAATGTATGTATAGGTGACAATGATTCATATCCATTACATTGGTCACCAGCAAGAATTCACCTTCTTGATAATTTGTGTATGTGTCCAATATTTATTGAATTCTCCCAACCAGCCATGCAAATAACTGACACTGGGGAATCAAGTTTCTGGCCTTGAGGAGCTCCTGGTTTCACTGGTGAGGAAGATGGCAAAAAGTGTTGTACAGAACACTTTGGAAGCACAGAGGTGGGGCATCTAACCCAGCATGGCCCTGAAGTCTTGCTGGGGTAGGGGATCCATGAGCTGAAGGTTAAAGAAAGAAGTAGGTGGCTCACACCTGTAATCCCAGCACTTTGGGAGGCCAAGGTGGGTGGATCACTTGAGACCAGGAGTTCAAGACCAGCCTGGCCAACATGGTGAAACCGTATCTCTACTAAAAATACAAAAAATTAGCCAGACGTGGTGGTGTGCACCTGTAATCCCAGCTACTCTGGCAGCTGAGGCATGAGAATTGCTTGAACCCAGGAGGCAGAGGTTGCAGTGAGCCCAGATTGTGCACTCCAGCTAGGGCGACAGAGTGAGACACCATCTCAAAAAAAAAAAAAAAAGTAAAAAAGAAAAAAAAGTAGGAATTAAGCAGGTGAATGAGCCAGGTGATGTGGGGGCAGGCAATGTCATTCCAATGAATTCTCTCTGCTGAAGCCAGCTCAGCTGGTTGTTGTTACTTGCAGCCAAAAGAATATTAATTAGAAGAGACATTCAATGAGGCAAAGATGATTGTTAGAGGAACATGAAGTGGTAAGAAGAAAGTGACTTTTCAAAAAAGTAAGTAAACGAAATCTGTGTCAACAAGGAAGGAGATGTGCTAGAAGCTGGCCACCAGGCACAGAGATGAGGACCAGCATGGCGAGTAGGGGAGCCATGAGCCTTTGATGTTGCTGGTGCCCAGAGGGCAGGACTGGGGCAGGGAGGGGGAAGTGAGCAATGTGGCATAGCCACAATGTCCAGGTCTGGGACTTGATCTGTGGGTGGCAGGAAGTCATAGAAAGCCTTCACTCACAGAAATGATGGAATCCGATTTCTGGGCCCTGTTAATTTTTTTTGTTTTAATTTTAGAAAATTGCTTATTTTTCATTAGTTTCTCTCTCTCTCTTGTCCTTCCACATGTTCAACAAAATAATAATTGTGGGACAGAAATTAAAGATGATTTCTCTCTTTTGTGCTGGTAGAGTGATTACAGCTTTGCAAAGCATCTTCCCATCTGTCACTTCATGGGCTCTTCCTGAGAATACTGTCATCAGCTGTGAAATTTTGAAGTCTGCTTTTCAGCTCTAAGTAAGGGAGGGCATCCTCTGGGGCCAGTACAGCTGATTGGGTTCACATGAACAATGGCGGAAGGTCAAATGTCACTTATTCGCTTATGGTAATGCAGTTATTCATTCCTTCCCTACCTAGCTTCAATTTTAAAGATTGGCCTCTTTCTGCATGTTCCCAAGACAGGTGTCAATCCAGTTTTCTTTTTCACAGTAACTGCTCCTTTTCTTCATCTTGACATCACTAGCACCAGGGAAGAATAATATGCCCATGGTCCCTTGCCTGACACTCATCCTCCAGCAGGTCCATCTTTGGAAACATGGATTTGGTCTCCTTACTTTTCTTAGGGGGGAAGGGAATCACTTTGCTCTTTTTATTAAGTTCCTCTAATACTCATCTTTGCTTCATTGAATGTCTCTTCTAATTAATACTCTTGGCTACCAAGTACCAAAAATCCATTTGAGCTAGTTTCAGCAAACAGAATTCTTTGGGGTCCATGGCGGAACCCAAGATCAGGACCATGGTTGGGCCTCAGCATAAACCAGAGCCAGGATGCAGTATCTAGAAAATTGCAGCCAGCAGCTCCTGCAGCTATAGTCCTACTTGCCCTCCTGTAGGGCTGAGCTGCCTCTTCTGGTCTTCATTCCAAATTCCTGGGCTAGATGGTGTTGGTCTGTGGTCAGGGGGATGGTGGGAGTTGAAGGTTGTGCTGTATGAACATAGTCATTCCCACGGTAAGCCTATCGATGGAGAAAAGGGCAGCTACTCAAAAATGGTCCCAGGCAGAGACCAATCAGGCAGTGGATTCAGCCATATGAAATTACAGTTGGGCTATGTTTTTAAGTAGAGGCTGGAAACTTTTTTTCCCTCCTTTTCGCTGGCATTTGAAGGGGAAAACAGATTGTCCTTTCTGAATCTCTTAAAAGGCATTTCAGTTATTATATTTATTATTCTCTTCATTTTCTTTGCATGGATCGCCTTCCTCTTGACTTTCTGAGCAAAACATTCTACAATCGTTTCCTTTGGCTCTTTCTTTTTACCTTAGGCATAGAGGTAAGTACGTGTGTGAGTGTGTGTGTGTGTGTGTGTGTTTGCAGACTGAGTTTAATTTGGTGTTCAGACATGTCTGAGCATTTGTGACAATAGAGGGGCAGAGGGCCACTGACTGGAAGAGGAGGGAGGAGAGATTTTTGCATTGGTGCTGATGAAGAGCCTGGATTGAGGAGGACAACAGGGCTCATGCCTTGCACATTTACCTTCAGTTCAGATTCAAGAACTTGATCTGAGTCCTGGGGAGAGTGTGGCTGCTAGCAGAAGCCGTAGGAACCAGTGAGGTTCTGGGGTCTAAGTTGCGCTCAATGTGCAGCACAGTGAGGGGGGCACTGTTCCTTATCCTGCGTGGAGCATAGTGTAGCTCAGGTGTGGTGAAGACCCCAGGGGACTTCAAGCAGTCTTGGCTCCTCCAGGGGAGCAGAATCAAGAGTATCAGGTCTCGGCATGGACAACCAGCTCTACTAATGGTGCTTAGTTGTGCCAAGAAATGGAAGAAACCCAAATCAAACTGGGTCCAGCACAAAGGAAAATTGATGCTTTTACCTGTCCAGCCCAGGGACTGAGCTTCAGGCCTGGATGGATGTACAGGTTCAGGTGATGGTACTTGGGCTCTCTGTCTCTCTGAGTATTGTCTTCCTGAAGAAAGGCTTTCTCCACCTAAAAAGAAAAATGGCTGACAGTGCGCTAGATTCACATCCTCCAGGGAAACAGACTCAGTGGAAAGATAGCTTTTCATCTCCCAGTATTTGTTGAGAAGAATTCTGGGTGACCAGGCTTGTGGCAGTGCCCACTCCTGGACCAACCATTGTGCTGGGGTATGGGATACCATGACCAGCTGAACCCAGGTCGAGTGCTTAGACTTGTGGCTGGAGTGCTGTGATCATAGTCCCACCAGCTCCACAGGGAACAGGGAAGGGTCCTGAGCAAAGAGTACACTCATTTCCACTGCAGCATGATCCTGAAAGGCATCCTCTCGGTGGCCACCCACAGGGAGGTGCTACCTCAAGTGACTTTTTGAGTAGCAGATGTCAAAGAGAGGAGGACAAAAGGTACAATGTTGAGAGGACCATACATGAGCATGTCCCAGCCAGCCCTGGGAGTGCAAAAGGGGCCGAGGCCCCCACTAGCCTGTGAAATCTGAGTGATCCTTATGACTGGACCCCACTGGTGGCTGGCTACAGTCTGGAGCAACCCGGACAACTCAGATGATCTTCATTGATGGCCTGGATTATTTCAGTTTTTGTAATCCCAGAGAGTGGGAAAGAGCACGTTTTGGGGAGGTGTAGGAGGAGTGCCTGACAGTGTAATTTGCACATCTGATATAAATGTGAAATGAGTCCAGTCAGCTTGGCCATGCAAGAATCTCCAGAAGAGTTTCACTATGTGTTTGGGTTAAATAGAGTTTAACCCAGCTGGGGTTCTGAATAGTGAAAAAATGTTTGGGCCAGTGGATCAGAAAACCTTTGCTAGAGTGGAAGCACTAGAGTTTGTGTCTTAGTCTATTTTTGCTGATATGACATAATACCTGACTGTTTATTATTTATAATAAACAGAAATTTATTGACTCACAGTTCTGGAGGTTGAGAAGGTCAAGATCAAGGGACCAGCATCTGGTGAGGCCTTCTTGCCACGTCAGCCACGGCAGAAGGCTGAACTCACCCTTTTATAACAGGACCAATCCCACCCATGAAGGTGGTGCTCTTTTGGCCTAAGCACCTCATAAAGGTCCCACCTTTTAATACAGCTACAATGACAACTATACTTCGACATGAATTTTGGAGGCAACGAACATTCCAACCATAGCAGTAGGTGAGTAGAAGGATAGGAAAGGATGGACAAAGATTTGGATGTTTGACTTTGAGATTGGAGGAGGCACTATTATTGATGACTCCAGTTGTGAGGCTATGGTGCAGTGAAGGAAAAGATTATTGAAAATAAGATTAAAGGAAAAGACTGAAAGGCCAGAGTTTGGGATGGGGCATCCAGTGGATGTTGAAATCACGGAGAATAATAACAGCAGTGGGAAGAGAAAGGGATTGAGACAAATGCTGCATGAATGGGGAGGAGCGACCGGGAGGTTGGTAGATAGAAACTGTATGGAACAGTGAAGACTGATGCTGGGGATGTTCTGTTCCAAGAGCTTGCACCTCCAGGCTTTGAGGGATGTGAAGTGCAGAAGGGAAAGCAGCACCCCTTGAGGGACCGCAGCCCAGGCTGCCTCCCAATGGTCACATCGAATGCTCACTGCACAGCTTTGCCTCCCATGTGAATGGCATCCCCTGACCTTTTCCAACATGGTGGCCCTGGCTTTAGGGAAGGGATATAATTAGAGATTGCAGGGGATCAGAATATGTCACCCCAAAATATGCTGCTTTGGCACAGGAATTATTTTGAGAGGGAGGCAAATGAGAGCCAATGCAGAAAGAAGGTTTCCCAGAGCTCCCCTTATCTTACTAAAAGCAGGTACTGCTGAGAAATAAGGCCGCCATAAATCCCTCTCCCAGGGAAGTTTTATGGCCATGAAGAAGAAGGAGTATCAGCACCAAGATGGGCTGCACAAACAAATCTTACTAAATTAACCTTATCTTCCATTAGTTTCCCCCATATGTTTACCTTTCCATGGGTCTGCTGCCCCTAAAAGCTTACATGCCTTTTTCTTTGTCTTGTAATTTTTCTAAAAATGTATTGTTCTTTGTTAAGATGCTAAACAAGCCCCAAGATCTAACGACCACGTTGAGTTTCTTATCACTGTTTCTTATCTGTGTATGCACGTTGCATGTGTTATACACTCTGTTATTTTCTTGTTAATCTGTCTTTTGTCAGTTTAGTTTCCAGGGCTCCAGCCAGAGACCCAGGAAAAAAATTTTTTCGTCCCTACCAGACCATCTGATTTCCAGAGGAACAAGAAGGAAATGCTCAGAGAAGAGGGTGAGGGCTTTGAAGGGTGTCTTGGTCTGTTTTGTGTGCTATAACGGAATACTACATACTTGGTAATTTACAAAGAACAGGAATTTATTGGCTCACACTTCTGCAAGCTGAAGTCCAATATCAAGGGGCCAGCATCTGGTAAGAGCGTTAGAGCTGTACCATCCCATGGCGGAAGGTGGATGGACAAAGAGCACAAGACAGTGAACCCACTCCTGCAAGCCCTTTTCATGGTGGTATTGACCTATTCATGAGGGCTGAGCCCTCTTGACCCAACCCTCCCATTAGGCCCCACCTTCCAACACTGTCACATTGGGGATTAAGTTACGAATTCTGGGGGATACATTCAAACCACAGGAGGGGTTGTGTTGATAACGGATGTGAATAGAAGGGCTATGGGGGTTAGTGAGGTGAGAGATGGTGTAACAGAGAGGATGCATGGAGTAGAATGTTGAAACTCACCCAGGGCACACACTAAAAAGAGAGTTGCCCATGTAGATAGCAGCTCCGTTATAGATCACCATCTTCCACTTGGAGCATCCAACCTAATGAGTTTGCCTAGATGCTCATACTGGAAGCCACTGTGTGTTTTCTTTGTCTCTGGCATCATGGAAGACATCTTTCCTAATAGACTACCCCATAGATTTCTTGCTTGGTGTAAATCTCAGTAGTCCTGGGGCTGACCCTAGGAGCCTCAGAACTAAACCCTGGAAGTCCTACACAGTCTGTATTTTAAGCCAGGCTGTCCAAATATACCCCCATATCACTGTTTTTATGTAACATGGCATCAAACTGTCAAAATCTTAATTCTGGTTGTATAGATTCCCTGCCTTATTCCAGAAAGGATTATGAGACAATAATAGATTTAGTTTAACAAGATAAAAACAGGTGAGTAAAGAAATGGAGGTCAAAGGAAAGTAACTTTATCAAAAATCCAGTGAAGCCCAGGGTAAGGTTAGCACATCAAGTGTGCATGATATGGTTCCAAAAGTGTGGCTATGAGCTCCTTAGCCTCAAAAGCACAGGCATAAATAAGATTCGTGGCACATAAAAGATTAAAAACAAGCCAGTGTTCAGAAAAGCACTGCTATTTTTGTTACAGGGGAGCTGAGAGATTTCTCTTGTGGGTCTTCAAAGGATACCCAGTGTGATGTAGCAAATAATATCCTCAAAAACATTCAGAGAGAATATGTAATCATACAGAATAATGACTTTCCCAGGGTTGTGTCTCATAGTATCTTTCAATGTGGGTCAACGGTAGAGTGAAAAAGTATAGTTTAGTAAAAACTTTTATATGGAAACAAAAAATGGTTCAATTTTTCTCTCTAAGGGTCTAGCTGATGCAAAAAAAGTTACATTAAAAATTAAAGGAAAGAATCCAGGCGGGTTGGCTCATGCCTGTAGTCTTAGTGACTACAGGAGGCTGGGGTGGGAGGATCACTTGAGCCCAGGAGTTGGAGGCTGCATTGAACTGTGATATCATCACTGCCCTCCAGCCTGAGTGACAGAGTGAGCCTCTGTCTCATAAATACATAAATAAATAAAGTTAAAGGAAAGAATATATGGCACATTCTCCAGGCAGCCCTTCATCATATTATTTCTGGCAACTAAGTGGGAGTTGCTAAATATGTAGCAGTGAGTTTGATGTCTGTCCTCTGACAAATAGCTACAGAGCATCAACTAAGTCACCCTGGGCTGGAGAAAGGGTAGGCATCCTTTTAAGACAACAGCAGGATCTGGCCAGGACTTGTGCCTGAACTGAGGGCTGGCTCACTTGCCCAGGGCTCACAGAAGTACTTGTCTGCAGGGTCAACACTTTCCTTGGAAGGCAATACTAGATCTGTTCTAACACACAGATAAGAGGGTGATTAAAACTCTAAAGTTTTACGTGAATCTTAGGAAAATATTGAAAGCAGGTTTATTCATGCTGAGCGTGAGTAGGGTCCTACATTGTACTCAGTGTTAACAGTAGAGACAAACTCCTTGCCTTTGTGAAGCCTCCTTTCTTATGGGAGGAGGATGGAGAGTAAAGATGTAAATGAATGAACAAATAAAAAGATAATTATGGCTGGGCATGGTGGCTCACACTGTAATCCCAGCACTTTGGGAGGCTGAGGCGGGCGGATCATGAGGTCAGGAGATCGAGACCATCCTGGCTAACACAGTGAAACCCGTCTCTACTAAAAAGCCAAAAAAAAAAAAAAAAAATTAGCTGGGCATGGTGGCACGTGCCTGTAGTCCCAGCTACTTGTGAGGCTGAGGCAGGAGGATTGCTTGAACCTGGGAGGCAGAGGTTGCAGTGAGCCGAGATCGCACCACTGCACTCCAGCCTGTTCAACTGAGTGAGACTCCATCTCAAAAATAAAATAAAAAGATAATTACAAGTTTTGTTCAGTGGAGGGAGGGAGATGGGATGATGAGAGAGAGGAAAGTCCTTACATGAAGTGAGGTGTCCTAGGTGGGGACACTGAGGCTGGGACCTGCATAAGACACTGGTCTTGCAGAGCCAGGAAAGGAGCCTTCTAAGATGAGGCAGTGACAAGCAGGCAAGGCTTAGTGTTGAAGGAACTGAGGGCAGACCTGTGTGGCCAGAGCCCAGGGAGGAATGGGAGAGGTTGTGAGACAAGGCTTGGGGGTAGGGGGAAGGGCCCATTGGAGGAGGACTTGGGGGGCCACAAGACAACCTTGAACTTTAAGCATTTTACCTTCTTTGTAGAGTTTCTAAAATAACTTGGTTCCCAAGTATACCCTTGGGGAATTCAATGAGTAAATTCACTGTCCAGATTGGTTAGTATAAAAGTTATGGTTTAAAGTGGGAGACAACATAGTGACTTTTATGGTATGTGGATTTGATCTCAATTTTGAAAACATCATAAGGGCAAGGGTCACATCTTAGTGTTCAAAGTGGCCATATAGCCAGTTGGTGCTCAATAAATGACTTTGATGATTATAAAAAATAGTTGCAGGCCCTCTGGTATGGTTTGGCTGTGTCCTCACCCAAATCTCATCTTGAATTCCCACATGTTGTGGGAGGGAACTGATAGGAGGAGGTAATTGAATCATGGGGGCGGGTCTTTCCTGTGCTGTTCTCGTGATAGTGAATAAGTCTCATGAGATCTAATGGTTCTAAAAAATGGGAGTTTCCCTACACAAGCCCTCTCTTTGCCTGCCGCCATCCATGTAAGATGTGACTTGCTCCTTCTTGCCTTCTGCCATGATTGTGAGGCTTCCCCAGCCATGTGGAACTGTGAGTTCTCCATTAAACCTCTTTCCTTTGTAAATTGCCCAGTCTTGGGTACGTCTTTATCAGTAGCATGAAAATGTACTAATACATTGTCTATAAAAAATAATAATTTTGACTTTGGAAGAGTTGATAGTTCTTCTGCTAGTCATTATCTGGCATGGCCACTGGTCTCCTTTGACCCCTCCTTGTGTGTGACAGGATGCTGTGTGTCCAGGGAATGCTGACTTTTGGTTCAGAAGTCAGGGCTGTTGTGAGGGGTTTCAGCCATTCCTCAAGAGATATGAAGTCATCAGGGACCGAGTAAAAAAATAAAAAGGAAAAGGGTGGGAGGGCAGAACATACTAGAAAAGATCTACTTTGTTAAAGGGAAATTCTTGTGAGTCCCAGTGGTCGAGGTAGTGATGAAATAAATGATAAAGCATCGAGTCATGCTTACCCAAAGTTGGCATTCTAGACTCTTTTAAAGGGGGTTTGATTCCCTTCTTTTAACTTGCACACATCCAGAGCTGAGTCTCTGTCCTTCTAGGGCTGTTAAAGTGGCAGTGGCAGCAGGGTGAACGTGGAGTGATGGTATGAGCTGGAACTTCAGTGCTTGAGTCCTTGCCAACTGTCACCCTCTCCTGATGAGGTTTCTAAGAGAAGCACATGCCTGGAGCACACGGCTGGCCAAAACACACTCTTTGACGGTAAGGGCTTGTCCCAAACCCTGGTGAATTCTCCTGTTGAACAAGGCGTCTTTTGTGTAGAGGAGATAGCCTGCTGCTAAATGGTTTTCTTTTCCTTTTCCTCCAACTGCACAAGCTCCTGTGATACCTATGGTGATTCTGTGCAAAGGAAGCAAGGAGAAGAGAGACTCCCTGTAAGGTCTATGCAGCATATGCAGCACACATCTAGCCCTTCCAATGCAGGTCTTTCTTGGTGGCACACTTTCTACATGGGGGCAGCCCTTGCCTGCCCTGCCTCAACAGAGAGATGGTGGGAGGAGGTGGGAGAGGGAGGAGAGGAACGGGGAGGGAGAGGAAGGAGGAGGGGAAGGAGGAGGGAGGGGGGGAGGGGAGAGGTCCTAATATTTTTCTCTTGCAACTGGACCCCTACTCTTCCACATATGCAAGTGGTTTCAGGAGTCCTTATAAATAGTTTCTCCAAAGTAGATGAAAGCAAGTGTTCTGCTTTCTTGTTTTGTTTTGCAGACACCTTTTTCTCAGTGAGTATAGAGTAGTCCCCTCTTATCCACAGCTTTACTTAAAGTGGTTTTAGTTACCCATGGTCAACTACAGTCTAAAAATATTGATATTTTAAGAGAAAGAGAGAGACCACATTTACATAACTTTTATTACAATATATTGTTATAGTTCTATTTTATTATTACCATTTTTAATCCCCTGCTGTGCCTAACTGGTAAGTTAGACTTTGTCATAAGTATATATGTATAGGAAAGAATATAGTATGTATAGGGATCAGTACAATCTGCAGGTTCAGACATCTGCTGGGGGTTTTGGGACATATTCCCCACAGATGAGGGGGACTGCTGTGATACAAAGGGAAGCTTCTGCAGGGGGCAGTTAACAATCACAAATGCGAGGGGAGAGGCCGGTGGGCTGCCGATGGGCTGGGTGGGTATTTTTGATTCCAGCCCCTTCTCTACTGTGTTGAATCTCTTCTCCAGGTGGCAGATAAAAGCCCCATCATTCACTTACCCATAAGAGCTGGTTTGTGAAGCAACGTTCTTCAATTATAGGTACTTTTCTCCCTCTTCTTTGCTTACTTTATTTTTAAATTCCAGAACAGAAAACAAAGGTGGTTAGTAGTGCCAGCTCTCAGAGGTGGACAAATAGATTGCTCTTTGAAAGACCTATTTTTTGTTTAAAGTAACATTGTTACAAAGTACAGGCTTTGTTGTAAAATATTCTGTCAATACTAAGGTTGATAGAGTTCTAGAGTACAGTGGCTTACTCTCTCCACAAATTCCACTCCCTTTGCAGGGAAAAGGACTGGCAATGATTGATGACTGTGCTTTCAAACAGTTTCCTGTGCATCCATGGACACTCATATCCGTATATGTACACACATACAGAGTTTTTTTTAATGTTCTATGTAATTATTTTTTTGTATTTGTTTTTACTTACAAAAACCTTTTTATTTTGAAGTAATTATAGATTAACAGGAAGTTGCAAGGATAGTGCTGTGAGGTCCCCTGAACCCTTCACCCACTTTCCCCCAATATCAAAACCAGCAATGGACATTGGTACAATGTGTGTGTATTTCTCTGCCATTTGGTCACATGTGTAGATTCATGTAATCACCATGGTGATCAAGGTATAGAGTATTGTCCCATCACCACTGCTATGGCCTGGATGTTTGTGCTGTCCCCAAATTCACACATTGGAACCTAACCCCAGTGTGATAATATGAAGAAGTAGGGCCTTTGGGAAGTGGAGCCTTTATGAGATGGATTAGTGTCCTCATAAAGAAGAGATCCCAGGGAGCCTGTTTGCCCTTCCACCCTGTGAGGACCCAGCGAGAAGGCACCATCTGTGAGGAAAAGGGCCCCCACTAGACACTGAATCTGTCTGTGCCTTGATCTTGGACTTCCCAGCTACCTGAGCTATGAGAAATAAAATTTTTTTTGTCTGTTTGTTTATAAGCTACCTAACTTACAATATTTTTGTTACAGCAGCCCAAATGGACTAAGATAATTATAATAATCTTTGTGCTACCCATTTATAGTCACACCTACTTTCCCTCTCATTCCCCAACATCCAGAACCTCTCGTGACTGTTTTTTTGTTTTTGTTTTTGTTTTTTTTGAGATGGAGTCTTGCTCTGTTGCCCAGGCTGGAGTGTAATGACACAGTCTCAGTTCACTGCAACCTCTGCCTCCTGGGTTCAAGCAATTCTCCTGCCTCAGCCTCCCGAGTAGCTGGGATTACAGGCACATGCCACCATGCCTGGCTAATTTTTGCATTTTCAGTAGAGACGGGGTTTCACCATCTTGGCCAGGCTGGTCTTGAACTCCTGAACTTGTGATCTGCCCGCCTTGGCCTTACTTTGGGATTACAGGCTTGAGCCACTGCACCTGACCCCCGTTTTGTTAAACACATGCATTGTTACATACTACAACTGTTGATCCACAATTTGCTTTATTCTCCTAACAATTAGGCCTAGAGAGTTTTCCACGTTAGTATTGAGATTGGTCTGGGAAGGCCTAGCCACTGCAGGTTATTCTGTGTGGGTGGTACATCACTACTGAGGCATTTATAGGTTAGGTTTTGCCCCCCATGCTTTGGTGATTATCAACAGCTGCTGCATTGAGTATCTTCTTGCGTGGATCTTTGTGTATTTAATCGCAAGTATGTGTGAGGATCAAGTCCTATGAGAGAAATTTCTGTGTCAAAGTGTTTGTGTATTTCTTTGGGGATACTGTCACCACTGGCTTCTGAAAAGGCAGTATCAGGGCACACTCTGAACTGTAGTTTATGAGGGTGGGAAGTCCTGCTTTCTGGGGTGGTTATTAAAGGCTGGTAGCAATTTTTATTTCATATTTTTATTCTTTCCCTTTGAGTGGAATAGGATCTCGGGCAGTGTATGACTGCGTTGGGGTGGATTCTTTTTGCAGTAATTTAGGTTTTCTACAAGTGTATTGGTTTTCTAGGGCTCCTGTAACAAAGAACCACGAACCAGCTCTTAGAACAACAGAAGTACATTGACTCACAGTTCTGGAGGTCAGAACTCTAAAATCAAGGCCGGGTGTGGTGGCTTATGCTTGTAATTCCAGTACTTTGGGAGGCTGAGGCAAGGGGATTGCTTAAGCCCAGGAGTTTGAGACCAGCTTGGGCAACATGGCAAAACTCTGTCTCTACCAAAAACAAAAACAAAAAACAAAAAACAAAAAACAAAATTAACTGGGTGTGGTGGTGCATGCCTGTGGTCCCAGCTACTTGGGAGGCTGAGGTGGGAAGGATTGCTTGAGCCCAGGATGTCGAGGCTTCAGTGAGCCAAGATCACGCCACTGCACTCCAGCCTGGGCAACAGAGTGAGACCCTGTCTCTCCCTCTCTCTCTCACACACACACACACACACACACACACACACACACACACACACACACGATGACAGCAGGGCCAGGCTCCCTCTTTAGCTTCTGGGAGTACCTCAGCTGCTGGCAGCATAACTCCAGTCTCCACGTGGCCTTTCCCTGTGTGCTTGCCTGTGTCCATATTCCCACTTTTTATAAGGACACCAGTTTTATTGGATTAGGGGCCCACCCTACTCCAGTATGACCTCGTCTTAACTGATTACATCTGCAATGACCCTATTTCCAAATAAGGTTGCATTCTGAGGTACTAGGAGTTAAGACTTCAACATATAAATTGTTGTGGGAGGACACAATTCTACCCATAACAACAGGTGTCACAAATAAGAACACTTCACTCTAAAACACACAACAGCAGATGTTGTTTTCTCCTTCCGGACAGTAGACTTTTCCTGCATCTTGCACCTGCCCCTCCCCGCCATCCTGTGTCTCATAACAGGTCCCTCTCTTGACCCAGCCACCCTGTTAGACCTTTAATGCTTCCCCTTTCCAGTCTGTATTGTGACACACAGCATGTGTAGAAAGAAGTAAGCCAAACAGAGATAAATTCAAGAGGCGTGAGTTCATGAGCAAAAGCAGGTAAGGGTTCCCCTTAGAACATTCTACCTGTAGGCCCCACCTGGCATATATACAGAATCAGAGGGGTGCTTGGTTGAGGTCTTTATGACAATGACAAAGTGTGAGTTCAGACTAACAACTCCATACTCTTGAAATAGCATGACAAGTTGCTCATCTTTTTTTTTTTTTTTTTTTTTGACAGGGTCTTGCTCTGCTGCCCAGGCTAGAATGTGGTGGTATGATCATGACTCACTGCAGCTTCCACTTCTTGGGCTCAAGTGATCCTCCCACCTCAGCCTCTCCAGTAGCTGGGACCACAGGGATGTACCACTGTGCCTGGCTAATTTTTATTTTATTTTATTTTTTGAGATAGAGTCTCACTCTGTCACCCAGTCTGGAGTGCAGTGGCACGATCTCAGCTCACTGCAACCTCTGCCTCCCAGGTTCAAGTGATTCTCCTGCCTCAGCCTCCCAAGTAGATGGGATTATAGGCATGCACCACCATGCCCTGCTAATTTTTGTATTTTTTGTAGAGATGAGGTTTCACCATGTTGGTCAGGCTGGCCTTGAACTCCTGGTCTCAAGTGATCAGCCTGTCTCTGCCTCCCAAAGTGCTGGGATTACAGGTGCAAGCCACCGCACCTGGTGCCTGGCTAATTAAAAAAAAATTTTTTTGTAGAGATGGAGGGGTCTCACTCTGTTGCCCAGTCTGGTCTTGAACTCCTGACCTCAAGTGATCTTTCTGCCTTGGCCTCCCAAAGTGCTGAGATTACAGGTGTGAGCCACTGTGCCTGGTCCAAGTTGTAAATCGTGACTGAGTACTATTATGTGCTAGTTATTATGATCCAAGCACATTACATGTATAAACACTCTTAATCTTCACAGTATTTCTAAGAAGTAGGTTCAATTAATGAGTCTATAGATAAGTAAACTGGGACACAACTTTGAGTCATTTTCAGTTCCCAGCCTTTGGAGGGAAGGCATCCCTTAAGTTTCATTGCAATGCAATAAAAACCTAATTTCGCAATCAACTACTCATGCTGTTATGAAAGTGGCCTAAGCAAATGTGGCCTTTCCATAGTTGGAGATTTGTAAAGGGCTAGAGTGATACCCCTTGATCATGCCACAGTTCTGCTTTGTAGTGAATTCTAACATGTGGTAATAAACAAAGACCCCACGTCCCCCACAGTGAGAACAAGCAAAGATGATTTATGAAAACTTGCTATAGCTGGGAGGCAGCTTTTGTTGCATGTGATGGCAGGCACCCTGAGACATGCAGGGGAAAGCAAAACCCTTAGAGGGAAAAAGAAAGGCTTTAGGTGTGCTCTGATGGGAAGCTGTTGGCAGGGGGAGGCTGCAGGTGGGTTGACTGGAAACAGGCCTCTGAGCTAATTGGTTTGGGAGGCATATTTGGCTTTCCCTGGTTGGTTCTGACTTGGAAGCTGGCACTCACTGACTAAGTCCTGACCAATCTGGGCTGCTTGCTGTGGAGGTTGTGGGTCACAGTTCCACCATGATGTGTGGCCTGAGCCTTGTGCATTTGTATATTCCATCTCTCCATCATGACACGGTGGGGGCTGATGGTGTATTACGAGTTCTCCTGACTGAGGAGTTAAGGCATTAGCCTTTAGCATGTGTGGTCAAAGAAATACTCTGGGTCTGACTCAGTCTCTTTGGGCCCCATGTAGTCCTGTCTCCCGGCTTTTGCTCTGCTTTCCTCTGGGGCCTGGTTGCTGGGAAGTGGCTTGAAGTGCTGTGTCATCAGTTGCTCTCTGTGGCCAGCCTGGCTTCCTCCCATCTTTCTCTGGGTGAGAATCTTCTCCAAGGCTGTGCCAAGTTAGAGCTCTCAGCCTCTCCCATTCAAGCCCACTGTGGCTACCCACAGCTTCTTTTTTACCATGTGGGATCACATCCTCCTAGATGTGGTGCTAGGAGGGCAGTTTTAGAACTCTTGAGAGCTTCTCGTTCTGTTCTGAGGAAACACAGATGCCCACACTCAGATTTACACAAGGGGCTTTGCTGTTCAATCACACTGTGCTGAGTGTGGGAGGTTTGGGTTTTCCTATAGGTTTTGATCTTCCTTCTGCTTTCTACCTTGCTGTGGTTACGGTGAGTCTCCGTGGCACTCTGACACCCAGTGCGTGGACAAGTGCAGGACCAGGTCGAGGGAGCCAGGGGAAAACCCAGGGGCATAAACAAGCGCCTTGGCTGTTATCTTTGTCTCCTTTCTGCCTGTACGGTTCAAATACAGCTGATGGCTTTGGGATTTGCAGAGCTGGGAACTACTGAAACGTGATTTTGCTGGATGAGCAAATGATAGATTTGCATCAAAGAATGCTTTAATTTGGATGGCATTTACTGAGGACTCCCTGGCTCTGGAGGAAGGGTGCTGTGTGTGAGCTGGCAAGGCAGGTCAGGGCCCTATTGGGCTCAGAAACTGATATTCCCAAATATGGCACCTTGACATACTGAATTGAAGAAGCCTCAAAGTCTCTCTGACCTCCCTCAGTCCACCACCATCTCTCCCAAAGAACCGAAGTTCTTTCATTTGCCTAAGATCCAGACCCACCAAGGAGAACAACTGTTTCTTCTTCCTCTCCCTGTAAGAGTAAGATTGTAGCCACCCCTGAACAGACCTTTTCACAAGGTAATGTCCTAGTTAATCTCTGTGCCTGGGTCCATTCATTCTCCCCAGTAATCCTTTATTGTCCCTCAATGTGTTCCTGAACACCAGGGGTTCTCTCTAGGTCCCTTGCCCACTGCATAGAAAGCCACTGAGACAATGAGTATTGCCAGGGAAGAAAGTTCATTATTTTATGGATGATGTCAGCCAGCCAGACAGAAGCCAAACCTCAAATCCGTGTTGTCCCTTACTAAGTTAAGGGTTTATCTAGTTGAGAAGGAAAACAGGAGGAGCAAGGAAGAGGAGGTGATAAACAGGCAGCAGGTGGTTGAATGAGGGGTCTAGCATCTCATTTTAATGATGTGCATGCTGGAAAATAGGAATTAGGGAGGGGTAAGGAAGAGGAGTTGGTCAACAGGCAGCAGGTGTGTTTCATTGTACAAATGTAAGTTTCTCAAACTTCAGTTCTATAGGCATACAGCTTGTTGGAAAATTGGGCTGGTTTCAAACAGAATTTTTCTTCTCTTCTCCCATAACCTGCTTTTCTAGGATGGAATATAAGCTTCTGAACCACGTTAAAGGTGGTAATGACTCTATTAGTTTCCCATATATACATGTTAAATAAATCTTATGCATTTCCTCCAATTAACCCATCTTTTGTGAGTTGATTTCTCAGTGAACTCTCAGAGGGCCAAGAGGAAAGCTCTCTCTTGACCCTCACAGCCCTCAGGGACTTCAGAATTTGCTTTAGGAGATGCACAAAAATGCCTGTGTCTGTCTGATGTTAGAGAATGTTGTGAGGAAGTGGCTCAGCTTTCTGAAAGCCAGTTTGCTGAAAATCTCTTCCTGGGGGGTGATCAATTAGCCGAACTCCAAATGCCCCAAGAAAACAAAGCATTATTGTATGAAAGTTGGCAATTATTGTTTTTAAAATAACTGTTTTGTTTTGGCACATGGTGGCCTGCAAGGGGCTTATCAGAGCTGAGTTTCTGGTGAGATGGTGGGAACTAAGATACTAGTGACAATGTTGCATTTTTCCTTAGCCTTGTGCTCCCAAAAGGCAGAGCTGATTGAGAAATTTCTCACCCTTTTGTGTTCTGAGAAAGGGCTAACTGTAGATGACCACTCTGCTCTTGAATATTCCAACAAATCCCAAGATGAGAGCCACCTCCACTCTTCCTTATGACCCCCATGAGAACTGAGGATGACTTCCTTGCCTACTTATCTCTATTTAAAAATTTTTTAAATTTATTTTATTTTTTTGAGATGGCGTCTCACTCTGTTACCCAGGCTGGAGTGCAATAGCACTATCTTGGCTCACTGCAACCTCCCCCTTCCAGGTTCAAGTGATTCTCCTGCCTCAGCCTGCCAAGTAGCTGGGATTAGAGGTGCCTGCCACCATGCCCAGCTAATTTTTGTATTTTGAGTAGAGATGGGGTTTTGCCATGTTGGCCAGACTAGTCTCGAACTTCTGACTTCAAGTGATCCACCCACCTTGGCCTCCCAAAGTGCTGGGATTATAGGTATGAGCCACCACACCCGAGCTACTTGCCTCTAGAAAACCCCAGGCCAACTTCCTTTTCTTTGGGGTGTTCCTCATTAATCAACATCTTCTTTATAGCTGTAGGGGAGGGAAAACTTCCTCTGTACCCTGTGAAGTTTCCATAGTTGAGTCTGTGCAATAGATTGACAGTAGACAGATGAACAGGAGAAAAACCACTGTAATTATGTGCATACACATGGGAGTCCCACAAAATGTGAGACTCAAAAAAGGGTCAAATGATTGAAGTTTATAGAGCATCTGAGCTACCGAAAGGAAAAGAGGCCTGGGGCTTCTGGGGGTGGTAGTGACACAAGGTATGGGAAGGTGAGGGGAGGAAATGCACGACAAACAAAGGTCATCTTGTTATGTAGATAAAAAGTCTCTCAGGAAACAAAAATTATCTCTGAACAGTCCTTAAAAGAATAGGTGATAGCCTGTGATAACGCCTGTCTAGGCATTCAGTCTCTTCTCTTGTGATACAGTTAATCTTCCCTGTTTTTTGAGATTCTTGGGGAGGGAGCTTATGATAATTGTATTCTTTCTGGAAAGTCTATCTTTAGGTGGATAAGGGAACTTCAGAGAGAGATCCTCCCTGTGGGAGAGTGGGGGAAAGAGGGGAGAGAGACAGAGGGAAGAAGGTCCGAGAGACCTTGTTCTGAGGCTGCTTCTGGGGCCTTCCAATCTCCTATAGCTCAAAGTACTCAGCATGCCAAAGTGCCATACTTTAGGGTATTGCTTTCCAGGCCCCAACATAGCAGTAGCTTGAATGAAATCATCCCCTTAATTAATCCAGGTACTCTGTCTTTTACACTAGACAGGCCTCAGCAGGGTCTAGCAGGGGGAGGTCAGATGGGCAGGCAGGGAGTTCAGCCTACACTTCACCAGGGAGCACCAACCAGCAGGCTCCATGTGCAAGAGGAGGTCAGCCAGCAGGTAGTGGGCATCCAGACCAGAGGTGGGGCATTAACTAGAAGGATTCTCATCTCTGTTTAGTCTAATAAAACCAGGTAGTGCTCTGGTTGTAGAAAAACCAATAGCTGAGCTTTCTAACTGGCAGTACCCACAGCTGTGCCTAAGCCAAATATCTGGCTAGAAAGTGATTCTAAATATGTTGGTTTGAAGTTAGATGAAAGAGGTACAACATTGAGAAGATGCACTGAATATAACTTTTAACTTTATACCTAGTGATAGGTAGATATAGACTTAACCATGTACCAATTGCATTTTTAGTTGGGAGAGAAAAAGTAGAGAGAGATGTTTTTTCCTTCTGTCTAGGACAGAATTCCCTGGGCAATTGAAATGAATTGATTTGGGCTATTGCAATTAGGATATCATTCATTAATAAGGGAATATCCCAAAGAAAATGGAGAAAATTTGGGATTTTATAAACAAGGAAGTCATTTTGGAAGGATGGAGATGGGTCTGGAAGAGCAGTGGGGATTTCTCAACTCTTGCTGCTTACAGTGGCTTTTTCTGAGCCCAGGGCCCAGGTAAAGTTTGACATTGCCACTTTCAATCTATGTCCCTTGAAATGCAATTTGGTACTTCCAATGCTATGTGATGGACATCCTTCAGAATAGTGTACATATTTCAATAGGGCTACTGTAATGTCTTTTTTAAAAAGTGGAACTATATTTTTCCACAGAAGCTCAGTTACAGCACCTGTATTATCTGCCAGCAAATGAATCCTCTATCTCCAAATGTGTAGTGATTAAAACTTTTCCCCAAAACATAATGATTTCTTTACAAAACTAGCTTCATAATTAGCATTTCTTAGAATGAAATGAAAGTAATTATGCTTAAATTCACAAATCTTTGCTCTGGAATGATTTTAACCAGCGTTCACATTTCTAAATTCCTAGGTGCAACACATTCAAATTCTTTGTAATTAAGAGCGTTTTAATTCTCTTTGTCTCCTGAGTTGCCATCTCTTCAACTTGAACCTCTAGGGCATTCACAAAAAGGTTGAATTAGCCAAAGGTCCTGGATGACAATGGCTAACACATCAATGACCTGAGAGTCAACTCTGAAAGTTCAAGTCCAGCATCTCTCTTTGATGGGGATTATTTTAGCTGGGATAATTTACCACTTGGTTCAGCCATGTTGAAAATCACTCTATCCTCATATGGCACTGATCAAACAGCTGAATGTCTCAATGCCTCTTGTAAACCCAGTTGAAAGGAGGCCCAGGGCCAGGAGACAAGCTCCACAGGGAGTTTTAGATCTCATAAATTTCTCTGCTTCATGGTTCTCAGAGCAGCATGTGGTCATTGGAGCAAGCTTGCTGGCTGTTAGGTCCTGAGGCCTCAGCAATCCTTCAGAACTCCACTCTTGTGACCAAAGAAGATAGCGGGAATGAATAATGCACGGCATAGGAAAACTCTGGACTTCTCAGGGGAGAGAGCAAGAGTCCAGAGAATAAAATCCCACTTATATTTAAAACAGAACAAATGTTTAACCAGCAGTTTAATGCATTCATCTGCACTGGGTAAGATGCTACAGGAGAGGTGAAGAAGCCCAAATACTGGTATAAGAGAGGAAGAAATAATTTCCCCCCAACCTTCCTCTTACTTGTAACAGACCCTTATAACAAAAAACAGGTTAACAAGAGAGAAGCAGAAGTTTATTAACATGTATGCCTCACGTATTCATGGGAGATACCAGGGAAAAACGAGTAAATCTCAAAGGGATGCCTTACAACTCTGAACTGTACAGCACCTTCAACAAAAACAACACATCTTGGGAGAAGCGACAAGACGAAGGGAAAGGACCTTGATACACATTTTCCAGGGAATACTACACAGCCATAAAAAGAATGAAATCATGTCTTTTGCAGTAACATGGATGCAGCTGGAGGCCGTTATCCTAAGCAAATCAATACTGGAATAGAAAACTGAACAATGTATGTTCTCACTTAGAAGTGGGAGCTAAACACTGGGTACACATAGACAGAAAGAGGGGAAAAATAGACACCGAGGCCTACTTGAGGGTGGAGGGTGAGGGTCAAAAAATGACCTATTGGGTACTGCGCCTATTACCTGGTGTCAAAATCATTTATGTGCCAAACTCTAGTGACACACAATTTACCCACGTGACAAATTTGCACGTGTACCCTTTGAACCAAAAATAAAAATGGAAATTAAAAAAAAAGAAAAAGGATCTTGAGTCTTTATGAGCTGGAAGTTGTGGGAAGGAAAATAAATGAGAAGTGAATGATAGATAAAGGCTGTTAGTAAACTTTGTTGGGTAGATTCCTCTGATGTCATCTCCAAGCTGATAAGGGTCTAAAGTTGTCTTTGGTGATCAACCTTTGTCCTTTCTGGTAGAGAGGGAAGGAGGGACATCTTTATAAATTTATGTCCTGCTTTAAGGCAGAAAATGAGAGGTAAGAGAAGTCTTCCTTCATCTGCTGATTCTCGGTTGCCTTTGGCTCAAAATAATCCTTATATCAAAGTGGCATATTTTGGGGTGGCATGTTCTGGTCTCCAATACTGGCCCCAGCCTTCTTGATGCCATGCTGAAAGTGCTAGTATTAGCTTACTGCTATTTTTGCATAAACACTGTGGAGTGAGTGAGTTTTACCAATTTCATATCCATATGAGGAAACTCAGGCTCAGAGAGGTTAGGTCACCTGCCCAAGACCATGTACTTAGTAAGGGGCATAACTGGGACTAGAACCTAGGTCCCTCTGATTCTAAATTCCATGGTAAATGGCCTGTCGACCAGTATCTATAGTTGGGCTATAGTATCTATAGTTGTATCTATAGTTGGGCTGGGAAGATAAGATATGGTAATATGAAAAAGTAACTAATAATTTACTGACTATGTAATAAGTAGCAGGAGAGTTTAAAAGTGGGGAGATAGTCTTGGCTGGGGGAAGTGGTGACATGAAGCATTCTTCAGGGGGTATCTGCACTGGGCTTAATAATAGGAACAGAGTCAAATGTCCTCTGTGGGGGAAGACAGTGATTTTCATATTTAAACCTTCATTAGAATCACCTGAAGTGCTTATTCAAAACACAGACTATTCTGATTTAGTAAGTCTTGGATGAAGACTTAGATTTTGCATTTCTACTGAATTATCATGTGATGCTGGTGCTGCTTGTCCAGGCACCACACTTTAAGAATCACTGCTCTAAGCAAAGGAAAAAAAAAAAGTAGAATTATAGGGTATATTTGGAAGCCAGTAATTTGGCTAGTTGGGTTCCAGTGGAGGGTTTGAGCAAGCCAGTGCATTTACGGACATGAGGCCAAAAAAGTAGTTCAGAGCAAATACATTCTGTCACTTTTAAAGAAATAGTTTTATTATTGAAAAAAAAAAATCAAGGAACTGTGTTCAACTATAGAGAATTTCAATTCATATGCCTTATGGGAAAAATGCATTTCTCCCTGTCATAGATTGCATTATTGGCCCCTAGTTTACCCTTCCCTATATCATGCATTCCATCCATGATTTTGCCCCTTGACTTTGGGTTTAATCTATGTGCATTGCTTTGGCCAACAGAATGAGGCAGAAGTGATGGTGTCAAGTCCAAACCTAGGCTAAGTGACTTTGTGGGTTTCCACCTGACTTCTTGTGCCTGGGCCATCACCACGAGGAGACTGTGCCTCAGTTGGTCCACTGGTCCAGGGAAGATGAGTGACACATGGAGCAGAGCCATCCCTGCTGAGCCTACACTAGACTAGTCACCTCCTACCTCCAGGTGCACGAGAAAGAACAACTGATTGTTTTAAGCTACTGAGTTTTGTGATGATTTGTTTACTCAGCAATAAGTTACTGATACCTCTTATTTAAAACACTTACAATGATTTGAATGCATGTATTTTAGGCTGTCTAATCACATCACCAAATTCATTATTCATTTTTCCTTTTATAAAGAATCATAAGTGAAAGTTGTTATGCTTATAAAGCCATGATAATCTTTTGCAAAATGCCAAGTACATCACCCAGACAGTTCCTTTTTAAGAAGATCTACTGCAGCCTCTGGGCTTTTTCCGTATCTTTCTCTGTGGTTTCCTCAATTTTAGGCTCAGGCAGAGCCCCTTCACTTGCCTGGGACTTATTATTCTTGAAGGATCTAATGAGCAGCCCATTATGCTGTCAGTTCATTGATTAAGAGTGTCTTCAGCATGAGAGAAGATCATTGTTATGGAAATTTCCCTGCTCCGATCTATTTTTCCTAATAAACTGGGTGCAAATGAGAGCCTAAACTTGAGGAGAGAGAAAAGCGAGCTGTTAGACCAAGCCATAAATCCAGGCCAAAGAGTGGGTTAGCATTTATAAAACATTGCACTTTAATTTTTTCATAAATATTGTTCTGTTGATTTACCACTTAGATCCTTGGCTTGAACCCATTTTGGTACCTATGAGAGAAACTGGGGGACTCCTTGGGGCTATTGGGCAACATGGTTCATTCTAGAAGCAAAAGGAACTTCATGCATTCTCTGTTCTTGTTAACAAGTCTCTACAACCTGACCTTTCATGAGTGTAATGTCACTGGTTAGCCACTTTACTACCTGTGTGGGCCCCGAATAGCTGAGTGAAGTGGAGCCTTTGGAGCTGTGATCTTCATAGACTGCTCTTTACAACAGTGGCTGTTGTGTCCAAGTATCCAAACATACAACCAGCTCTTCCGTGGGTTCCTGTGGCATAATAGGACATACATATTTGGCTGGGTGCGTTGGCACATGCCTGTAATCCCAGCACTTTGGGAGGCTGAAGTGAAGGGATCACTTAGAGGTCAGGGGTTTGAGACCAGCCTGGGCAACATGGTAAGCCCCCGTTTCTACCAAAAATGCAAAAAATAGCCGGGCATGGTGGTGCACGCCTGTAATCCCAGCTACTTGGGAGTCTGTGGCACGAGAATCGCTTGAACCTGGGAGGCAGAGGTTGCAGTGAGCTGAGATCGTATCACTGCACTCTAGCCTGGGTGACACAGAGATCCTGTTTCAAAAAAAAAGGGCATATATATTTGGTCTATTTGGTTTTTGTCCTCGGTTCCTGGCATATAGCTCCAAAAAACTCTGGTAATCTCCAGAGTGATTATGTTAAGGACATGACTGGTGGCTGGGTTTCCCTACACAGCTTTAGGATGGGGGCTGGTCACCAGAAAGACCAAGGCATGATTAGAGGACTGGAACTTTCAGTCCTACTCTCCTGACCTCTGGGGAGGGGAGGGGGGCTGCAGGTCGAGTTCAATCACTAATGTTTAATAAATCATGCCTGTGTCATGAAACTTCCATAAAAATCTCTAAACAATGGGGTTTGGGGAGCTGGGTTGGTGAGTACATGGAGGTGCTGGGAGGGTAGCGTGCCCAGAGAGTGCTTGGAAACTCTGCATCCGTTTCCCATACCTTGCCCTATGCATCTCTTCCTTTTGGCTCTTCCTAAATTGTATTCTTGATAATGAACTGTTACAAGCAAGTTGTGACTTCTGAGGTCTGAGAGCTGTTCTAGCAAATTATCAAAGCTGATGAGGGGTTTGTGAGAACCCCTCATTTATAGCCAAGTTGGACGGACGGAAATCCTGGAAACCTGGGGACCTGACAATTGTGACTGGCATCTGGAGTAAGGTCAGTCCTGTGGGACTGAGTCCTTGAACCTGTGGAGTCTGACACTATCTCTGGGTAGTTAGTTCAGAATTGAATTGAATTGAATTGTAGAATGTGATACCACACCTGGCTAATTTTTAAATTTTTTTGTAGACATGGAGTCTCCCTGTGTTGCCCAGGCTGCTCTTGGACTCCTGGGCTCAAGCGATCCTCCTGCTTTTGACCCAAAGTGCTGGAATTACAGGTGTGAGCCACCGCACCCGGCCTAGATTTTCTATATTTGTATTTCCCTTCCCTTCCCTTCCCTTCCCTTCCCTTCCCTTCCCTTCCCTTCCCTTCCCTTCCCTTCCCTTCCCTTCCCTCCCCTCCCCTCCCCCCTCCCCTCCCCTCCCCTCCCCTCCCTCCCCCTCCCTCCCTCCCTTCCCCTCCCCTCCCCTTCTCTTCCTTTCTTTTTTCTTGAGACGGGGTCTCACTCTGTTGCCCAGGCTAGAGTGCAGTGGTGCAATTTCTGCTCACTGCAACCTCCCCCTCCCGGGTTCAAGGGATTCTCCTTCCTCAGCCTCTACAGGTGTGTGCCACCACACCCAGCTAATTTTTTTTTTTTTTTTTTAAGTAGAGATGGGGTTTCACCCTATTGGTTAGGCAGGTCTTGAACTCCTGACCTCGTGATCCACCTGCCTCGGCCTCCCAAAGTGCTGGGATTACAGGCGTGAGCCACCGCACCCAGCCTAGAATTTGTATTTCTAACAAGTTCTCAGGTCACGCTGATGCTGCTGGTCTGCTGACTTCACTTCAAAAAGCATTGTTCTACCTGCCTTTTCAATTCTTTTCCAAAATTCCTTATCGCTCAGTTCCCTGAACAGTTTCCTTCCCATTCTCACAGGTTTTGTCCATCTCTGATGGTGGAAACCCTAATTCCACTGCCTTTTTTACTTCCAACAGACTTAGCCCTCTCTCAGCAAGTGTGTATGGGGCAAGGGCCTCGACAGAGAGTATTTTTCTTCTCTGTGCAAAGCACATGCCAAATAACTAAAATATAGTGAAATTTATGGTATTTCTGCTTGAAAATATAAATGATAAATTTATGGTATTTCAGGGGATTGAAAACATAAATGAGAAGACATTTGTATAGTGAAAGGTCAACCTTGACCCCAAAACGTTTGGCCCTCGCCTAGCTCCTGGGAGGTAACCTCCAAACCGATGGAATATCCTGCTTGGGAAGAATGTCTTATTTACCTGGAGGCCTTGAATCATACCAGATAGTCTGTGCTAACAGCGTGTCTTAGTCTGTTTGGGCTGCTGTTATGGGCACAGCGTCCGGCTGCGCCCCCTTGCAGCCTGGGGCAGGGGCTCCAGGCCCTCAGTGGGCCTGGGCCAGCATCGGGGCAGGCGCGATGTTGCCATGAGCTCCTGCTGTGGTCCCGGCCTCAGGGGTGATCTGGAGCTCCCCCTTGCCCATAGCACGACCCAGCCTGGCCTCATCGTGGCAGCCTTCAGGGTGGTGGGCTTGGGGTGGGAGGGGCTCTTTGCCTCCTCCCTGTGTCATCCCTGCAGCAGCCAGCATGATGGCAGCCGCTGCGCGAGACTGCCTGCTGCTGCTGTCACTGCTACAACAAAATGTCTTAGACTGGGTAACTTACAAAGAACAGAATTAGTTGCTCACATTCTAGAGGTTTAAGATCAAGGCACCAGCAGATCCACTGTCTGGCGAGGACTCTGCTTCATAAACAGCACCTTGCTGCTGTGTTCTTCCACGGCAGAAGGGGTGGAAAGGCTCCCTCAAGCCTCTTTTATAAGGGAACTAATCCCATTCATGAGGGTGGAGAGCTAATCACTTCCTAAAGGCCCTGCCTCTTAATACTATCACTTTGGGGATTAAGTTTCAGCATATGCATTTTGAGGGAACAAGCATTCAGACCAAAGCACAACATGATTTGTGATGGTGGCCTTGGGCTACATAGTATGGGTTTGACTTCTGGAGGGGCTGGAGCCTAAGGCCAGCCACACAGCTGGTCAACCATGTCTTCACGACTGAGCCGGGGTAAAATCCCCAGATACCAAGACTCAGCTGAGCTTCCCTGATTGTGAATACCTTGTGTGCATTGCCACACATCGTTGCTGAGGGGAGTAAGCATTGTCTGCGTGACTGTCCTGGGAGAGCACACCTGGAAGCTCATGCCTGGTCTCCGTTGGACTCTACCTCGTGCATCTTCTTTCTTTGTTGATTTTAATCTGTATCCTTTCACTTTGATAAACTAGAATCATGAGTGTAAGGATTTTTTTGAGTCATTTGAGTCCTAGCAAAAAATTAAACCCAAGAGTGGTCTTAGAGACCCCCCAGACTGCAACAATAAACATATGTGATAATAAATTACCAAAGATATCATGTGCCAAGTGCTAAGAAGAGGAAGTGGTTTCACATGTGCTGTTGAAGGAAGACAATCTTTGTTGGAGGGACCAGGGGAGGCTCTTGGAGGAGAGAAGGCTTGAGTTATTCTTAAAGGATGGGTAAAATTGAAACAGTAAAAAAAAAAAAAAACCCTAAAATGTTATGTTCCTAAAAAAGTTTTGATAAAAATTATGGAGAAAAAATTGGAAATCATCAATAACCCTAATTCTAAAAACCATGACCAATTTAATGTTATTGAAGTTTCTTTTGGTCTTTTTCATATGTGCATATGTAAAAGTCCATTCTTGCAATGCTAAAAAGAAATACCTGAGACTGGGTAATTTATAAAGAAAGGAAGTTTAATTGGCTCATGATCCTGCAAGCTGTACAGGAAGCATGGTGCTGGCATCTGCTCAGCTTCTGCGAAAGTCTCAGGAAACTTATAATCATGGTGGAAGGCTAAGGGGGAGCTGGCATTTTGCATGGCTGGAGTAGGAGGAGGAAGAGAAAGTAAGGGGAGGTACTACACACTTTTTAAACAACCAGATCTCACAGGAACTCACTTTCGCAAGGACAGTACCAAGGGGGATGATGCTAAACCATTCATGAGAAATCCACCGCCACCATCCTATCACTTCCCACCAGACGCCACCTCCAACATTGGGGATTACAATTCAGCATGCGATTTGGTGGGGACACAGATTCAAACCATATCAGTATATAATTATTTCTAAGTTTTTAATGTGGAAAATTCCAAACATACAAAAAAGTAATGGGAAGAGTATAATGAGCCTCGTGTATCCATCATCCAATAATTAACTTGTGGCCAATTTTGTTTCCTTTGTAGTCCCTTTCATTATATCCACCCCCCTGAATTATTTTGAATCAAACCCCAGACAGTGTATACTTTCATTTGTAAACATTTTAGTGTAAATCTCTAAGAGATAAGGATGCTCCTTCTAAATGTACCACAATACCTTCATCATGCCCACCTGTAAATCAGCAATAATACCTAAAGCATAGAATATCCAGATTATGTTCATATTTTCCAATCTATCCTTTAAGTTCTCTTGTTTCCCTCAACTGTTTGAATTAGGATCCAAACACGACCCATAACTTTCAGCTGGTTAATGTGTAGCTGAAATCTCTTTTAAAAGAATCGACTTTACTAAGGTATAATTTACATATAACAAAATGTAAAAGGGCTGGAGCGCAGTGGTGCATTGATTTTTGGTGTTGAGTCTATCTGCCGTTTAACCACCATCCCAATCAAGATATAGAATACTCCCATCACTCTCAAAATTTCCCTCGTGCCTCTTTGAAATCAATCTCCACCCTCCCTCAACAGCTCCAGGAAACCCCATTAGCACTGTCACTGATTCAGAATGCAGTTCTTCCGTAAATCTCTCTGATCATGGCCGCCTGGCCTGCCCCTGCACCTGGTGTTTCTCTGTAGAGACTATGGAGTTCTCTGGGGCCCTTGGGGTTAGCGTCAGTCATCTCAGGTCTTCTGGGCTAGCATGTTCTCAGTTCTGATTTTTATACTAATGTAACTCCATCTGGTATCTTCCCGGGATTTAAAAAGATTTTATAGCCTTTTGATGGCCTTTCTTGTTTTCCTGTGCTATTATGATTTTGAGTTAAAAATAATCTGTAACCTGTCAAACTCAGGGGGATATAAACAAGAAATAGTTTTTATTTCTTGCAGTCATTGCCTGTAGCCATACTTTGTCAATTTCCTCTTTCCTGTCCCTTAATAAAATCTTGAGCAAATTCTTTAACATTTTAATTACTTTTGACTTAGTTCTATCCAGGCTGTAACTTTAATCTATAATTGGCTTAAAATCTTCCCCCAGTCCAACTTGTGACTCCAGGGAGCTATAGTGTGAGGGGGAGGGTCTTAATATGTTCTTGAAGTTCAGTCGTGTGTTGCTTAATGATAGAGATACGTTCTGAAAAACGCATCATTAGGTGATTTTGTCATTGTGTGAATATCACAGAGTGTATTTACATAAAACTAGACGGTTGATCCACCTAGGCTATATGGTAAGGCCTGTTGCTCCTAGCAAACCTATACAGGATATTACTGTACTGAGTACTGTAGGCAATTGTAACACAATGGTAAGAACTTATGTATATAAATATAGGGAAACATAGAAAAGGTACAGTAAACATATGGTATAAAAGATACAAAATAGGCTGGGCAAAGTGGCTCACACCTATAATCCCAGCACTTTGGGAGGCTAAGGTGGGCAGATCATGAGGTCAGGAGACCGAGACCATCCTGGCCAACATGGTGAAACCCCGTCCCTACTAAATATACGGGAAATTAGCTGGGCTTGGCGGCTTGTAATCCCAACTACTTGGGAGGCTGAGGCAGGAGAATCGCTTGAACCTAGGAGGAGGAAGTTGCAATAAGCTGAGATTGTGCCACTGCACTCTAGCCTGGCAACAGAGCTAGACTCTGTCTGAAAAAAAAAAAAAAAAAAAAAAAAAGATACAAAATGATATACCTGTCAAGGGCACTTACATAAATGGAGCTTGCAGGACCGAACGTTGCTCTGGACAAATCAGTGAGTGAGTGGTGAGTGAATGGGAAGGCCTAGGCCATTTCTGTGCACTACTATAGAGTTTATTAACACTGTATGTCTAGGCTACACTAAATTTATAAAAAAAATTGTGCTTCCTTCGATAACACATTAACCTTAGCTTACTGTCAAGTTTTTTTACTTTTTACACTTTTTAATTTTTTAAAACTTTTGACTCTTTTGTAATAACACTTAGCTTGAAACACAAACACATTGTACAGGTATACAAAAATATTTTCTTTCTTTATATCCCTGTTTTAGAAGTTTTTTCTATATTTGACAATTTTTTACTTTTTAAACTTTTTTGTTAAAAACTAAGTCACAAATACATATGTTAGCTTAGGCCTGCACAGGGTCAGGATCATCAGTATCACTGTCTTCCACCTCCGCAGCTTGTCCCACTGGAAGGTCTTCAGGGGCAATAACAGGTATGGAGCTGTCATCTCCTGTGACAATAATGCCGCCTTCTGGAATTCCTCCTGAAGGACCTGCTTGAGGCAGTTTTACATTTAACTTTGTTTTTTTTTTTTTGTTTTTTTTTGTTTTTTTTAGATGGAGTCTCGCTCTGTCTCCAAGGCTGGAGTGCAGTGGTGCTATCTCAGCTCACTGCAACCTTTGCCTCCCAGGTTCAAGCAATTCTCCTGCCTCAGTCTCCTGAGTAGCTGGGATTACATGCGTGTGCCACCATGCCCAGCTAATTTTTGTATTTTTAGTAGAGACAGCGTTTCACCATGTTGGTCAGGCTGGTCTCGAACTCCTGACCTCGTGATCCGCCTGCCTTGGCCTCCCAAAGTACTGGGATTACAGGCGTGAGCCTGCGCCTCGGTTACTTTTAACTATTTTTTTAAATGTAAGTAGAAGGAAGTACACTCTAAAATAACAATAATAGTATAGTAAATTGATAAACCAGTAACATTATCATTTATTATCATTATCAAATATTATGTGCTGTACCCAATTGTATATGCTATACTTTTATACAACTGGCAGCACCATAGGTTTGTTTACACCAGCATCACCACAGGCATGTGAGTAACGTATTACGCTGTGGCATGACAGCAGCTACGATGTCACTGAGCAATAGGACTTTTTCAGCTCCATTATAATCTTTTTTTTTTTTTTTTTTGAGATGGAGTCTCGCTCTGTCGCCCAGGCTGGAGTGCAGTGGTGCGATCTCGGCTCGCTGCAAGCTCTGCCTCCCGGGTTCACGCCATTCTCCTGCCTCAGCCTCCCGAGTAGCTGGGACTACAGGCGCCTGCCACCACGCTTGGCTAATTTTTTGTATTTTTAGTAGAGACAGGGTTTCATCGTGTTAGCCAGGATGGTCTCGATCTCCTGACCTTGTGATCTGCCCGCCTCGGCCTCCCAAAGTGCTGTGATTACAGGTGTGAGCCACTGCGCCTGGCCTCCATTATAATCTTATGGGACCACCCTTATATATACTGTCCTTCATTGACTGAAACATCATTTTGCGGCACGTGACTGTGTATCTGCTTCTTTTCCTGAAACCGGTTTTTCTAGAATTGGCAGCAGGTGGCAGGGGCAGTGGAAACAGATCTGATGCAGGCGACTGCCCGTGAGAGGAGGGAAGATGTCTTGACTCTTCCCTGGCTTAGAAAGCTTCCATCTGGAGAGGGAGGCCTCCTCTGACTCAGGGTCTCCCTGGAGAAAGTGCTCAGTTTTCTCAAGGGGCAGTGACTGCCTGGAGAGAACATCAGCTGTGTCTCACTTCAGCCTGTGCTGATGGTCTATGTAGCTAAATGTGTGTGTGTGTGTGTGTGTGTGTGTGTGTGTGTGTGTGTGTGTTTCCTCACAGAAAATGTGGGATTCCCTATTCTACTATAAAGATACACACACACACACGTATGTTTATTGAGGCAATAGCAAAGTCTTGGAACCAACCCAAATGTCCATCAATAATAGACTGGATAAAGAAAATGTGGCACATATACACCATGGAATACTATGCATATACACCATGGAATACTATGCAGCCATAAAAAAGGATGAGTTCATGTCCTTTGCAGGGATGCGGATGAAGCTGGAAACCATCATTCTGAGCAAACTATCACAAGAACAGACAACCAAACACCACATGTTCTCAATCGTAAGTGGGAGTTGAACAATGAGAACACATGGACATAGGGAGGGGAACATCACACACTAGGGCCTGTTTGTGGATGGGGGGCTAGGGGAGGGATAGCATTAGGAGAAATACCTAACGTAGGTGCCGGGTTGCTGGGTGCAGCAAACCACCATGGCACGTGTATACCTATGTAACAAAACTGCACGTTCTGCACATGTACCCCAGAACTTAAAAGTATAATACTAATAAAAAGAAGAAAATGTGGGATCCCCTTACAATGAAGGTGAGGAAAAGGAGGCTATGTGAACAGATGCCCAACACATACGCTTAAAGACCTTACCTTTTGAACAGTTACATATAGAAAAGGAGGAGCAATTTTCCCAAAAGAAAATGGAATGGCTTACATTAAAGAAAATGGTATGGACTATATATTATGGCCTCTTTTACATCTTCCCTGAATACGTATTTTATTCTTTTGGAAAAATATGCTGAATAGGAAGACTAGGATTTAACTTTCGGGAACTGCAGTGCTTTCTCTTTTTATGCTAACATCCATCCATCTTTCTTCCCTTCTTCCTTCCCTCCCTCCCTCCCTCCCTCCCTTCCTCCCTTCTTTCTCTTTCTTTCTTTCTTTCTTTCTTTCTTTCTTTCTTTCTTTCTTTCTTTCTTTCTTTCTTTCTTTCTTTCTTTCTTTCTTTCTTCTTTTTCTTTCATAAAGGTGATGGTGAGAAAATGTTTGGATTTTGTTACTACGGCTTGATATTAATCTCATGTTTGTATTATAACTAATGTCTTCCTGGATTTGTCAGTCTTTCTTGAATTGACTTGTAAGTTGCTTTTAAATCTTAACCGCGTCTGAGACCAGGACAGTCTTTATCTCTCTAGTCTCTGTCTTCGAATTGTCTCAGCAGAGATACAGCAGCTTTTGTTCTCTGTTTCTCAGGCTGTTATTAAATGCAAGACTGCAAGGCTGTCTGAACAGGCTTGTGAACCAGGGATGAATTTCTTTTCTTTCAAAAATGAATTATCATGAGACTCCACCAATGCTAGAAGCACATTTAATAAAGGAACATCTCCAGATGGTTGAAGGTAGATAGCTTTAAATTCAGAACATTTTTCATTATAATTGCAATACCATGCACAGATTTAAACTGACACTTTGGGGAGTTTACAGATGAGATGCACTGCAGTCTGCTACCAGGCATCATGGTCACTAGGTTTTATTGTTTTAGAAATGGCATAATGACTGTTGAAAAGCACTAATTGCCCACAGTTTGGTGTGATGGAAGAGCACATTTGTTCTACCCTGTAGACCTTTGTTTCACAAAGACAATTTAAAGTATATAAGAAAACAATCACAGATTGTTTTAATCTCCATGGCATTTGCAAATTATTTTTCTTAAATCAGAGGGCATTTTAAATACATTTTTTTTAGCAAATAAAATCCTTCAATGAAAGTAGTAAAGTGGAGGAGGAAGAGGATGGGCTGGATTTGGATTCTAGTTTTTATCCAGCTTCTCACAGGATTTATGAGCATAGTGACGTTGTTCAAACTCGGTGGGGTTGGTAGTTTCCTTTATAGTGAACAGGGAGCGAGACTGAATAACTTCTAGGGCCTCTTATGGCCACAAAGTTCACTGATTCTGGGTTGTATTAAAAGAATCAAGAAAACATGAAGTAAATTATTCCTATCATCCTCTTGATTATTAAATAACATCTGTTTTATTAATTTTAATTTTTGGCATTAAACATTTAAAAAATATTTTGAGGTGGATCTACCATCCCACTATGTTTTATAATTTCATGTTGCTGATGTAAATGAAAAATTTGATTTGAATATATTTAGCTTTAGCTTTTTTTTTTTTTTAATGTGACGGAGTCTTGCTCTGTCGCCCAGGTTGGAGTGCAGTGACACGATCTCGGCTCACTGCACGCTCCATCTCCCGGGTTCAAGCCATTCTCCTGCCTCAGCCTCCTGAGTAGCTGGGACTACAGGAGCCTGCCACCACGCCTGGCTAATTTTTTTGTATTTTTTAAATAGAGATAGGGTTTTGCCATGTTAGCCAGGATGGTCTCAATCTCTTGACCTCGTGATCCACCCACCTCGGCCTCCCAAAGTGCTGGGATTACAGGCGTGAGCCACTGCATCTGGCCTGTATATATTTAGCTTTAAACAGTTGTGTTACTGAATGTTTTTGATTCTAATAGGTTTTTAGTTGAGGTGCATGGATTTTCTGGGCATAAAATCTATAAATAATAATTTTAGAACCTCAAGAACAATGTTGAAAAGTAGTGGTAATAGCAGGCATCCTTTCCTGTTTTAACTTCAGTTGCATACTTTTATTTAACATGCTGTTTGCTATTGATGTGTATTGAATACCCTATCAAATTTAGAATTTTTTTAAATTATAATTTTACTCAGAATTTTTACATAATGCTTTTCTGACATCTATTAAAATAAGCATATGGATTTTTCATCTTTAACCTACTGATACAATGAATTGCACTAATAGATTTCCTGATGTTAAGCCATTTAATAATTTTAACCCATCCTGAAATCCCTGTAATAAACCCAACTTGCTCACTGTGCTTCAAAAATATGCTTTCAAGGGAAAGCTTATACACTGCTGGTGGGAATGTAAATTAGTACAGCCTCTATGGAAAATGGTATGGAGATTTCTTAAAGAACTAAAAGTAGATTAACCCTTAGATCCATTCTACCCATTCTACCCAAAGGAAAATAAGTCATTATATCAAAAAAACACCTGCATACTTAACGTGTATTTATTTATTGCAGCACAATTCACAGTTCCAAAGATATGGAACCAACCTAAGTGCCCATTGACC
The DNA here is from genome assembly GCF_009828535.3 of Hylobates moloch. Lineage (NCBI taxonomy): Eukaryota > Metazoa > Chordata > Mammalia > Primates > Hylobatidae > Hylobates > Hylobates moloch. Next base: position 13,419,114 of record NW_026652278.1, on the reverse strand, counting down.
AATAAGTAGCTAAAAAATGTGGCGTGTATATATGTATATATATACACACACACACCATGGAATACTACTCAGCCATAAAAAAGAAAAAATAATGTCTTTTGCAGTAACTTGGATGGAGCTGGAGGCCATTATTCTAAATGAAGTAACTCAGGAATGGAAAACCAAAAAATATATTATAAAACCAAAACCAAAACAAAAAATAGACTTTCAAATTCATTTTGTTAATGTATTGAGTAAGGTTTTTCATCTATATTATTAATAATGCAAGACTATAAATTTTTTAACTTAAAAATTATATTTTGAATCAAAGTTATGTCTACTTCTCAAAATAATTTGGAAAAAAATTTCCATCTTCTTTCATTTTCTGTTATGATTTGAATAGCATAAGAATTAACTATTCTTTTAAGGACAGATAGAATTTATGTACAAAAGTATTTGGGCCTGGTTCCTACTGTAGTGGTAGATGTTTGACATATTTTCCCCAAGTATTCTATCATGATTGTTCAGTTCTATTGCTTCCTGAGTCTGTTTTGGCAATTCATTTAACTAACAGCCATCAATTTCATCTTGGTAATCAAATTTATTGGCATAACCAGTTATTTTCATTAGCTATTTTAATTGCTCTCATATGTGTACTCTCATTTCTAATTTTTCTTACTTTCCTGCTTTCTTTTTTCCCCCGTTTTTTAAATTGTTTTGAAGGGGTTAGTCCTTTTCATTCAGCTTTTCAAAGACACCACTTTTGGCTTTCCATATAACATGCTTAGATTTTAAACAGAAAAAGGAATTTAACTCTTGGGTTAATTATTTATTTGGTGCACTACATTGAAGATAGTCCCAAAAGTTCACTGGTTATTTTGTCTGCTCCCTGAAAACCCCCTTTACTTCTTAAATAGAGTTTAGAAGAGGGCCAGGACAGGGGATTTGGGTCAGGGAAATTAACCTTGACTGCACTGTGAGCCACTGTGAACCACTTTGTGACTGTATTACTATGCAACATTGATTAATGTACACTCTAGAATGAACTGCTGGAAGGACACACTGCTGGGCAGCTTGAAGGCAGTGTGTGTTGTGGTTTAAAGCTTTGGGATTAGACAGATCTGTGTTTGAATCCTGGCTCTGCTACTCACAGATGGTGTCATTTTGGGCAAGTCCCTTTGCTACTGGTCCTCATCTGCTTGCTTGTGTAGGGCAGATTAAGTGAAAAAAGATTGGAAGAGCATTTAGCTAGTTGCCTGGCACACAGAGATCTCAGTAGATGGCCATAGTAGTGAGAGTTGTTCTTTATCTAATATCTGGGAGTCATATCACAGAGTCTCCATTTCTCATCTGCAAAAGGCGAGGTTCTGTCGCTTTGAAGCTACTCAGCCAGCAGATCTACAAACACATTCCTTCTAGCAGCATGAGCCATTTTCCCATCCTCTGCCAGAGTAGGGCAGCCTCTGATGGCCCATCAGGGCATGCCAGCCTTCTCTGTGCCTCCCCAGGCAGCATATCTGGTTAGATTACCTGTGTTGGAGAATCTTGCCTCCACGCCTTGAATTCAACAATAACACCTGGGCAATAAGGCTGTAGAGGGGGAAAAGGTGACTGACATATGCTTCCCCCACCTGGGTTATAGATTTAGAATTTCTGAGCTTTGATGGCAATTTAAGGAGTCTGTTACAATCCCTTTGGAATGTCAAAGGAGGACACAAGGCCTCCAGGCCCCTTAAGACAAAGGGTGAAGTGGCTGTTAGGTTCTGTCTCCTGAAAAGTTTCCCACCTTCCCTTTCCTTCCCATTCCCATATGAATAGCTACTGTGCTGTATCTGGAGGGAGACAGATTGGGAGACATCCTGGAAATATGCTCTAATACTGGAGTTTATCAATCTTCATGAAATCCTAGCTCCTATTCCATGGGACATGCTACATGGCCAGTACCCGAATCTCTTCAGGTGTCTCCTGACAAATCACCTCTCACCCACCATCCCCTTCTTATTTTCATCTCTTGGGGATTGTTAGGCCTACAGCTATTGGAGGGGATGAGTCTTAGGACCAGAGCAACTGGCATAGTTCTGTACCATTTATAAAGCTCAACACAAACATTATCTCACTGACCTCTTAGAATAATCCCACGAGGCCAATAAAGAAGGTTGATTATTATCTCTAGTTCATAAATGAAGAAACTGAGGTCCAGGGAGGATAAGAGCTTTGCCAAAGTCACATTCAGCAGAAGGAAAGCAGACCAAGGTTTCTACCACTAAGCCCAGTGCCACTTCCATCGACAGGCTAGTCTCTCCTCTGCAGGGGCCAAATCTCAGGTTGGAGATCCTGCATCTGGAAGTTCTTAGGGGTTCCTGCCCAGAGTCCCTAGCGTAACCCAATTCCCCTTAGTGAGGAAGAGGAAAAGCAGAGGGAAGGAGGGGAGAGAAGGGGAAGGGAGAGGAGGAGAGTTGGGGTTGGGGGAGAAGGAATGCTTTAGCATTTATCATTCTCAAGTGATAGAATCTTTGGTCCTTTGTTTTAACCTCTTCAGCTGCCCAAACCACTCCCAGAGCTGTGATCCTTCAGTGCCTCTGGTTTCCAATAGTTTCTCAAAAGTCCCCTGTGTAGTTTAGCTCTTCACATCCTCTCCTGGCAGAACACACAATATAAATGTAAACTGTCATCATCATGGCCTGGGACCCCAGGGAAAGAGATGACATTTTCTTGTGAGACTGAGAGAAGCAGCAGGAGCAGGTGTGGGGAAGGGTTGTTTTGCAAACCAAATGTTGTGGAATGGTTTTTATAGTCTTGGGGGAGACACAGTGTTTACTAAGAGGAAGTGGATAATGGTCCTCAGGTTGTTCTGTCTACAATAGTGAAGAATAAGCAGACGGTGTGCGCCTGTGGTCCCAGCTACTTGGAAGGCTGAGGTGGGAGGATTGCTTGAGCCCAAAATTTTGAGGCTACAGTGCGCTATGAGTGGTACCATTGCACTCCAGCCAGGACCACAGAGTGAGATGCTGTCTCAAAAAAAAAAAAAAAAAAAAAAAAAAAGCAGACAATATCAGTGTATTCAGGGTACTGGTGAGTGCCTATTGGGCCCAGGAATTTGAATCCAGTTTGGGCAACATAACAAAATCCCATCTCTCCAAGAAAGGAAGAAGCAGCAGATCTAGCTGATGATCTAGCTTAGCACTCTTGATGCCCCCTCCTGCCAGGCTGATGCTGGGCTTTGCCCAGAAGTGAGGGGCATATAGGTGGCACTCCCTAAAAATAGGTGGCAATCACTTGTTCATTTTCACAAAATGGGTCAACATTAGTTCCCATCCAGGGTGATTTTGCCCCCCTGGAGCAAAATCATTTGGCATTTGGCAATGTCTGGAGACATTTTTGGTTGTCACAACTTGAACTACTCCAAGGAGTACCACTGTCATGTAGTGGCGTGGAGGCCTGGATGCTGCTGGACGACTTACAATGCACAGGACAGCCCCACAGCAAATAACTGTTTAGCCCCTAGTGTCAGCCCTGCTCAGGATGAGGGGCTCTGGGTGAGGGTGAGGCCCAGCATGCAACATTCAGCCTGGGAATGTTGATTGAATGGTCAGGAGCTTTCAGTAGGGCAGCACTGGTCGGTATGATTTCAGGGGATCCATTTTTGTCATTTTTTTGCCTAATCTTTTTAAGTCCATGAATGAGACATGATTACATTCATAGTGCTGAAGATTTAAACAATTCAGGAGTGAGGAGAACAAAGTGTGACTGTTCTGTTTGCTTTCCTTTCTAGCTTTTACCCTTTTCCTCCTCTTCCCTCCACCCTTTCCTTTCTGGGGGCCTGGTCCAGGTGCCTTCAGCTGCTCACACATTTTTTTCTTACATAAATGGCATCATTCCACACACACTCTTATGTAACTTACTCTTTTCACTTAGCATTTGAGTAAATCAACTTCCAGGCTGTTCAAAGTTTCACAATGAATAGATAGTGTCATATTGTGGAAGTAATCAAAGTAGCACTACTTTATGACACCTGCTCTATGCCAGGCGGGATTCCAGAGTCTCTGCATGTGACTTCTTTAGTCCTCATAAAACATTGTGGGTTAGGTGCTATTTTATGGATCAGGAAACGGAAGCACTCAAAGGCAATCTGGGTGAGTCCTCACTTTTTACCCCTGCACTGTCCAGAAAAGCTATTATCTGGGGACCAGGGAACCTTCGGTGGCATGCACAGGTATCATTGAATGCCAGTCATGTGCTCAGCACCGTACCAGATATCCCTGCCCTCCAGGAACTTCTGGTCTCGGGGGAAATAACAGACAGATAGACAAAAAGCAGCAGCTCACAGCAGCTCAGTGTGGCAGGGGCAGCAATAGGGACAAACTTCACAGACAATAGTCACCACTTGATTTATGCCTCAACTCCCGGAGGGCAGTCCAGAGCCATTGTTAATTAGAAATGGCCCATTCTCATTATCCAGCCTTTGTGTCTTTGACTTTTGAAGCATGCCTCATCATAACTTGCTTTATGATCTTGTTCCCAGTTTTATAGCAGGAGCTGTCAGTAATCAAAATAATTCTTCTGGTTTTGTAAAATGGGAGGGTTTGGAATGCTGCTGTCTTTATTCCATTTCCAGAGCAACACTTGAGATATACTTCTCATCATTTCCCAACTTTCAAATGTATTTCATTAAATATATCACTCCTTTCCCTCCCTATTCTGTAATGTCATTTTTCTCTTTTACAAAGGATGACTTTCCAATAGTTTAAGAGAGCAAAATACTCACATGCCCACTAGAATATAATCCAGCTAAAGGAGCTCTTAATTATCTCTGGGTTGTGCCAGGCACTATAGCAGTTGCTGGGGAGGAGCTCCCGGGGACATTCACAATGTCTTCTGACAGTGGGATGAGTGAAATATAAAGACCACACACAGAGGATTATAGGAATCTGGGGTAGGATGTGGATGCAGCTCTTTGTCCATGTACCAGGATGCATCACACAGGGTGACCAACCATCCCTGTTTGCTTAGGACTAAGGAGTTTCCAGGATGCAAGGTGTTTGGTATTAACATCAAGAATGTTCCAACAAATTGCGGCAATTTGGTCATCATGGTGTTAAAGAAAATAAGAAGGAGGCCATTAGCACAAGGTTGTCTCTGTACCTGGAGAGCAAACCAAAATCCATTTAAATGGAAATTGTAAAACAAAACTTGAGCTTAACCAATCAGAAATCACTAACCAACCTCTAACTTGGGACTCTCCACTGGATTATACCCAAATAAGGCAAATGCCAAGCTGTAGCCACTCAAGTAATTTCTCTACTTAGCTTCTGTGGTCAGCCTATAAAAGCTTGCTGGTCATGCTGTGAAGCAGAGCTCTTTGAACCTCTTTTGGTTTTGAGCGATGCCCAATTCATGAATCCTTTAATCCTCAAAGGAACGCTGTTAAATTGATTGATTGATTGACTGAGATAGAGTCTTGCTCTGTCACTCAGGCTGCAGTGCAGTGGCATAATCATGGCTCACTGCAGCTTTGGCCTTCTGGGCTCAGCCTCCCGAGTGACCGGGACTACAGGTGCACACCACCATGCCTAGCTTAATTTTAAGTTTTTTTTTTTTTTTTTTTTTTTTTTTTTGTAGTCACAGGGTCTCACTATGTTGCCTAGGCTGATCTTGAACTCCTGGGCTTAAGCAATCCTCCCACCACTTGGATTGCAGATGTGAGCCACCACACCCAGCCTGTTAAATTTATTTTTTCTAAAGTGTTTCTTTTAACAATGGACTAGCATAACACTACGCTTTCTGTGAGAACACTGGCCAAGTTAGCCATGGATTGTAAAAAAGATACAAAAAGGGCAGGTGACCACGAAAGTCTATGGTAATGATGAGATTGCAGGTCTTGTTATTCAGACACTTGAGGGATTGCTGGCTGTATCCCTAATGTTTGTGCTGTGGTGAGGTTCAACATCCTCTGTGCCATCTGAGCTGTTTTTATTGTTATAGGCTTGGGGGCTGACCTCTAAGAGCCTTTCCAGGAGGCCAGACTTGGGAATCTGCTGTTATCTCTGCTGGCAGACTGCAGAAGGCTGACTCCTGCTTTCTGGACAACTGCTAGTGTATTAATTTGCCATGTGAAATTGGACTACCAGAGGACTGAACATGCATGTCTTCTGACTTGTGTTCCCTGTAAGGGGAAATTTACACAGTGTATTAGTCAGGGGATAAGTTCAACTGAATGAGACAGATCCAAGATCCAAGTTTCATGGTAGCCCAAATACCATAGAAATTTGGTTATTTGCATATAAAAATCCAAGCTCAGAAAGACCTTAGGGACCCAATTTTCTTCTATTTATGTTTTCATCATCCCTAGGGTGTGGCCTCACCCATGTGATCCAAGAATGCCCCCTACCATGTCTGCTTTCCAGCCAGTGAGAAGGGAGAAGGAGAAAAAGGCTGATGCATTTCTTCTAGGAGCTTGACACAGAGGTTGCCCATAACACTTCTCACATCCTATTGGCCAGAACTAAGTCACATGGATAAGCCTGGCTGCAAGGGAATGTGGGAAATATAGTCTTTATTGTAGATGGCCATATATTCAGCTAGATGTTCTATTAAAAAATGAAGGAGATAAGAATATGCCACCCCAAAATATGCCATTTTAAAAAAGACCTACAAGCTCTTTTCAATTTTCTTTTTTTCAATTTTCTTTCAATTGAGAATCAACAGATGCAGGAAGAATTCTCTGTCCTCCTCTTATCTGCCTAAAAGCAGGGGATGAATTTCCCTATCAGAAGTGCCTCGTCTGAACCAGGAGTAGTAACTCATCACCGAAGGCAGAGAGTGGATACTGAGATGAGTTTGCATAAACAGACCTTACTAATAAAAACTAATGGCTATTAGTTTTCCTGTAACTCTCCTAGTTCCTTCTCCACAAATTATTGTTCCTTACAACCCAACCCCAAATAGGAAGAGAGGAAGTGAAACTATCCCTGTTTGCAGATGACGTGATTCTATATCTAGAAAACCCCATAGTCCTGGCCCAAAAGCTCCTTCAGCTGAAAAAACAACTAAGTTTCAGGATACGAAATCAATGTATAAAAATCACTAGCATTCCTCTACACCAACAACAGCCAAGGCAAGAGTCAAATCAAGAACACAATCCCATTCACACTTACCACAAAAAACCCAAAATGCCTAGGAATACAGCTAACCAGAGAAGTGAAAGATCTCTACAATGAGAATTACAAAACACTTCTCAAAGAAATAAAAAATGATACAAACAAATGGGAAAACATTCCATGCTCATGGATAAGAAGAATCATTATCATTAAAATGGCCATACTGCTCAAAGCAATTTATAGATTCAGTGCTATTTCTATCAAACCATTAGTGACATTCTTCACAGGACTAGAAAAAGCTATTTTATTATGTAATTATTTATTTACTTACTTATTTTTTGGTGTCCTGTCACCCAGGCTGAAGTGCAGTGGTGTGATCTCGGCTCATTGCAACCTCCGCCTCCTGGATTCAAGAGACTCTTGTGCTTCAGCTTCCCAAGTAGCTGGAACTATGGGCATGTGCCACCATGCCCAGCTAGTTTTTATATTTTTAGTAGATACAGGGTTTCATCACGTTGACTAGGCTAGTCTTGAACTCCTGGCCTCAAGTCATCCACTGGCCTTGGCCTCCCAAAATGCTGGGATTATAGGCAGGAGCCACCAAGCTGAGCCAAAAAAGCTATTTAAAGTTCATATGGTTCTAAAAGCAAGCTCAAATAGCCAAGGCAATCCTAAGCAAAAAGAACAAAGCTGGTGACATCACGTTAACTGACTTAAACTATACTGCAGGGCTCCAGTAACCAAAATGGAATGGTACTGGTACAAAAACAGACACATAGTCCAACGGAACAGAATAGAGAGCCAGAAATAAAGCTGCACACCTAAAATCCTCTGATCTTTGACAAAGGTGACAAAAACAAGCAATGGGAAAGCATTCCTTATTCATTAACTGGTGCTGGGATAACTGGCTGGCCATATGCAGAAGATTGAAATTGGACCCCTTTCTTACACCATATACAAAAATCAACTCAAGATGGATTAAAGACTTAAATGTAAAACTTAAAACTATAAAAGCCCTGGAAGACAACCGAGGCAATACCATTCTGGACACAGGAATAGCAAAGATTTCATGATGAAGATGCCAAAAGCAATTGCAACAAAAGCAAAAATTGACAAATGGGCTCTAATTAAACTAAAGAGCTTCTTCTGCACAGCAAAAGAAACTATCAACAGAGTAAATAGACAACCTACAGAATGGGAGAAAATATTTACAAATGATGCATCTGAAATAGGTCTAATATCCAGCATCTATAAGGATCTTAGATTAAGCAAAAAACAACTCCATTAAAAAGTGGGCAAAGGACATGAACAGACACTTTTGAAAAGAAGACATACATGTAGCCAACAAATAAATGAAAAAAAAGCTCAGTATCACTGATCATTAGAGAAATGTAAATCAAAACCACAATGAGATACCATCTCACAGCAGCCAGAATGGCTATTATTAAAAAGTCAAAAAATGACAGATGCTGGTAAGTTTGTGGAGAAAAGGGGATGCTTATACACTGTGGGTGGGAGTATAAATTAGTTCAACCATTGTGGAAAGCAGTTCCACAATGTGGTGATTTCTCAAAGAGCTCAGAACAGAACTACCATGCAACCCAGTAATCCCATTACTGGTATATACCCGAAGGAATAGAAATCATTCTACCATAAAGACACCTGCGCATGTGTGTTCATTGCAGCATTATTCACAATAGTGAAGACATGGAATCAACCTAAATGCTCACCAACAATAGACTGGATAAAAAAATGTGGTAATATATGCCATGGAATACCCTTTTCACACTCATAAAAAATGAGATCATGTCCTTTGCAGGAACATTTATGGAGCCAGAGGCCATTATTCTTAGCAAACTAATGCAGGAACAGAAAACAAATACTACATGTTCTCCCTTAGAAGTGGGAGCTAAATGACGAGAACTCGTGGACATAAAGAGGGGATCAACAGACACTGGAACCTCCTTAAGGGTGGAGGATGGGAGGAAGGAGAAGATCTGAAAAAAATAGCCACTGGGTACTAGGCTTAGTACCTGGGAGATGAAATAATCTGTAGAACAAACCCCCATGACACAAGTTTACCTATATAACAAATCTGCTGAAACCTAAATTTTCATGTACCACTGAACCTAAAATAAAAGTTAAAAAAACAACCTCTGTCTTGCTTAAAAAACCCACTCAATCCCTTTTTCCCTTGTTAAAATGGCATATAAGCCCCAGTTCTGTCTGCTTCTTTGAGTTTCACTTCTTTTCTGTGAACTCTCATGCATGCAAATATTAACAAAAAATGTGTACCTCATCTCCTTTTAAATCTTCCTTTTGTTTGTTTAATTCACAGTCCTCCACGTAAACAATACAAGAGGGGAGAGAAGAAGTTTATCTTCTTTGACAGAAAGAAGAGGAAAGTTAGTATCAGAAAGATAAATAAAAGCCTCTGCCATATCTTGAAAGCCAAGTTACAACAAGGATGTTGTCGGCTGAGCACAGAATTGAAGAAAGGGGCGAGAGCTGGATGTTTCATGCTGTTAGAGCCTTTACTGTCTATTTCCAGACAACTCAATGTGCACACCATGTCACTGTATGTTCATCGAGGGCACTTGGGGCCCCCGATCTCTTTCTCTGCTATTCTTTCTGTGTGTTCCAGGCTGTGCAGCTTCCTCCTTTTCAATATAGAACCGAGAACCCTGCTCATCATGTAGGAGTGTGGGGTTTGATTTTTTTGGTGGAATGACAAGTACTTTTTCACTAGACTTTAAGCTTCATGCAGCTAAGGAGTACATCTCTCTTACCACCATCTGGGATTGGTGCCTGGCATATCCCAGTAAGGAACTGTATAGATATTTATTAAATTAGCAGCTGATCTTTCCTCTTCTGATCTCTTCACTCCTTAGAGGTGTTAAACTCATTTGATCTATAGCAGATGTTTTTCTTTTTCTTTTTCTTTTCTTTCTTTTTTTGAGACAGTCTCACCCTATCACCCAGGCTGGAGTGCAGTGGCACAATCTCGGCTCACTGCAACCTCTGCCTCCCAGGTTCAAGTGATTCTCCTGCCTCAGCCTCCCAAGTAGCTGGGATTACAGGCACCCGCCACCATGCCTGGCTAATTTTTGTATTTTTAGTAGAGACGGAGTTTCACCATTTTGGTCTCGAACTCCTGACCTCAACTGATCCACCGGCCTCGGTCTCCCAAAGTGCTGGGATTACAAACATGAGCCACTTAGCCTGGCCAGATATTTTTCAAGTAAACACAGACTTCAAATGCACTCCTCCTCCTGGCCCTGAAATGTAGTCTCTCACAAAGTTAATATTCAAGTATCTGTCCCATCCTTTAGGTGGGTGGTGATTTCATGTTCAACTCTGAATGTTTGGGGGAACCTTGACATTCCCTGTTCTTATTTACTGTTCTTGAAATAATTTGCTACACCATTTGCTACTGAGTTTAACTTCTTTTAGCTTGCTGCTGATTCCCTATGTATCAGAAAGTAGCTTTGCTATTTAAGAAGCCAGATTAGACCAGGTGTGGTTGCTCATGCCTGTAATCCCAGCACTTTGGGAGGGCAAGGCAGGCGGATCACAAGATCAGGAGTTCGAGACCAGCTTGACCAACATGGTGAAACCCCGTCTCTACTAAAACTACAAAAATTAGCTGGGTGTGGTGGCACCGCCTGTAATCCCAGCTACTCGGGAGGCTGAGTCAGGAGAATCACTTGAACCCGGGAGGTGGAGGTTGCAATGAAACGAGATTGCGCCACTGCACTCTAGTCTGGGTGACAGAGCAAGACTCCATCTCAAAAATAAACAAACAAATAAACAAATAAATAAAAAGCCAGATTAAACCACACAATGCCCTTAAGTTTTTAAAAATATAACAGACCTTTATTGAGGCAGCCAAATTTTTTAACATCCTCCACAGATCTCTGGGATTTGGGCACTTGAGCCTTTTCTAATAGTATATTTATATGTGTAAACTGTAAAGGATCTTGGATTTTCTTCCTCCAGGCATGTTTGGAGAAGAGAATTCTTGGTAGGAGAGCAACTTTAAAAATTATTGACTAAGCCTGGAGCTCATGTGATATAAACTCTTTATGAGATTGTCAGAAAAAGATTACAATTTGGGCTCGTAGGAACAATACCTGTCATGAGGCCCACAGGCCACATCCTGATATCAGAGAGGGGGAAGATAATGACCAAAAATATACATACTGTTAGCACGTTCCTACAGAGAAGGAACTCACATTCCAGTGTTTTCTAGATCATTCTTGTTAACAAGGAATTCTCTATTTCACACAATGAGGATCTCTCAGAGGACATGGAAACCAAATACAGGTAGGGGAGGGGGATACTGGGAGTAAGTGACTCAGAGAGGACGGGGCTCTACAATCCAAGCTCTGAGAAATAGTTGCTGGGTGTCTCTCAGGCAAGAGCTTGGAGAAGTTGGCGTTAATGAGTAAGAATGAATGACGAATTGGTTTTCCTGGTACCTACTGACTGGAAACTTATTTTTTTTTTCATTTATACTCCTAATCACTGAGTGCTTATTGTGTGCAAGTTGCTAATGAAATTTTGATTAAAAAGTTGCAAGTCTTCACTTTCCAGGAGTTTACAAGGTAGTTAGAAAGAGTGTAAAGGACAGGTTCGGAAGACTTATTTTCTAAGAGCTTGTTGCTGAATTTGCTATGTTTTCTCTCAAAGTTCCATTTCCTTGCTTCAGATCTTGGTTTCTTTTAGGTCAAAGCTAGTTTTAGTTGAATGCAGGAAATAATGGAAGAAGCAAAGTCAGGTAAGTCATTAATATTAAGACTGAAGTGGACTGTTACAGTGAAGTGTGGATTTGTACCTCCTGGGAGCTGGTGGATAGGCTCTAAATGCCCCTGAATCTGCAGTGATTATTGCATTTATAGAACACTTCTTATGGGCTAAGTGCTTATGTGGGTCATAGAATTTCTTTCCTGTAACAGCTTTAGGTGGCATTTAGTTATTATTTTTGGGCACATTTTACAGATTGGGAAACTGAGGATCCAAGAGCAAAGTTACACAGGTGGAAGTAGCTGAGTCAGATTTCAGACCTAGAGAGTCAGATTTCAGGGATGACTTGTGGACTGATGTTCCACACAAGTGAGTACATTTCATCCATGCTTTGAAGGGGTTCAGAACATGCAACCTCAAAATATGCCAATTTGGCAATTGATTATTTTGAGTTGAAGGCGCTTAAGAAATAGCAGATATAGGGAGGGTGCACTGACCTCCTCTTCTACCTAAAAGCAGGCTGTAAAACTTCCCATGAGAAAGGGGCCATCTATATACCTGGAAGAGAAGAAGATTCTCATCACCAGAGAGTAGGAGTTGATAATGAGGTGAACCTGTACAAACACACCTACTAATATAACCCTTGTCTCCCACTAGTTGCTCCCATATATTTCCTAGTCACTTTCTCACAACTTACCACCCCTAGAAGCTTGAAACCTTTCTCTTCTGTATTGACACATCTTTTCAAATTAATCATTCTTTAGTTAAAAAGGCATTTAGACGCTCGGTCCTAACCACTTCTTGTGGTCTTCATCTCTCCTGTAAGGCTCCTATGTACATGTAAAAATATCATATATAATTTGTGTGCTTTTCTCTGTTAGTCTGTCTTATTTCAGCTGGATTCTCAGGCCTAGCCACAGAAACTAAGAGGCAGAGGAAAGTTGCTTCTCCCCTCCAGTCTTATTTTTTATTGAATTATCTGAATGATCTCATTCCACGTGATCATGAGTGAACAATAGCATCTTATTTGGTAATGTTAGAAACTATGGCTCTGAGGGGGAGCTAGCTCTTATTTAAAGAAAATAAGCCTGTTCAGAATGAAGCTGTGGCTAGTGTTAACTCAATAAAATATAACCCTTCTTGGGAATCTGCAGGGCTGGTGGGAAAAGCCATTGAGGACCATGGAGTGAGGATAAAAGGATTGAGGAGTCAAAGTGTTTTCAGGACAGGATTCTGCAAGGCAAGATGGGACAAATGGATGCAAATTCCCCAAATGGCCCACAAGGGAAGGACCTATCAGACTTTCTGCTTCTAGCTGAGCCTCCCACAGGCAGCCATGTGGTTAAGCCCCGAGTTACACCCAATGTACCTGCTTCTCCCCTCCAGTCTTATTTTTTATTGAATTATCTGAATGACCTCATTCCGCACGATCACGAGTGAACAGGTTGTCTGTCCTCCCTGAGGGCAGGGAGCAATACCTGCACTGTTACCCATACCCCAGTGTGGAGGAGAAATTAAATAGTGAAATGAAGTTAGTGGCAACCTTGGGAAAAAGATGTGTCTTTTGGTGCCTTCAGGGTAGATTTTGCATACAGAAAAAAATGAATTCTTCTTCAACCTTTTAAGATCAATTTACATATTTCACTGCTTTAAGTTTAGCAAGTTCCAATAATTGCATACTTAATTCTAAGTATTCCTAAGATTAGAAGATGTGTACTCAGTAAGGAAACTAATCTGCCATCCTGCACAGTGTTGGAAGCTGCCTTCTTGGCTTGGTTGAGCCAGCACAGTGACCAGACCTTCATTTTCACCTTCTTCACCCCCCGGACACATGCCAGGGCTACAGAACGCTGTGTTTATAGGGATGCTTCATCAAAGACTCCACATCTTCAACTTCAAGAGGGGTGTTGTCTCCTAGCCTGTGTCCCTGGATTCAAGTTATGCATCGTCTCATTCTCCTGTCTACATACACTTCCATGCAATTTGATCGCCTGATTGGATTTTGTACTTTATTGGCTCTTAAAACAAAGAAATGTATTTCCTATGTGATTCTAAAGATGTTGACCTTGATGGAATGTTGTATTTTTTTCTATGTAATTCCTAAAATCACCCAGCTCTTGCTAAGTTTAAAATAATCTCTGACTAGTTTTGTCTATTCGGTCACCACCTCCATCCCACTGATACCAGAGAAAGGCAGGGCATAACGTGCACACCGTAGACCCGAAGGAGGAGACTTCGTAAATTTTAGAAAAAGCAGAGACATAATTCCAAAGTCAGAACACAGGAAAGAGATTTGTCACATGGAGAAGTTTTGGGCAATGTAGCTCCACTTGGAAACCTCAAGTCAGTTTAGGGAGGGAGGAAATGGCAGCCCCGAGACGGTTGCTCTTTGCTGTATTGGATTTGGATGAATGATCATCTCTAAAGGAGGACAGGAAAGGCACACGATTGAGTACGACATAGATCTGGAAAGATAGTGTTAGAAAGGCCAAGGATGAGAATGATTTGGGATTTGAAACAAAAATGCCAAGGATGGCCAGAAGGCTTTCTAGTGCTAGGCAAAGCGAGAATGACAAGGATGGCTTGGGGTCAAGCATATGTCAGTCATGCACTCCTGTCTAGGGGGCCTCAAGGATTATCTCTGCTCTGTGGTTAACCTGGTGCGAGCTGGAACTAAAAGGGAACCTTCGGGAGTGCACACAACACCATCATTCCAGGAGGAAGAGATTTTTATGAAGGAGTAAAGAAATTTAATATAAAATGGATTCTGGCAAATCACTTTTCTCCTTTGTGAGGGATTCTCCTGTTCATTCTTCCTCTACTCTCTTTGATCTAATGCTGCTGGGTTAGTAGGGCCTGGGGATTGAAATACAAAGGCAGCCCATGCTGCCAGCTAGCCTCGACCTGGCACTGAAGGTTAAAAGTTCATGCATTGCTGTGAAGTTGGTACATTGCTCATCCAGGTCATGGGGTTGGAGGCCAGATGTGGACGTGGGGCTGCAGCCCTGATTAGTGCTAAAGAGTGTGCAATTGGTGTGTCCCTTGTCTCTGAGAAGCTGGAGGTGAGCTGGGCACAAAAGGGAACTAGAAGGGCTCAAGGCATTGAGAATCCACTGTTTCTTTCCAAAGGAAACAGCTAACTGCTCTGGAAGATGAATCTGATGAATGTAACTGACACGGAGAAAGTAGAATGACTCTATTCTTGCTTCTGTTTTCTTTCAGAGAAGAGACTCTCAGCAAGGGTGGTAGAATACATATTGATAAAAAGTGAATTGGCACTGAGTGCCTGAGCTCCTCTAAATGACTTCAAGTATCTTGAGGCAAAGGAAATATTTGCCAAGTGGATTCTCCAAGTGGGTTCAACCCAACCTTGTGGGTGGATTTGAGGAATTGTGGAGGACAGAAGGGAGTCGTCTTGGAAGTTTGGAGACCTACAACGATAGTTTTGATTTTCGAAAAGGGAAAGATGGCTTCCCCCTCGCCCAAATTATAGACTGGTGAGCTTGACAACAAAAGCCAGTCAAGATTCTAGAAGAAATTATTAAGGGAATTACTTGTGACCACTTAGAACTGGAAGTGATCCATAGAGTTAATGTGGGTTTAGTAAGAATAAATCAAATCTGATCTTTTTTTTTTTTTTTTTTGAGATGTAGTTTCACTCTTGTCGCCCAGGCTGGAGTACAATGGCACGACCTCAGCTCACTGCAACCTCCGCCTCCTGGGTTCAAGTGATTCTCCTGCCTCAGCCTCCAGAGTAGCTGGAATTACAAGCATGCGCCACTGTGCCCGGATAATTTTTTTTTGCATTTTTAGTAGAGATGGGGTTTCACCATGTTGGCCAGGCTAGTCTTGAACTCCTGACCTCAGGTGATCCACCTGCTTCAGCCTCCCAAAGTGCTGGGATTACAGGCGTGAGCCACCTCACCCGGCTCTAAATCTGATCTTATTTCCTTTTTTCTAACATAGTTATTAGACCCAACTGTCAATTACCTAGTTAGAGTTTAACAAAGTATCTGACAGGGACATAATAATCTCTACACAGAACAGAGTACTATAAGCAAGGGTTAATACAATTAGATAGATTCATAACAGAATTACTACTTAAAGGATGTTGATTAATTGACTTGGTCTCCCTGTATAGGGTTTTAATGGTGGCCATAGGACATTGTCCAACATTCAAATATGCTGTCCTTGGCATTTTTCTGTCAAAGCTCAAATGCAAAAATGCACACAAAGCCAAGGAGAGAAAACAATTTGGATGAAAGCATAATTTTGAAGAGTGCATAGTAAAAGTTGTGGGCCAAGACCAAATTATTTATTGATGTATTTTATGTGTAGACAAGACACTGGAAACAGACCCAAAATGTTATAATGGCTCCTATACAATGGAACTTTAGTGCTTGTTCAAATAACAGCCTGAGGTGCATGTTCATGGCTGGCTGATGACTTCCCATGAGGACCCGGCTCCTTCCATCCTGAGGGCCTCCCTTCCATCCTGTGGGCCTCCCATCCCCAAACACCTCATTTGCATCCACCTCCAGGTGTGCATTCTTAAGAGGAAGCATGGAGGAGGGACATTCACTTTCTTTTAAAATAAACTTTATCTTTTATTATGGAATATTTGAAATGTGTAAAAGAACAGAGGTCTAAAATTCACTCCAAATGCATATCATTCAGATTCAGCAACAATCTATTTAGGATCACTCTTGTTTCATTTCTATTCTTCCTTTTCCTACCCTACTGGATTATTCTGAAGCCAATCCCAGCCATCATCTCATTTTTATAGGTAAGTTTGGATGTCTGAAAGAAAAGGACTCTATTTTATGTAAGCATGGCGATGACACCATTGTCACTCCTAAGATACTGACAGTAGTTTCCTAATATCAAACATCTTATCAATGTTCAAGTTGCCCTGATTCAGATTCTCTCTCTTTCTCCCCCCTGAACACTTTATTTGAATCATGATTCAAACAAGGATGTTCACATTGCATTATTTGATATGTACACACGTGGTTGTTGGATGGTGGGGGATTAAGTCTCTCTTAATCTATACATCTCCCTCCCTCCCCACATCTGTCCTTTTAACTTATTTGTTGTTGGGTCACTTGTTATGTCGAGTCTCCCAGTTTGGATTTTGCTGGTTGCATCTCCATTATGTAACCATGTTCCTCTGAACCAATAATTAAATGTAGAGTCTTGTTGAGATACAGGTGATTTTTTTTGGACAAGTTTAGTTCATAGATGGTGTGTGTTTTGACTACTGATGATCACAGTGTACATTCATTATTTCATTAGGGGTTTGTAAAGTGATATTCTAATTCTATCATTCCATCCTCATTTATTAGAGTTCTTCTATAAAGAAAAACATTTATCAGCATCTATGTGGTATTCTGAAGTCACACTTGTTTCTTAAATACCTCGACTTCAGTTCACATTGTGTTGGCTAAGGCTAAGTCACCTGCAAGGGAGGCTGGGAAGTGGATTCTTGCTGTGTGTCTGGGAAGAAGAGGAAATGGATCTAGAGCACCAGCTGGGAGTCTGTGCCACAATGACATAGCAAAGTGAAATTTACCTGGATCTATTTAAGGTCCATGTATTAGGGTTCCCAGAAGGACAGAAGGAATAGGATGTATGTATATGTGAAAGGGAGTTTATTAAGGAGAATTGACTCAACAATCACAAGATTAAGTCCCACTAAAGACAATCTACAAGCTGAGGAGCAAGGAAGCCAGTAGTGGCTCAGTTTGAGTCCAAAAGCCTCAAGGGTAGGGAAGCCCATAGTGCAACCTTCAGCCTGTGGTTGAAGGCCCGAGGGCCCTCGGCAAACCGCTGGTGTAAGTCCAAGAGTCCAAAGATCGAAGAACCTGGAGTCTGATGTTCAAGGAAGCATTCAGCACAGGAAAAAGATGAAAGCCAGAAGACTCAGCAAGCCAGTTTATCCCATCTTCTTCTGCCTGCTTTATTCTAGCCATGCTGGCAGCCAATTGGATGGTGCCCACCCAGATTGAGGGTGGGTCTTCCTCTGCCAGTCCACTGACTCAAGTGTTAATCTCCTCTGGTAACACCCTCACAGACACACCCAGAAACAATACTTTACCAGCTATATAGGCATCCTTCAGTCCAATCAAGTTGACACCTAATATTAACCATCACAGTCCATAAGCCCAGCTGCCCCATTTAGAATGAGAGGGATATGGCTTAGCAGTGACATGAATGGAAAAGACTGGGAGGAGTTGGTTGACCATAAACTCAGTGAGGAAGAACTGGGCTGTAGATGCCAAAAGAGGTAATAGAGTCCTGGGCAGCATCAACAGCAGCAGAGTTGGTGACACTGGTGAGTTGTTGACAAACCATGACAGGTGCCAAGAAGGGCAGTCAGGGTGGTGGGGGATGCAAAGCCCTGTCCAGGGAGGAGTGGTTGGAAGAGCTGGAGTTACTGAATCTCAGGACTCTGATGGGACTTGGGAGGATTCTGAAGGGCTCTTTTCTGGAAAAGGGATTACACTGGATCTGAGTGGAACTAGGGGTGAACCAAGAGTATTGGGGAAGAATTACATGGAGGCAGATTATGGTTGAACACAGGATTTTTTTCTCTTGTGGGTATGATTTAATGGTCTTAGCTCTGTTATGATAGAACGGGCTGCCCTGGAAAGACTGTGTTCTCCTTGCTCTTGAGGTCATGAGGAGGGATTTGGCACCACTTAACAGAGAGGAGGGTGAGAAGTAAGAGTGGATGGGTGGCTGCCCTGTCCCTTGATCTCCTGTGTCCCTCCAACCCTCGAGAGGCAGAAGATCAGACAAGCTGTGGGGAATCCAGTATGTGGTAACTGAGCGGAATTGCATGCTATGTATTCAGCAAATGGCCATGCAGTCTGTGGGCAAGAGTATATATATAATCATTCACTTTTAGGCAATTCTTTTTCCCTTTTTTGTAGTTACAGATTGTGTATAATTAATATATAAAGCACATATTTAATGTGAATAAAGCACAGTTTGATGAGTTTGGACATATGCCAATACCTGTACCATCACCACAGTCAAGATAATAGACATATTCATCACCTCTCAAGGTTTCCTTGTGTTCCTCTTCCCTTATTTTTTTTTTTGTTTTTTTACTGTGTTAGGAGCACTTAATATAAGATCTACCCTCTTAAACTTTGAAGTGCATAATGCTGTCTTGTTAACTATAGACTCTGAGTTGTACAACAGACCTCTACAGCTTATTCATCTAACATAACCAAAACTTTATAGCCATTGAACAAGTCCCCAATTCCCCTCACCCACAGCCCCTAGCAATCTCTTGTATTCTCTGGTGCTATGAGTTTGACTATTTTAGACACATCATATAAGTGGAATTGCCTATGTAGTATTTATCCTTCTATGCCTGGCTTATTTCACTTGGCATAATGTCCTCCACATTCATCCCTTTTGTTCCAAATGGCAGGATTTTCTTCTTTTTTAAGGCTGGATAATATTCTTTGCACGTACACATTATGTTTTCTTTATCCATTCATCTGTTGTTGGATGCTTAGGTGGTTTCCATATCTTGGCGATTGTGAATGATGCAATAGACACAAAAGGGCAGATATCTCTTTGAGATCCTGATCTCAATTCTTTTGGAAATGTATCTAGAAGTGGGATTGCTAGATCATATTGTAGTTCTATTTTTAATTTTTTGAGGAACCTCCATACTGTTTTCCATAGTGACTACACTATTTTCCATTCCCACCAACAGTGCAGAAGGGTCCCATTTCTTGACCTTCTTGCCAACATTCACCTTTTGTTTTTTTTATAACAGCCATCCTAACAGGTGTGAAGTGGTATCTCATTGTAATTTTTATTTGCATTTCCCTGAGATTTTTTTGTTTCTTATGGAAAGCAATTATTGTTCAACTTTTGGCTGAACTTTTAACTTACAGAGATAAAAAACACTTGGGAGGTGGTACAAAATACACTTGACAACCAATTTTTCTTTATTGACAAAATTGGTACATATTTATTGTGCACATATGCTGTTTTCAAATATGCATACATTGTGGAATGACTAAATCAAGCTAATTAACATCTGCATTTCCTCACGTACTTACTTTTTGTGTTAAGAAATAACCAGTTATTTCTGAGTGTGATCTCAGTGGCTGTTTGCTTCTTTGTTCCCTCTCTGTGGAGCATGCCTAAGTGCCAGCCCTGCCCTATGTTCCTGGAGACACAGTTGAGCAACACATGGGACTCTCTCTTTAAGCTTGCAGAGGGAGGTAGAGGCAGATGTGCAGTGGGGTAAAGATGCTTTCATGTGGAGGATGTGTGTGTGCAGCTGGGGGAGTGAGGAGAAGCTGAGCAGGGTGGGCAGGGAGGAGTGTGGGTGTGTGGGTTGGATATTAGGAAAAGCTCAGGGAATTGTACTGGGGAGGTGCTGTAAGAAACCTTGAAGGATGAGTAGAATTAATCAGACAGGTAGGGGAAAAGGCATTCCCTAGGAGTCACTTCCATGGGGACAACTTGTGCAAAGCGGGGGAAGGTGTGAGTATGGCATTTTGGGACATGGTGGTACAGGAGAGCAGGCTTAGCAGGCAGGGCATGCCCTGGTGAGACTGGAGGTGAGGCTGGAGGGTTGGCAGGGTCTGGACTGGAAGGGGTGGGGATCCATGCTGCAGAGCTGAAGTTCTCCCTGAAGGCCTCTGACTTGGTCCCTTGGGTGAAGAAGTTGCTGTGGACCACTAGGCTGAGAGTGGGTGCCCCTGATTCTGGGTCCTGCTTTTCAGTCACTAACCTTTCAATACAGCCCACTTGCCTATGCTCCATCTTAGTTTCCACATCTGCAGAACAGGGAGGATGCATTAGGAGAAGCACGGTGGCTGGTTTGGACTCAGATACCCTGGGTTCAAATCTTGCCTCCAACACTGATTAGCTTTTATTTAACCCATGTGCCTCTTAATTGGTAAAATAGGAACAATCATGGTACCAACCCCATGGGGTTATTATGGGGCTTAAACAAGAGGATTCTTGTAAACTGTTTACCTATCACAGTGTTTGGATTTAACTGAGTACTAATTGCTCAATACGTGGTGGCTGTTATTATTATACTAAGTGGTTAATACTGCTAGGTACCATTTCAGACCACACAATAGTGTGTGGCTGCAGCTTCTGTGACTTTGCACAGGATGTGGGTCATGCCAGCTTTGCATCCCAGGAGAGCTGTGAGGTGGACTGGCTTGGAAGGGTCATCCTTGGGGAAGCTCTTCACCTTCCCAGGATGCCTGCCACTACACTTCTGAGGCAGGAAGCCCGGGGCCCCCTGTCTGGGAGTGGAGAACTTCCTGTGAGACATCTCGCCATCAAATCCCAGAGCCCCAGCTCCTGTTTGTAAATTCCTGTCTGCTTCTCTCCTCTCCCTCTACTGCTCACTCTCCTGCCTCTGACTGCCCCCTTCTCAGAACATCTTTCTTTGGACATATTTCTACATCCTATAACTATAATTGCCATGGGAAGCTTCATATCAGCCTCCTCATAAAGTCAATTATCAAAAAGATATTAATATCTGATAATGACTAGAGTTTTTCTTTTCTTTTCTTTCTTTCTTTCTTTTTTTTTTTTTTTTAACTCTGAAGAGGTCTGGAGATACAATCCCTTCTACCCCAACCCCAAGGAATTAATCCTAATGGTGGGTTTTCAGACTCCGTCTTGGGTGGAGGCTGAGCAGCCTTTCAAATTTCAGCCTGGAGCAGCTGCAGTTTAAAAGAATATTTGCCCTCTTTTTCCAGCAAAGCTCCCTCTCCCTCCTGCGTGTGCACAGTTGAGATGGGTGTGTGTGTGAGATCCAGGTGTCCATGTTTACTGAAGCTGGGACAGCTCTGAGCCTCATTTAATTAAGTCTGTGTCTGATTCTGTTTCCCAAGTTCTTTTTTTTTTTTTTTTTTTTTGAGATGGCGTCTAGCTCTGTTGCCCAGGCTGGAGTGCAGTGGCGCAATCTCGGCTCACTGCAAGCTCCGCCTCCCGGGTTCACACCATTCTCCTGCCTCAGCCTCCTGAGTAGCTGGGACTACAGGCGCCTGCCACCACGCCTGGCTAATTTTTGTATATTTAGTAGAGATGGGGTTTCACCTTGTTAGCCAGGATGGTCTCAATCCCCTGACCTCGTGATCCACCTGCCTCGGCCTCCCAAAGTGCCGAGGTGTGAGCCACTGCGCCCAGCCTCTGTTTCCCAAGTTCTTAACTGTGGCAGAAAACACCAACTAATAAAATGTCAGGAGAGTACAGCTTCCCCCAGTAGACCCGAGAATCATGTTTTGTGATCATTCTGGTTGTTTCTATGGGCATGCCTTTCTTCCCAAGAACTCTGCCTTATGAGGGGGTCCCTCAGAAACTGGCCCTGAGTCAAGGATTCAGGTGTGAGTGATTTATGAAGGAGGAAGGGAGAAGGAAGTGGGATTCATAAAGGATGTGCTCCTAGGAAAAGGGAGTTGTAGAGGCAAAGATGGGAAGAGAAAGGGGCCAAGCAGGGCTCTGACTGGTGAAGACCCAGCTGCAGCCTGAGCCAGAGGGGAGCTCTGGAATGTGAGTTGCACCTCAGAATTTGTCTTCTGGAGGAAAGCGAGCCTAGCCCTGGCACTGGTCAGCCAGAGGCTACCAGCTGCCCCGAGGGATGAAGCTGTCTAGATATTTCCACTCTCCACATAGGGAGGTGGTCCCTGGAGCCCAAGGGTGATGCTCTACTCTGAGTGGCTTGTAGTTATGAGCTGTCAGTGGGGGCTGGAGCATGGGAACACAGCACCAGGAGGGGGATCTGAGGGGATCTGGGTGGTGTCAGTGGTGTCTGCTGCAAATGTTCACCGCCTCCCTCCCCACAGGGCACCTGCAACAGGCTCATTCAATGTGGCTAAAAAACTATTAGACATAAAGTGGAAGACAAGTCTCTCCAAGCACATGTTGGGGCTCAGGACACACCACCCCAAAATGTGACAATAGGAGCTCAGAATATGCCACCCAAATATCCCTCTTTAGCATATTGATTAGTTTCAGCTGGTTATTTTGAGAAACTGCAGACCCAGGAGTAGATCTGAAAAGTTGCCCTTTTGTAAAAACAATGGACCTCTCTAAAGGGAATTTTCATTAGTCATTAGAGCTGCCCTGACAGCTTTTATTATCTGAAAGACTTTCATCTTCATAACAAAACAACCTCTATTCACCATACATTTCCTTCCCTCATCCTCTGTATTAGTCTGTTTTGCACTGCTTTAAAGAAATACTGGAGGCTGGGTAATTTATAAAGAAAAGAGGTTTATTGGGGTCACAGTTTTGCAGGCTGTACAAGCATGGTGCCAGCATCTGCTCAGCTTCTGGGGAGGCCTCAGGAAGCTTTTACTCATGGCAGAAGGCCATGGGGGAGCAGACATGTCACATGGTGAGAGAAGGAGCAAGAGAGAGAGAGAGAGGAGGAGGTGCCAGGCTCCTTTAAACAACGAATAGAGTGAGAACTCACTCATTACCATGGGGAGAGCACCAAGCCATTCATGAGGGATCTGCCTCATGACCCCACCTCCCACCAGGCCCCACCTCCAACACAGGATCACATTTCAATATGAGATTTGGAGGGGACAAACATCCAAACTATATCAAGTTGTGTTGCCCCTCCTACCCCTTTCTGTAGCTTAGGATGCTGTTTAAGCCTCAATCATCTGGCCACTTCCTTGAATCTCAAATGTTTGTGGGACTCCATTGCATGTGTACATATTAATATGACTTTTCTCCTGTTAACCCATCTTCTGTCAGTTTCATTCCTAGACTAGCCAAAGGCCCTAGAAGAGTAGAGGGAGGCATGTGTTTTCCTCTCCTACATACATTTCTGGAGATGCCAGAGTAGAACTTCATTAAGGTAGTGAATAAGCACTATGTGTCTCCAAAACAGGGGGAAGGCTTGGCTGATTATTCTGTCAAGACTGTAAGACAGCTCAGGGAGAATTGCTGCTTTCCCTGTCTGGGCTGTCTCCCTCCTGGGCTGTGGTTGTGCATTTGAGACTGAACAGGGCTGGCCAGTGTTGTGCAAGGCCAGGCACTGGAAAGCCTCTGGGATTAAAATCAGGATTGTGTTTAATTCTTTATGGTCCTGTGCCTGAAGGCAGCTGGCTTCATTTATCTTCAATGAGAGTCTACATTCCTCAACTGTCCACTTATGCCCAGCTGACTGTAAGACCAAGGGACCCGTCTCAGATGTGAATCTCTGAAAGCAGACTCATATTTTATGTAGTTGTGGCTTGTGCAGTGATTCAGTAGAAGGAGCTTTCTTGTTCTATGTTTGCTGCATATTGTGCAAATAGAAATGTCCTAAGACATACATTAGTAGTGTGTTAGTACACACTATTGCTGGTTGGGTAACACTAATGTTTGACATTTACAAAATTTAATTCAATTTACTGTGACTTAGAACAGGGTAAACCAGAGCAGTGAGTTTTTGCGGAGTTCTCAGAATTATTCTTCAGGTCCAGCTTGTCTCCCTAAGACCCCCCCCCCCCCTTTTATTTGTTTCCATGACTGAGTGTAATTTCCATGAGAGAAGTTGTCTTTGAAGGTAAACTTTCAGATATTTTTGTCTGCAAATTAAAAAAAAAATTTCTCAAGACAAGTAACACTTTAAAAAGCAAAACAACAACAAAAAAATTAGGATATAGGACCCAGGCTTCTCCCAGGTCTCCCCTCTGCCAATCATAGGGTGTGGCCCTCACCCTTGTGTTTATGACAGCTGCCTGAGCTCTGGTCTTCACGTCTGAGTTCCAGGCAACAAGGGTGGAAAAAGAGAAGCATGCACTTCCCTTTAAGGCACTTTCTGGGAAATCTCCCATTTATGTATCATTACTTAGAACATGGTCACCTCTCTCTAGCCGCAAGAGAGGCTGGGAAACATGGCCTTTTAGCTTGCTAATAATGTACACAGCCCCAACCAATGAATCTAAGATGGGTAAAGGAAAAATATTTTTTTCTCCTCTGAAACTCATATTTGACCATAGATTATTTCCCCCAAACTCTCCAAATTTGGAAGTCTGAAAAGCCATATTCATACGTTTCTGCAAAAAACAAAAAACCAAAACTAAACTAAAACAAAACACAAAACACTCCCCACCATACCAAAAAACAACAACAAAAAACTCCAACAAAGCAGATAAAAATGTTATTTATATAGACTGCCAAACGTTGCCAACTTGGCCTTGTATTCCAGTTTTACTTCTAGGATAAAACTCCAATAAAAAGAGCTTCTGCCCAACTTCAGCAAGGCTTATTCTTAGGACGCTTTATGAGTTAACCCTGTTTAATGTTCTTCCTACTATTCATCTGCCTTTCCCCACCTGCAGCCTTCCTCCAGGAACAGCCTTAAACCTATGGGGCACCATGTTTATGGAGCTTCACTGCTGTTGCTCTTGTCTGGCTTTGCTGGGCATGTTCTGCTTGATTGATCCACCTTCCTTCCCTATATTCTCTTCTAACTGGCCCTTATTTGTAGTTTTCTGAGTGAGAATTATCAGTCTTCTGGGCTTCAATTTTCCCATTTGTAAAAAGGAATGGTAAGCTCAAAAGTCTTTTTTAGGGATTATAATTTTGCTTCTACTATTACCTTTTAAGCAGGAAACAGACTGCCCAAAAGAAGCTGTGTACTTTCTAGAAGGGAGAGAAGTGAGATCCAATCATAAATGAATAGCAAATGTAAGAGTAACCATGATTTATTGAACATCTGGAACTACCTGAGGCATTTTACACATACCATTTCTTTTTTGAAATAACAGCTTTGTTGAGATATAATTCACATATCATACATTTTATCCACTTAGAGTATTATGATTCAGTGGTTTTTAGTATATTCAGATATGTGCAACCCTCACCACAGTCAATTTTAGTGTATTTCCATCACCTCAGAAAGAAACCCTATATCCATTAGCTACCCCTCATCCTTCTCAGCCACCACAATCTACTTTCTGTCTCTGTAGAATTGCCTGTTCTGGACAATTTCATATAAATGGAATCATGCATTATGTGGCTTTTTGTGTCTGACTTCGTTCATTTAGTGTGACATTTTCAAGATTCATCCATGTTGCAGTATGTATCTGTACTTCATTCTTTTTTTATTGCTGGATAATACTCCATTTTTGGGTTTGCCACATTTTGCTTATTCATTTGCTTATTCATTCATCAGTTGACATTTGAGTGTTTCTGCTTTTTTGCTATTATGAATAATACCACTGGAAACATTCACGTACAAGTTTATGTGTGGACATGTGTTTTCATTTCCCTTGAGCAGATACCCAGGAGTGGAATTCCTGGGTCATATGCTAACTCACATTTACATAGGTCATTTCTGATCCTCTTAAGAACCCTGTAAAACAGGAATTATTATTCCCATTTTACTGATGAGACAACTGAGGCTGGAGGAGGTTAAGCATCTTGCCAAGGAGACACAGCCAGTAAGTGGCTGAGTCTGGATTTAAACCCAAGTCTTTCCAATTCCAAAGCCACGGTTTTTCTTACTGTGCTCAACAGCCAAGGTTTAGCTCAGTTTCTGGTCTTACACGTGTTGATGTCAGAATGCTACTAAGGGCTTGTGGAGTCAGCTTCCTACATGTAGCTCTGACTTTCAAATCACAAGAGCTATTCTGCCAGGAAGCCCCTGGAGTAAAGTTCAACATGAACTGGATCTAAATGGAATTCTCTCTCTACAGTGATGTTTAGATGTTTAAAAAGTGCCAAGACCACCACCTCAAATATACACACCTTCTTTAGGAATACTCAAGGTACAAGTTGCTGATTAGTGACTGTTAGTGCATTTTCATCTTCTCCTTTCTTTCTCTCAACAGTTCCTATCCAACAGCTGCTACTGTAGGAATAAGCTCTGCCTGCTGCTGCCAGATTGTTGTTACGATAACATGCACCTTTGACAATTCGTGGCAGCTTTGTGTTTCTCTTGTTGTCATTCTGATTTTCAGCTCTGGGAGAGCACACAGCATATGGCGTGGAAATCGCTGACTTTATACTGGATGGAGGTTCTGGTCATGAAAGCAAAGGTAGACAGAATGTGGAGCATGGTTTCCAAAGTGGAAATACAGTATTTCACTGGATTGATTTTTTTTCCTGAATATTGCTATGTGTAAAGAGATGGTATGCTAAAAGAGCATCAAAAAGAAAACTGTAGTGGCAGTTTACATGTATATACCATAGAACCTGTCTCTTAAGACCCAGCTGCCTTGATAATATTTAGGACCATTAATTCTGTTATCTGAGGAAGGGAGCAGACAGGATCATTAGGCAGTCTTATTTTCATTATAAAACTTATATGAGATAAGAAACATTTACATAAACCTATCCCAACACAATACAATCATTTTTAGCATTTTGGTACATTTCCTTCTTGTCTTTTTTTTTTTCTTTATGCGTAGGATTCAAAACAAATTTGGTTTTAAGACATGTCCACAATTTGGCCGGGCGCCGTGGCTCACACTTGTAATCCCAGCACTTTGGGAGGCCGAGGCGGACGGATCACGAGGTCAGGAGATCGAGACCACGGTGAAACCCTGTCTCTACTAAAAATACCAAAAAATTAGCCAGGCATGGTGGCGGGCGCCTGTAGTCCCAGCTACTCGGAGAGGCTGAGGCAGGAGAATGGCGTGAACCCGGGAGGTGGAGCTTGCAGTGAGCCGAGATTGCGCCACAGCACTCCAGGCTGGGCGACAGAGCGAGACTCCGTCTCAAAAAAAAAAAAAAAAAAAAAAAAAAAAAAAAAAAAAAAAAAAAAGACATGTACACAATTTTACATCACCTTATTCTTTTATAACTATATGATCATTAAGTATTTTAATTTTCCCCATATTATTACATCATTTTTATAATCATTTTAAGTGGTATTTAGGCATTTCATTAGATATGCTAATCTATTTTAATTTTCCCCATATTATTACATCATTTTTATAACCATTTTAAGTGGCATTTAAGCATTTCATTAGATATGCCAATCTATTTTATTATTTGCCAATACTGGACATTTAGATTATTTTCTTTGCCTTGCTATTATTTGTTTGGTTTGTTTTTTAGAGACAGGATTTCGCTATGTTGCCCAGGCTGGTCTCAAACTCTTGGCCTCAGATCCTCCCACCTCAGCCTCCTGAGTAGGCAGGATCACACGTGCAAGTCACTGTACCTGGCTGCCTTGCTATTCTTAATAACATCTGTATATCCACAGCTTTTGTGCATTTAAGATTATTTCCTTAGGAGAAATTCCTAGAGGAGAAATTTAGAAGGGTCTCTAATGACTGTTGTCAAATTGTTTTCCAAAACGATTGAGCTCATTTCCACTTCTCTTGGAAGCATGAGAGTGTTGGTTCCACCCTATCTTCACCAGCATAGCACTGGCTGGTATTGGTAAGTTCAGGTTCGTGGAATGAAGTGGAGCTCAAAGAAAAGATAAAAGCTATCCTCTGTCTCTGGGGAGAGTGTTCCAGGAAGGCACAAAACTCATTTTTAGGAGGAAAAAATTGGGACATGTGGCAAAAGAGGGTCATCATGGGGAAGGAAGACTTCAGCAAACTTTTTTTTTATTTTTATTTTTTAATGTATTGTTTCTTACCTCTTGTTTTCCAGTTTAAGCCCTGGGAGCGTGTCATAAATTCTCTGCAGAGAGACCTGTGGACATGTAAAAGCAAGCGCGGCTCTTTGGGACCTACAGGACTCACAATCTTCCAGGGCTGGCCATCCAGCTGCTGTGGAGCAGAACCTCCTTCCTCAGGGGCAGAAGCAGAGCAGAACCAGCAGCCATGGAACAGACACTAAGCCCGGCTGGAGGCTGGTGGCAGAACAGTAAGTGTCACAGTAGTGAAACGGCATTTTCAGAGGAAGTGGAGGTAGCAGTAGCGGGAAGCGGGGAACGAGGCAGCTTTGTGGGGATGGCCTTGCTGGGTCAGCTGGGAGTGCGTGTGTGACCGTGTGTGTGCATGTGTGTTTGTGTGTGCAGAGGGAGCAGCAATGGCCAGCATAGCCCTAGGGCTGAACTGGGCTAAAGAGCTGCAGGGTAATTAGAACAGCAGGCAGTATTAATTGTTATTATGTATGAAAGCACCTTTATTTGTAAAATTGTTTTATGTACCAGGCTTGGTGCCAGCTGTTGGCTTCCTGCTCACCCTGGCTAGCGGCGGCTCATCCTGGAAAGGGAGAGGACTGGTCAAGAGGGTCCTTACCTTCTCATTTATTCATTCATTCATTCATTCATTCATTCATTCATTCATTCATTCATTCAGTGAATGTTCACTGTGAAACAGTCCCTGGGAGTACGGCTCTGAGCAATATGGAAGACATCCTTTACTTCTCCTCCTCAGAGCTGAGTCCAGCAGGGCTGGTTTCATGGGTGTCTGACCCATGCAGTTGTATAGGGCTGTGGTCTCAGAAGGGCTTCAAACTTGGTTTGATGCTCTGCCGTTACCATCTTGAAATTTGTAATAATTTTATCTTTGAATCTGGGCTTTGTTGGTGACGTCGGATAGGGCAGTGGAGCATCCGTGTGAGTAAAGGAGGCACGCACAATGCCCGCGGCACCTGCCGTTCTCCATTTGCATGTGTGTTCACGATGTCCCATGAACCTAGAATTCCCGCAGCCCCCGTGGGAGCTCAGTGAGATGCAAAGCAAGCACAAGATAAGTGTGGTATGAGTGTGTTACATTTACCACTTAGGAAGCAGGGAACCAACAGCGCCAAGAAGCTACACTTTCCATTTGAACTAGAACTTGTTTTGAATGCAGAAAGAAGGTGATGGTGTTCTAAGAAACGTGAATACCCATTGTGCCCTATCAGATCCCTTCTTACTTGTGTCACTTCCCTGTGTTAGCCAACCACTATGCTGAAAATGATGACACAGGAGGAAGGAAAAGAGAGGGCAAGCCACAGTTCCTCCTCCTCACCCATCAGAAACCTGATTGATAAATGTATTCTTAGAAGAGAAGGGAGTTGGTTGTGTGCGGCATTCCCACTGCTTAGGTAAGAGCAAAATACTCACATTTGTGTGAGGTGCGAAGTGCAAATTGTGTGATTTTGGTGATTCCACATGTTTGTTAAATGCTCTTATATTTGCATTTAAAATTGGTATTATGCAATATACCAAAGTGTGGTAAAATTCACACTAATCATTTTCTATTTTATTTCTTTTTTTAAACTTAGAATGACAGTAAATATTACTGACGTTGGTGCAAAAGTAATTGTGGTTTTTGCCCTTACTTTTAATAGCAAATATAATAACACCATGACACGTAGGGCAAGCAAGAGAAATTGTAGGAAAAAAGAAAACGTTTTATATTTTAGCATCTTTAATGACACTTTTTGCCTGTTTTTTTGAACAAAGTGCTCTGCATTTTATTTTTATACTGGTCCTTGCAAATTCAATGGCCAGCTCTGAGGCTGAGTTCCTAACTGCAAGGAGGTCCATTCCTCTCTCTTCTTTTTTTTTTGTAAGATGGAGTCTCACTTGTTGCCCTGACTGGAGTGCATTGGCACGATCTCAGCTTACTGCAGGCTCTGCCTCCCAGGTTCAAGTGATTCTCTGCCTCAGCCTCCCTAGTAGCTGGGATTACAGGTGCGCTCCACCACACCTGGCTAATTTTTGTATTTTTGGTGGCGACGGGGTTTCCCCACATTGGTCAGGCTGGTCTCAAACTCCTGACCTGAAGTGATCCACCCACCTCGGCCTCCTAAAGTGCTGGGATTACAGGCATGAGCCACTGCACCTGGCCCCTCTCTCTTTGATTGCATCTTGGACCCTAGATACTTCCCTGGCTGATCTAGTCTGATGGAAATGCCTTAGTAAGAGGTAGGGTTGTGAGGTATAAAGAACCTGAGACATGGATTGGTAGACTTGAGTTAGAATTCCATCTCTGGCTAAGTTGCTCTTGGCATGCCATCCACCTGCTCAGCGCTCCTATTTTCTCATTTTAAGAATGGGACAGTGATGCCTACTTCTCAGGTAGTTGTGAGGATCGTCATCATTGTTATCATCGTTATCAGCAGCAGTGTAGACAAGCACAGGAGAGTTAGGAAGGAAAAGGTACAGGCTTGTTGGGACAGATTTGGCAAGAGAATGATTTGAAGGTGGGTAGAGAAACTCACCCACCAATACAAGGTTGTGGCTACCATTCGATTCTGTGGGCCCAAGAATTAGTCTCCCATCTGTAAAATGGGCACCTACCATTGATTCCCATTTCTGCTCCCACTACCCATTCTGGGCAATCGCAAAGGGCTGGAAGAATAGCCCAAATAGCAGCTCGCAGTCCCAGACTAAGTCACAAGGGGAAGCCCTAAGAAAGAGATCTACCATTTCCCAGTCCCAAATTATGTTCAGGTAATTATGCTGATAGGTAGAGCAGGTGAGACAATGTTGATTCATAAATACTTGGTTTACTGGTCCTGGGAGCAATTGTTTCAGTGGAAAAGTAGGTATAGTATGTGTATTACCTACAAGTTCTGAGCACACAGGCTCAATTTAACCCCTTTATGGACGGTGCAAATTCTCCCTTTCATGAGCTTATTCTTTGTTGCACAAACACCTCCTGTATTAGTCTGTCCTCACACTGCTATGAAGAACTACCTGAGGCTGGGTAATTTATGAAGAAAAGAGGTTTACTTGACTCACAGTTCCACCGGCTTAACAGGAAGCATGACTGGGAGGCCTCAGGAAACTTACAATCATGGTGGAAGGTGAAGGGAAGCAAGCACCATCTTCCTATGGCA
Organism: Hylobates moloch; assembly: GCF_009828535.3. Lineage (NCBI taxonomy): Eukaryota > Metazoa > Chordata > Mammalia > Primates > Hylobatidae > Hylobates > Hylobates moloch. Next base: position 13,387,552 of record NW_026652278.1, on the reverse strand, counting down.
GAGCAGGAGAGAGAGAGAAAGGGGGCAAGTGCCACACTTTTAAACCATTAGATCTCGTGAGAAGTCACGATCATGAGAACAGCATGGGGGAAATCTGCCCCCATGATCCAATCACCTCCCACCAGGTCCCTTCCCTGACATGGTGGGGATTATAATTCGATGTGAGATTTGCGTTGGGACACAGAGCCAGACCATATCACCTCCCAAACTGCTTTTCAGACAAAGGCAGAGTCACTGTGAAATGAATGAAGCTTCAGTCCCTCCCAAGACTCCAGCGATGTGCTCATGTTTTTTGTAAAATTTACAAGAGTAGGATTTGGGCTGTGAGTGGTTATGACTTCTGCTTCTTTCCACTCCAGCTTCTCCGTTGCCATACACTTCTCCTTGTGTCAGGTGCTGCTGGAGGTTGAGTGCATTTTGAAATCGAGACAAAGGGAGTTGAATGGGGATAATTAGTGGGAGGTATTGCTGTGGATTGTGGTTCTTTCTGCGATTTGTGGTTCTTTCTGTGTATAGATATTTCTAGTCACCTTGGCACAGGAGAAGCTTCTAGGACACTCCCGCCATCCACTCTGTGCGTCTCCCTGAGTCAGGCCTGCAGGTGTGACAACAGAGATTATGTGGCCCTGGAGAAGAAATAAGATTTGACATAGAGAGAGCCAGATGCTAGTCTATGGAAAACACGTCCGTTCATCAGACGTGTAAAGTTAGAAGTAGTGGAATCATTTCTTGCCACTTGCTCAAAATAGATGTTCTTTCCCATCAAGAGTATACATTAATGCAACATGTACAATTATTAACATACCACAATGAATTGCAATGATTTTTTTGAATGGGAGTCATGTGTTATAGACTTCATCAGAATTTTTGGTTGTAGAGCACAGATGTGTGTGGCGGTGCTATAATCGATGAATATGTTTTTGCAGGAAGATGTTTGTGCAGACCAAATATATTTGAACCATTAACAAATTCTGAAGCTGAAAACATTTTTTCTGAATTTTGTTTAATAAAAAACAATATAGATCAACTATACTAGAGAAAGACTGAATTATTTATCTATTTGTAGAAAATGATGTAAAATCGTTGTCTCATAAGAAAGGCAAACAAAGTCTATGCAGCCGACAGTGAAGGGAAATAAGATTAAAAATGTAGGGCAGGCAGTTAACTAATAAAAATGTCATTTTATAAATGGGCTCTAAATGTTTTTTAGCTTTAAAAAATTCATAATTTATCATTTATTTTCTCATTAGAAACATCCAGTTTTGTACCTAATTTTGCATTTGCATTTTTTATTGTAATAAAAAAGCACGTCACCAGTAATCCCAGCACTTTGGGAGGCCGGGGGTGGGGGTGCGGATCACCTGAGGTCAGGAGTTTGAGACCTCCTGGCCAACATGATAAAACCCCGTCTCTACTAAAAATACAAAAATTAGCCAGGTACGGTGGCAGGCGCCTGTAATTCCAGCTACTCAGGAGGTGGAGGCAGGAGAATCACATGAACCCAGGGGGCGGAGGTTGCAGTGAGCCAAGATCGCACCATTGCACTCCAGCCTGGGCAATAAGAGCAAAATTCCATCTCAAAATAAATAAATAAATAGATATATATTTTTAAAAAGCACATCACATAAAATATACCCTCTTAAATGTTTAAGTGTACAGTGCAGTATTGTTAACTACATGCACATTGTTGTAATGTGGATTTTCATTAATGTTTTTTTCTTCAAGAATACCCCCAAATTATATAAATTTCAGCCCTCAAACCCAAATCTGCCCCGCCCACAGAACTTTTCTCGTTGCGTCTCTTTCAAAACCACATATTTCTTCCTTTTTTTCTCTTCTTTTCCTTTTTAGGCAACGGCTTTATAATAGCTTTATTGAGATATAATTCACATATTATAAAATTCACTCTTTTAAAGTGTACAGTCATTTTTAGTATATTCACAGAATCGTACAACTGTCACCACCATCTAATTTCAGAACATTTTCATCACCCTTGAAAAAGAAGCCCTATACCCATTAGCAATCACTCCCTGTTTTCCCTCCCCTCAGTCCCTAGACACCACGGATCTACTTCTGTCTTTATGAATTCCCTCATTTTGGACATTTCATATGAATGGGATTATATCATATATGGTCCTTTGCGATTTTTTTTTTTT